>NW_026057582.1:72425929-72581812 GCF_023721935.1 Panthera uncia | reverse complement strand
GGCAGGTGGGGGGTGGGGGGGGGGGGGGGGGGGGGGGGGGGGCTCCGTGCAGTTTGTGTAAAGCCATTTGCTGTGGTGTGACATGGGGAGTAGCGGCCAAAAGGTGGTATTCGGGCAGGGAACCAGGCTGACCATCCACCCCGGTGAGTATGAAAGATGAGGCTACATGGGGCCCTCTCCTTCCTAGGCCACAGCTCATGAGCTCTCCTGGACAGGGGAGCCCCACACACTTGGCTTAGCCCATCATTGGGAATCAGACCAGGAATGACCAAAAAGCCCTGAAATATCTACCTTTGAACATGTCCCCATAAAAACTCCCTGACTCTCCTTCCCTTTGGCAATTAGTTTCTAGTAAACCAGAATCTAATGAGTCGATGTGAGCAATTGCAATAAAAAGCAGAGAAACAGCCCCAAAGTGCAATAAAGTAGAAACTATGTGAGTGTACCAGCCAGGGGGTAGACAATGAAGGAAGAAGGAAAGGAAATGGATTATCCAAACTAAGGCGGTGGCTTGGACAGAAAAAGAAAAGCAATAAAAAAAATTTAAAAATAAGCGATGCATATATTTATCGGGCCTCGTTGCCCTGTGGAAGCCTGGCTTCCGCCTGCAGCAGCCAACTTCTGGGCTTATAGTCAGTGCAGGGTTGAAGGATCAAGACCATATTGAGCCCCAGGGCCCTTCTGCAAAAGAGCTGTTCCTGTTTTTGTAAAGCCTCCCCTGACTGTGAGAAGGTAGCAGCAGCTACAAACTCATATTTGGAAAAGGAACTCTCTTAACTGTGAATCTAAGTAAGTTTGAAGGGACTGGTAGAGCAAGGAGGTGCGGTGGGGAGTTCAAAATACTTCCTTGTTCTGATTTAAATTACTTGTCCCCAACCACTCCCCTCCCCCACCAAAACATTCCAGATTAGCTTCCACATCTCATGTTGTGTTGGGAAGATAGAGTCCCCATCAGAGAGATTAGAACTCCATTGTACAAAGACTAAATTACCTTCAGCCAAAAAACATTCCTATCATCCATCTTAAACGAAACTATCGGTACAGGGAGAAAAATTGAATACAGGATCCTGAGGGATTCCGCTAAAGCCAGGAAATGTTTGCCAAAAAAACAGAGAGGAAATTGGCATATTGAGACTATGCAAATTCAGTAGACCAAATATAAATCTTCCTGACGTAGATACTAAAACCCTGAAATTTATCTCCTGAAATAATGGGACCCTGAGATTTTATTAACAAATGCAGGAAATTCTACAGACAGATTTCTTTTCTTCTTTTACCTCTACTTTACCTCTCTTAAAGGAGCTGTTCTCAATCCCCAGTCCAGTAAGTGAGGTCTTGGTGGGTAGAACTGTCTGGTTAACTCAGAGCATTTAACCCCACTTTTCCCTCCATTACCACTATCACTGATTAAGCTGCCACTTTACTTGGTTCAGCTGAGGAGAAGGGAAAAAATTCATTTGTCCTCTGAGTCATGAGAATAGAGCAATACGTTCGCTCCCTCAAATACACACCCAGCTTTCCATAATGGTAGTAATGTGTGTGAGAGTACTTGGAAAAGTTTGAAATCCTATATACAAAAGTAAGGAACTGTCACTTCTTGAAAATCTATGTTTCTGGTAGGCTTCTGAGAGGAGTGATCCTTATGCCCTTACTGCTGGGAAAACTGACTTATTATAAAAATGGGGCAAAATGGAAATGGGGGAAGCCTGTTGAAGGGCCCCAGTCTCCTTCTGACATAAGCTAAATGTCCTGATTACTGAGTTTCATTTATTCAGATCTGCTTTCTGGGATTAGGAGAGGATACAGCGCTGGAAAAGGCATGTTGCCAAACCCAGCCTAGTCAAAGCTCTTGAGAAGACTGGTTCAGGGGCATGTAAATAATTAAGTGATACAGTGTGTGCAGCCTGGAAGGAGTTAATGCAGCCCCGGTAGCAGACAGCATGGGATGTTCTGGGATAGGCCTTGCCTAACGAACACGCAGTGTGGTTAGCCATGAAGTTGTCAGGCGCACAAGTGCCTTGCTCAGCAGGGACGAACCCAGCACATGTCTGCCACAACAGAAACAATGAATAATACATGATATTGTTAAATCCTACGCCTTCAGTAGTCTCTGGGGTCCTACCTAATTAAGGCTTCCAGGGGATTCATATGAACATCCTGGGAGGCTCGAGGACATCCCTTTTCAGAGGGTGGGCAGCCGAACCTGGAGACCAAACAGGAGGTTTTACCTTCTGTGTCTGGCTTTTTACATGCGGGGGCTGCAGAGTAGCAGAGCTGGATTCCAAAGACTCAGGATTACATTCTGTCTTCCTTCGATCAGCAGAGCACTAAGATTGCTGCCACAGCAACACTTTGGCGCCTTCTGAGGACTCAGCTGAGGGCAGCCATCTGTTTCGCTTATGTCTTGCTGTTAAGGCAGCGCAAGTAAAGTGTGGGGGACTCTGGAAAATGTGAGGCTGTGAAGTGGGGGAGAGACAGGAAGGATCATTGGAATTCCTGCCTCCTTTGTCCATAAAGCAGGTGGACACTTCTTAGCTAAATAGTAGAGTTTTCTCTCCTTGCTTCCATGTTGGTAAGCAAGCTAAAGCTTTGTCCCTTTGCTAATAAGTAGTTGCTGGAAGCGATGGCTGACTAGACAGACACAACAAATTCAGTCAAAAAGGCCAAAGAGCTTAAAAGTTGAATGCAGTTACGGAGCTAAAATATTTGTTGTCCATCTTCTTCGGGGACAGGGTTTGGTCACCACTGTGCCAAATAATGCCCCACCTCGGTTCCTTACTTACACTGTCTGTGGCATCCACCAGACACAGCCACGGGGAAGCTGTGTTTGGTCAAAGGAGGACATTTATAACAACTCCAGGTAAATATTCAAGAGCCTGGCTCTGACAGAGGGCTCACTTAACTCTCCTACTGGGGCTCACTGGGCTGCTGCATGAGGTCGGGACACTGCGGGTTAGACCGTAGGGTGACCAGCTTTCCCGTTTGACTCGGATTGAGGACCTTCCCGGGACAAAGGTCTTCTTTGCTAACCCCAGAATAGCCCCCAGGATAGTCAGACACCGTAACAAAGCTCAATGTAAACTTTCTGTGAGATACCACTAGCATTTCACCAGGTTCGAGACGGACAGAAAAGCCACACGTGTGAAGAAAGATTCAGATGTGCCTGTCGTTTTCATTTCTGAGGCTGGGGCAAGAAGGGAAGCTTGGGAGATAGAGTTTCATGAAGCCAGAGACTAAACCTCATCTAATTCTAGTCAGCCTCCAAAACGCTGAATGCTCTCCTCCTGTCTCCCTATAATCAATTCATTGTCATCAGAAATGTGTGACACCTCGAAGGGAGGAGAGGACATGTCTTGAAAACTGATCAGAGAAATTGTCCCGAAAATGATGCCGTAAAATGGAAATGAGACCTTTAGAAAGAGAGATGCTGAACATGAGAAATCAGTAAGCCTCCGGATGGCAACCAGAGGAAGGGGAGAGAGATGAGAGTCAGACCCTCAGGGGACCCGGCAGGTCAGTGTCCCAGAACCAAACATGGAAATGTTCCCCTGGCCCTCAGTGGGATCCAGGCCCCTGTAGGTGAGTCTCTTCTCCCCAGAGTGAAAGAGGAAGATGTCTGTGAGCCTCAGAGGTCTCCCTGGGGTTTTTGTAAAGGCCTCCACTGCAGTGCTGATACTGGTAGCTCTGGCTACGGAAAGCTGACATTTGGACAAGGGACCATCTTGACCGTCCATCCAAGTAAGTGTAACAGGACACAGCTGCACACTGGGAATTCTGGAATTTCACCCCAGGTATCAGGCTTGACAGCAATGTATGTTGCCTGGGAACCAGATCTTGCCTGAAGTCAACAGGACCCCCAAGGTCCTGTCCCTTCTTTAATCTCAATGTTAACAGGTTCTCTTTTGGACCCTAAGCCACCAGGTCTGTCTGATCCCTGCTGTTGAGTGAAGGTGACCTTGACCCCACAAAGATAGAAAAGAATCTTTCTTTGCTGCTTTCAGAACCTTCTTTAGAGATGCTGCCCAACTTTGGGGGTTGGGAAGGTCACCCTTTCCAGTCAACCCCCATCACTCCACCAAGTAACCCAGTCTAACATTTAGTACCATTTCCTATCAGGAACTTCTTCCTTGTATGAATCTTAAATTCTTCTTAGTGCAGCGGAAGCCATTCCCACCGGTATCTTCTGCA
Organism: Panthera uncia; assembly: GCF_023721935.1. Lineage (NCBI taxonomy): Eukaryota > Metazoa > Chordata > Mammalia > Carnivora > Felidae > Panthera > Panthera uncia. Next base: position 72,577,624 of record NW_026057582.1, on the reverse strand, counting down.
GTGGAGAGGGATAATTGAGAGCAGAGTTTGAATAGGTATGTGGCGTTCAGTTCAGAATGGCTTTTAAATGAAAGCAGAGAGGGGAAAAAATGAAAACTGAATGGGAATCTGAGGTCTTATTTCAAATCCCTCTATGTTCTCTGAATGTCTCCCACTGCTTCTGTAGATGCAAAACTACAAAGAGAGAGAGAGAGAGAGAGAGAGAACAGAATGGAAAGAATTACATAGCCACTGTGTCCATTCCTATCGCTGAAACCACCAGGCAAGGGATTACAATTAATTCCAAAGACTTTCAGATACAAGGCTTAATACCTTTTTCCTCACGGTGACTTGTATCCTTGCTGATAATTAGAGCAGATAGAAAGATTTGGCTTCCGTGTGTTTGTTGCTGCACCCCGCTGGGAAGAGAGGAAAAACTCTGCCTGGTTGTTTTGTTGTTGTTGTTGTTGGTTTGGTTTTTTTTTTTTTTTTTTTTTTAAGATTCATAAAGTTCCTTCTGTCAGTCGTTGTAAAACTCCCTGCTGCAGGGAGAAGCGTGACAGCTCCAAGAAGCCGATACTTAGAAGGGGGGTGCGACTAACCATGAAGCCAAGCAAGCTGGAAAGACCCACGCTCAGTGTCCCCCGTGCACTTTTTTGCATTTTAGACCTTTTGGCTTTCTTGCAGGGATTCTAATGGAGTCAAATAGAAATGGATCGAGGAGATTCTGGAGCCCCGTGGGCGCTCAGAAATAGGAAATGAACAACCAGGTAGAAATATATCTTTCGAGGTGGCTTGGTAAGAAGACTAGGATGAGGAGATGTGGGTAGGAGAGCAGGATGTCACTCCGATTGCTATTTCCAGGCACTCTGTTTTCTCAGGCTCTCCCTCCAGGGCAGAGTCACCTGTGCCAAAGGAACGAGAGTGGAGGCCATGTATTTCGGTGCAGGCACAGTCTATCAGGTGGAGTCCCTGCTCTGTGTGTGCTGGGGAGGTCGTCTGACATCCCAGTTATCTCTCCACTGAGTGGCAGCATCAGTTTACGTCAGGTGGGGATGGAGCTAGAATGTGTCAGGGCTGCTACAAGGCAGAATGTCGGGTTGTTGCGACCATCTTGAATGTGCCAGATGCCTCCAAGGGAAACCTGGTTCTAATGAGCAGGGGGCACTCGGACCAATTGCCCAGTTTTTGGTTGAGCTTCTCCAAGCCCAGTCGGATGGATGGGGGCCAAAGCTGAGAGGTTGACATTTCAGCCTGGGAGCCTTCTGACCAAACAATGCCAGCCGGGTCTGAAGAGCCAAAATTGCCTTCAGGGCTCTGCTTTGGTTGTCAGCCCCCTGGTCCTTGTCATTTCAGCAAAACGCATCCACTTAGAAAGGTCAGCTCTTCATTAGCCAGACAAATGAGAACAACATATTGACCAGAGATAAGGAGCCCAGATCTCAGCCTCTGAGAGCCTGGCATTTCCAGTCTTTTAATCACAGCGTGCTGGGGAACATATGCTGTCTCAGGGAAGGCCGATCAATGGTGCCTGAGGACCTGGTGTCACCAAGCTAGAGCTTGGAGATGGAAATGAGATGCAGATTGGGATGTTTTGTGGATGGGGGAATAACAAAGAAGTGAGGAGGAGAGGAGAGCTCACTGATACTTTGTCAAACCTGCAGCATGTCAAAAATTGGAATCCAAGGTGGAGAAGACATTTGCAGCAAGTTTCCTATCATTCCCTATAGAATATGGCCTGACTGTGGCCCCACACTCACAGAAACCATGGGTACCTGAGATGCCTTTTGAAGTGGCATAGAGAGGTCGAGGTCTAAGATCTGTAAGAGTCACCTGTCAGTTTTTGCAAAGGGTTGAGTGGCTGTGTGGCAACCTCCTCCAACAAGTTGACATTTGGGCAGGGGACAAGCATATCAGTCATTCCAAGTAAGTCTCCCCGTGACTTTGCCTGTGGGGTGTGGTGGGGCTGTCACATGCATGGGCCTCAAAGGGCTGTGCAAGTGGCATGGTGGTTGAGGATACCAAGCTGAGAAAATCAAGGATTATTAACTCTAGCCAGAAAAAAAAAAAAAGGTCAAAGAGTAGCAAATGTAGTTTTCAACCTTAAAAGTTAGCATACAGAGCTCAGGACTTGAAAATGGCAATTTGGAAAACAACCTGTGTCACCAACCTGTGTCCTCCCCACATGATGTCCCTGCATATGGGGGACAAGGTGGGGCAGGGGTGAAGATGAACAATGGACAGTGCAACGGACAGGGTGTTCAGGGAATGAGCAGGTTGGAAAGGAGCAAGGTGATCAGAGCCTCATACTGAGTTAATCTGGAGACGATGGATTGTTCCAGAAATCTCGCAAAGAAAATCCTTCCCAGACTCAAAAGATATAATAAAGAGACCTAATTAAAATGCACTTGAAAATCATATGATCATCAGGAGAGAAATTACGTCTTAAAAGAAAAAGAATTTTTTAAATGGCCAGGCATAAAACAAATGGGCCTATGCCTTTAATTAGGCAGGGAGCAGCCCAAGGTGCCCATTAGCCTTCCCTTTAATCCCCTCTCAGGAGGGCTCCGTCCCTCCAGCAGTGCATGGTCACAGCTGCTCTCAGCCCTGCAGCTCCTTTTCCGCTATCGCTCTGTTCCCTCGCCTGCCCAGGGAGAGACAAGGCCTGCCTGCCTGCATGCCTGCTCTCCAGCCAGCAGGCTGGGTGGGGTCCCAGGTGTAAGTGCTGGCTCTCTCCTCTGCCTGGTTTTTGTTGGGCTCCCTATCACAGTGGAACACCGGTAACCAGAACTTCTATTTTGGGCGAGGGACAAGTTTGACTGTCATCCCAAGTAAGTCAAAGAAAATTTTCCATCGCGCGCGCCGTTGTGTCAAGCAAGGCCTTTAAACTCCAGCAAGAATTGTCAAAAGTCTGCTACTCGGTTTCTCTGCTTCTGGGGATAACTTTTGCTGGAACATAGCTAAGAGCCCCTCCCCTCCACACCAAGAATGATTTATGCCTTGACTGGTCTTTATTGCCCTGCCTGAAAATCCCTGAGGGAAGGAGGAAGGCTGTCCCCTAGCTCACCCCTCACTTCTGCACTGACCAGAGACACCTGGCCCTTTGTGGCACAGGTCGTGGGAGCAGCAAATAGGGGCACAAGTATCAACTGAGAGGAAGTGGGCCAGAAGGCTAGAAAAGGGAAATGAGATAATTTGGGAGAAAACCAAAATATGAGGCCGCGTAGAAGGATGAACAGGATGGCAGGGGTGTCCAGGCTCGTCACTGTGTTGGACCCGAGGGATCACTGACGGCACGTGGAGAGAGAAAGAGGGTTTCTGTTCTCTCCAAAGGAAAATTTGGCAGAAGAATTCAAACAGACCTCACATGTCAAGCCTCTCCTAATTACAGTCTCGCATCTCAGTTTCTCTCAGTTTCTCTGGCAGGAAATAGGACGAAAGAGTCACTGGTGGCTTTGAGGTTGTAGAAGCATTGCGAGGAGGGGCTGCTGCACGAGAAATGGGTGGGGGGCTGCAGTGCAGTTTAAAGAGTTTGGAGCAATGGTTTTTGTAATGACTTAGAACACTGTGTGTCTAACTACGGAGGCAGCAAATTAACCTTCGGGACAGGAACTAGAGTCACTATTACACCCAGTAAGTACTTCATCCTTGGTCAGGGACTCAGTTATTCTTTAATTTCTAGGTCACCTGTGTAAGATGCTGGGGGGGTCCTACTAGACCATGCAGGCTCAGACATGGGAATTTCTATCTGTCCTTTCTCATAACTGGTAGAGATGGGTGTCAACCAAATATCTGAGCTTTCTGGGGCACTTGAATATTTAATTCAAAATGAGAAAATATGATTCACAATTCTCTATTTGCTGCTGCCATCATATGCTAATGTGACATGTGAAGAAAATTCAGACAGAATAACTTCATCTTCACTTTTATCTTGTATGATAATTTTCACTCCGAGTAGTGCACATGTTTGGAAGAAATGGTAGAAACACAGGCTATCAAAGAGACAAGCAACAAGGAGACCCAGAAAGGCAGGCAGACAGAATGCCAGGCAGTATAATTTTACAAAATTAGTCCAGCCACTGCAAAGTGGCTCTCTTTGCAGATGGCATAGGTACTTGGAAAGGTGCTAAGAGCTGATGTTCTAGGTGGGACAGGCTTACTCAGTGGCAAGACTAAGCACTCATTCCAAGGAGAAAGCTTATTATTTATTTTCTTAAGTTTCTTTCTTTATTTTTGAGAGGGAGCACAAGCAGGGGAGGGGCACGGAGAGAGAGGGAGAGAGAGAGAAACCCAAGCAGGTTCGGCATTGTCAGTGCAGAGCCCAACTCAGGGCTCGAACCTACGAATCGTGAGATCATGACCTGAGCCAGACGCTTAACTGACTGCGCCACTCAGGCGCCCCTCCAAGGGAAAAGTTTACACTTGGAAAACCCAAAGATTTTGTTTTGTTTTGTTTTGTTCCAGTAGTTTATTAGTATGGCAGCACATCTACATTTAGTAAATTATAGTTTAGGCAAGGCACATAATTAACTGTTAAAATCAACTATGTCTAGATCTATGACAGAGAGGAAGAGAGAAAAAGAGAGAGGGATACTGGATATATATACACACAGTAATGTGAAAAACATAGGGCGCATACATTTCTTGCACCTGAAATTAAAAGCTGTGGAAAATCTGAATATGTTCACTTTGTAACCAAAGACAACTTCACAAAATGGAAAGAAAAGCATACTGAAAAAGCGAGAACTGAAGGTATGGAACCTTTCCAAGTCTGCATTTTCCAACTGTCTTAACGACTCAGTTACCTAGAGGAATCTTTTTTTTTTTTTTCTTTTTTCTGCATTAGAAATTACAGGCACGAGTACTGAGGATTTGGATGGCTCAGACTCTTACAGTGAAAATTACGTGATAAAGCACCTCCCAGCCAGGCTGGATGGAGCATCTTTAGACATCCAAGGTTTTTCTTCTCCTCTGTCCAGATACGATAGGAAAGTGGTGGTCTCCTTTCTCTGTATCCAAGGACAGGGAGTTCAGAGAGTGTCCCAGAGTTATAAAGCGAGACCTGAGCAGTGGGATCTGGGGACCCAGCAATGGTCAGTCGGCTTAGTAGCCAGAAACTTTCGGGGAAATTGTCCAGGGTCAAAACATAACAAACCAGGGAAAATGCCAAACTTCCCCGCATCACTAAGAGCAGCTCGATGTAAGAATGCTATACCCAGCAGGGGACAGTCAGAGTGGCTGTAAATCAACGCAGAGCCCCAAATATTTGAAAACTGTATGTGGAGGCCAGCTATAATGAGTTTGTTTCCAAGCAGTGCTTCCAAAAATTGTTAGTGGTTGGTAGTTGCTATGGGTTTTGAAATTAGAGGACATCACAGCACAGTAGAATGTTTTGGAACAGGGGGAGCATGATTAGGATTAATGAGATGAAAGAAAATTCTGGCTAGAGGGCTAGAAAAGTCCTGAAAGAAAAGATACACTAGGCCTTTGGAGTGTTCCTTCAAGGGAAGAGTTGCAACATTTATCTAGGCCAAGAAGCAAAAAGCAAACACAGGCCAATTCCATACACAATCGACCTGGTCACATTTAAAAGTTTCTGCAATTATTCCAATGGCCTTGGCTTGGCTTCTTGGCCAAATCCCAGCAGTTCCTAAAAGCAAAGTGGAACAGTCCTCTGTTTCCAGAGCCAAGCCACTGGCCCCCACCCCACCCGGTGCACACCCCTGCCCACGTGGTTTTTGTAGAGGAGTCTGATGCTGTGGGAAACAACCCAATCTTTGGCTCCGGAACCATTTTGAGAGTCAAGCCTTGTGAGTATAAAACACATTCTGGGACTCCCTAGTCTCACCCCGAGTTTCATTCCGTGCTGAGGAAACTTTCTGGTTTAGACATATTTGATTCCAAAGAAAGAAAGTGAAATTTCAGGGGCACCATAAGAACTTCACCAGTGTCACTCACTTAAGAATCGCCAAGCGTTGCCTCTGAGAGAGCCAATCACACCAATTAACTAGAGTGACCCACAGCTTTAAAACAGAATTTAAAAAAAAATTTTTTTTTATGTCAGCATCTCTATGGACCACACTGCTTGCTGTTTGGTGTCTTGACTCCAAAATGGAAAACTTAGTGTGCAGTCTCAAGCTTAGCCACTTCTCCCAAGCCTGCGACTTAGGGAGGTGTGGGAGCTCAAAGGGCATCTCTGGGTGGTGTCAGGGGGAAGCTGGGCAGACCGGCTGGCGAGACGACACTTGCGACAGGCATCTGCCCTGTTTCTGTAAAGCTGCTGACAACAGTGAGAAGACTGGCAGCAGGGAAAGGCTGATTTTGGGGACCAGGACTCCTTTAACTGTCAGGCTAACTTACGTCTGAGGGCAAGTGAGGTCTTCATGTCTTTTCCTATTATGTGTTCTAGACTGACCATTGAGTTGTCCTGTTTTAGATTCCAGATAGACAAACCATGGCGTTGTTTTGTGCCCCTTTAAATATCCGTGACGGAGGGTCTCCGTCTTAGCCATCCTCTCCGACATGATGGGGGAGAAGTTTGTGGCCACAGCCACTCTGGTAAAACAGGTTAGTGGCTGTGTAGTGGCACTCCCAGTCCTCATCCTTGGGCCCCTTCCCTCGATCGTGTATTTTTTGAGCTTTTATGACAGCAACAAGGGAGGGGGAGAGATAACCAACAGCACCAGCCGGGCCGGTGTCTGGGGGCTTCTGAGCAGCTGTAGAGGTTCTGAGGGTTTCAGGGCGTGGGTCTCTGGCAGGGAGATTTATGTAAAGGGTTGACCCACGGTGTCAATGTAGGAGGAAGTACTAACAGACTCACCTTTGGGAAGGGGACCCAGCTCATCATCCAGCCCTGTAAGTGTTTCTGCTCAGGACATCAGGATCCAAATGCAGGCCCCCTGGGAACATTTCCCAACCCTGCTCATGAGCCTCTGCTACCCCTGCCACCAATGGCACCTTCCTACACACAGAGGGGATTTTGAGCTGTGTAGATGAGGGAGGTGATACAGTCTGTGATTCGGAGGACTCCTGTGTGCTTTTGCGATTGTATTTGATTACGAGGCCATTGTTGGGAATTCTAGGCTCCAACAGACAAAAGGTACCACTTAGGATTGGGGCACAAACATCTGTGGGCTGCTTTCTTAGCAGCACTGTGCAATGACTTTCACAGGAATTGTGGAAATGGCTGTGCATGTGGAGGTTTGATTGTTTCTCTTTTTCTGCCTTCATGCCCTCTTCTCTGCCTGACTTAGAGACCTTACGTTAGAACAGTGATTAATCATTTGATTTCTGAGCCCCATCACTCATCAAGTCTGGCAAGAGGGATCCATTAACATAAAACCCAGAAAGGAAAAGGACAAAGAGTTCACTTCCCAGAGTCTCCAGGGTTGAACTTGACAAGTCTTTGGCCTTAATCAACTAGCCAGCACCCTACGATCAGTTGAGGCTAAAGAGGGCCACAGGCTGATAGTGTTAGCCAAGCAGGTATCTGCCTGGACCCCCCCTGCCCTCACAGGGGCTAAGAGTGCAGTGTTTGGAAAATGGACATGGGTCCCTGAGGGCCCACCCGGCTGTACATCTGGGAGGAGGTCATGGAGAGAGCTCTGAGTAAGCCAGTGGAGGGTGGTGACCAGATGGAAACTTGAGCAAGTTTCTGTTATGGAGCATCTCACAGTGTGACCACTGGCAGTGCCAGGAAATTAGTCTTTGGGACTGGAACGAGACTTCAGGTCACCCCGGGTAGGTGATAGGAGCCATGAGGTAATTTAACTGTGTGTTGCTTTAAAACAGGGGGTACTACAGAGGGGACGTCCTGGCTGGATGTAGTCCTTCCTCCCTTCCAGTGGAGGTGATCTCACAGAAGATATCTGCATTCAGTCAGAATTTGTGTTATTTTTATTTCCATTACTGAATCTTTCCTTTCCACCTGGGCAAACAGACTTCTCCCTGCTCCACGCTTCTTCAGTCTTCATATCCTATGTGTTTCCATTGGAACAGTGGGTCTGGGAATTAATTTGTCACTCCAGGCAGCAGAACGAAAAGGGTTCTCAAATGGAGACTAGAGAGTGCCACTTATTCTGGTAACTTTTCAGCGGCGATACGTGCAAATGGGAGGAAGTGGGCTAGGTGAACTTCTAATGACTGTTTTAGAGAGACTGTAAGGAAACTTGCTTAACGTCCTACACACTCAGCTTCTGAGAGGAGTCATTTGGTCAGACACTCAGTGCACTAAAAGCAAAACCTCGACCCTCTGAACACATAGTCAATCACTAACCCTCTCCCCCAAAGCTCTGCTGTGTTTCATTATTTGCCAATTACAAGATGACTACATGATAATTAACATGAAATTATATAGATGAGTAGTTTGAGTATTTTGAACCCATAATTAAGATGCAAATTATAGAAGTTCTGGAGCATGCCACGAGCCAGTATCTCATACATAGTGGTCCCTGAAGACAAACAGTGTGTTCGGGCACGATTTGTTTGTGGCATGGGTTGATACACAGTTCAGGAACCTGTTTGCAAGCTGATTAGATGTCTCCAAGTGCCAATTTGGGGTCTAGATGAGCTGTGCTCAGTGAGCTGAGAAGTGCCCGCTTTTACAGCCTAGAAGCATGACAAGGTGGCTGGGTTCCTATAGTAAATGGAGAATAGGACTATTGCGTTGTGTGGTACTGGTGGATGCCTCTCCCCTTCATCCCGGCCACGCTGGGAGCCTGGCTGCAAGTCTTCCCCAGGAGGTTTTTGTTAAAGGGTGTGTCACTGTGGCAATAACAACAATGACCTACGCTTTGGAGCAGGGACCAGACTGACGGTAAAGCCATGTGAGTGAGGGAAGTGGGTCAATCTCAAAAGCTGATCAGGGCGAGTAGTGGTGTTCTTCTGTGCAGTTTTAGTGGGATTAAGACACTGCCCCTCCCAACCGAACCAATGCACCCAGTTTCTTTGTGCCTGAGCTGGTTGGAAGTCTGTCAGTTAATGAATTCAGGCAATCCTAAGGACAGATCATAGAGAAGTAGAAGTTTTCACTGGCTTCTTCATTGGCTCTGGATATAAAGAAATGCTAAGGATAACAGGCAAACCCACATTCTGTGATAAGATGAAGACCTAACAACTCAGAAATTGGGGTTCCCTCCATACGGACCCCTCTAATCCAAAAGGAGTGCAAGCAGCTCTCTTAATGTGGTTTTTGGCTTTTGTTGGTTTTGTTGTTGTTTTTACTAATATTCTTTATATGAACTACGGCGCTGAAAGTGGCATGGTGCTCCTGCCCCCGGTGTTAACCACCTGTGTTAGGTGGCTTGTCTCTGCCTGACCTTGTAAGTTGTCCTATGTGTCTCAGGCATGAGCAGGCCATCAAAACCCAGTGTTCTGGAAGCAAAATGGATGGTTTAAGAGCAAGCTCAGATCTCTCTGCACAGCTGGCTGTTACTTTTAGAGGTATGTCCTAACCCTGCCGAGGAGCTGGGAGCTGAGGCTGCGGGGCGGTGAGTCTTCTGCCAGAGCGGAAAGTGGCCTCACTCTTCCAGTCTCCCCCTCAGTCCTTCCTTCCTCCTGATTATTGTAAGGCCTCGTATGACTGTGTGAATTATGGAGGTAGCCAAAGCAGGCTCTACTTTGGAAAAGGCACTAAACTCTCTGTTAAACCAAGTAAGTTGGGGGGGTGGTCTCAGAAACTAAATCGGTGAGCAGGACTCAAGGATGACCCAGAGTGAAGGAGGCGAAATTCACCAGCCTCTTTCTCTGTGGTGTCTTTCCACCCTTCACCCATGACCCTCAAAACTGCCCCTGGTCTATGCCCCTGGCTGTCCTCAGTCCAGACGGGCACTTCCCTCTGCTGGACGGCAGAAAACTCTGGGCTTCATAACAGGAAACAAAGTTCTCCCCAGGATGGCATTTCTCAGGAGTGATCACCCGCCTCACTGTGGTGAGTGGGCAACCTTCTCAACAGTGGTGTCGTAGATGAGCCATGGTCTGTGTGGCTGCTGTGTGGTTGGTTTTCAGACACTAGAGTTAATGGAGCACCACATGAGGGGGCAGCAGAGTGGTTACTGCGAGGGGCTTTTTATTTAGGGAAAACGCACTGCGGAACTCAGACGGCGGGTATGTAGTCAACTTTGGCAAAGGCACCTCACTGCTGGTCACACCCGGTGAGTTCTTGTGGTTAACTAATTATTCTTTCTGGAAAGAAACCCAGTGGGGCCTGTTGAAACACAGCTGAATTTAATTGCTTCGTTTAGCGTGCAGGCATTAACTGTGTCAGATGTGTGAGCCAGATATGAATACATGTTTCCCCAGAGGCTGGATTTGGTTATCAGGTCTATGGGCAGTTTGATAAATTGTATTAATACCACAGGCGGTGTTTCTCAAAAATCCACATAGCATGTTGAGGCTTTGGGAAAGAGGCAGAGATAAGAGAAAGAAAGGCTCTGTGTTAGAGACAGAAACAAACCAGTGGAAAGGGAGGTGACCAAAGCAGGAGTGTGTAGCCAAGGAAGTGTGTCCTTAACAGACAAGTGACGGGGACCCAGTTGAGTTTATGCCCGTGTCACCGGGTAGAGGTGAAAAATCTGGCAAGTGGACTGGGGACTCGGATGAGGGTTGAGCAGCAGGAGTTAAAAGCTTCTCATGGCTTTCTGGACAGCCCCCTTTTCTCCGAGAGGACCCACTTCACCCATTCACCTGACTGAGCTGTCCCTGTGGGAGGAGCAGAGAATCCCAACACCCTGAAAAGCTCCCCACCTCCACCGGATTATCTGTGATAAAGCAGAATGTTTATCCAAACTGTGAAGCTGTCAGGGACAGGGTAATAGAGATGGATTATAGAAAGCAGTATCGAAGAGTTACGGGCCATCCCCGCACCTTGCAGAATTCAGTGTTTTTTGGTTGTGCTTTTGTTGTTGTTTTTTTGCTTTCCCATTAGAGTCACAGCAACTGGGTGCTTTCCATGCCGACATACTCTTTGTAGCAATGCCTGCCACTTTACATTTTGTGGTATTTCTCGTCGACAACCCTCTGTGCCTGAAGCAGGTGTGACAATAATGTAATGGGGCTGATTTGTCAACAAATGGAGTTGATACATTTAAATGAGTGGCCCAGCCAAACCACTCAGCTTCAAGTGGCACACAGGTTATTCCAACACTGCCCATGGCACCCCTTCGCTTTTGAATCCACCCTCAAAGGTCAAGGCACATCCTTTTTTTTTTTTAAGACACATTCTTTTTGTACCATCCATGATGCCTCTGTCTTTGAAGGTGGATTTCATTTTTGTTAATAATCACAAGCCTTTCAGAGCCATGATTTATAAAATAAAGGAGGGACTCAAACTCGTTACTGGTACTATTTTGGTTCCAAAATGAGGTATGAATATAAAATAGTATCATTGGTGTGTTTGTGTGGCTCATAAACTGATTCTCATTGAGAGTCCTAAAGGGACTACTTCAAAGGGGTCAAAAATCATTTAGATGTTCAAATCCTGAGATGTTTTGAGCCTCTTTTAGCTATTTTATCCTCTTTACTTAATAAACACACTTAAGATAAACATAGCATGAAATTGAGGAAGTTGTGCAAACTCAGACCTCATCAAACCAATGAAGACTTTAAGTATGAACTGAGATAATTATCCCAAATAAATTCCTTTTGGAAAAACATGAGGGCAGTAGCTTCCAATGGGAAGTGCATATGATGTCCTACTAATTGATAACAAACCTATTCCACGAAATGGTAACTTTATGTCGGTTTGTGTAGAGCCACATAACACTGTGACAACTCAGGAAACTACAAATACATCTTTGGAGAAGGCACCAGGCTGACGGTTTTACCAAGTGAGTATTACAGACAAGACAAGACTTTATTTTTAAAGCTGTTGGTGTTCAAGGATCAAGAGAAGGTAAAATAAGAGAGATATTCATTATAAACTACAGAAGCAAAAATTACTGCTCCCTAAAGTGGTAATTCTGGGTCTCTCTACTCCAGACAGGAGAGGTAAAGGAGACTTCTGAGGACCACCATGATGGATTTACCACCATTTTCATTTGAATTGTATTAATCCTTAGAAAAATATTAGCTAAAAAGCTTGAGAGACCCCTCTAAACACTGTAGGAATTCCTTGGTCCATATTCTCTTCTTTTAAAACTGTATTCTCATTCCATACTTTTCACTTGCTTTTCCCACCCTTCTTTTGGCCTCCCTCCTTTGTCCAACTCAACATTTCATCTGGGCATTCATATTTTGAGAAACCATTATGTCCACTTCTTAGCCTGTCACTTAAGACTCTAAAACCTGGCCATTTTGGTTCTCTAAATGTATTCCTACTTGTTCCCTTCCACAAATGCTCTGCTCGAGGCAAATGAGGCACCTACTTCCCCTGAATGCCTGCACTTGCCCAAACCAATACCTGGTGTTCATAAATCAGTCACCATGGACCCGCAACTGTAAACAGACTAGCACACATGAAACACATTGAGTTTCACAGGTGACACCGCACTGAATTTCATAGGGAGAGCTTGAGAAATCATATCCCTTTTTAAAAATTAAAGAGGCTTGGGTAAGAGAGATCCAGCAAGCAAATAGCAAAGTAGGAAGGAAAGAAATGCTTCTGTAGTGGATGTGGGAAGGAGGGATTTATCCACAGGAAGATTTTCTCCAGAGGAGAAAAAACACTGACTAAATCCAAGAAGGAAATGTATTGGCTGCCATATTACCTGTGTGTTCCTTGTTTCCCCCCTGGTATGGTATGTTCCTGATTGTTTCTTGTTAAGCCCCTGGTCCTCCAAGCAGCCAGAGGTGAGGAAAAGGGAGGACACCATGCTATACACTCAGCAGGGGTATCCATGGACTTTTCTTCTCAGATTTTCCTTCAAGTTACCCTCAAAGTTAAGAGAGATTCAAAAGATTCACCTAGACAGAATAGGAGAAGCTACCTATAAGAGAAACATTTCAGGTTAGCTCTCAACATGTGTTACCTGAGGAAAGGGACAGTAAGAATGGAAAAGTGTCCACTAGGACAAAGATCTATGTCTTGTCCTGGTGACCATCTGAGCAGGGAGTAGAAAGGGCTGGAGTTGGAGTTGGTGAATTCAGGGCTGGCCAGTGCCTGCAACTGTCTTTAGTTCTATGGAATGAGAAAAGGTGAGAATCCCCTCTGCTGTTCCACAAGCTGGACGTCGGTCAGAGGTGTCTGGCTCCAGCACCCTGAGGGATGGACCGACATGCTGACCCCCACCCCTGCCAGGGGAGCCCTGGCAGCCACCCTCAGTCTCTCCCACGGTGACGACAATATCTCTGACTGCTTTGGCGTGGTGCCATGGACACGAACTATTCCTCCTTTGTCCAAACGAGGAATATGATCTTCAGAACCCCTGGAGAATTATTATCTAAAACACCAGAGGATACACTAGGATTTTGGCAGTCAGCATTCTAGGCTTGTACAGGAAAACTCCCTCTTTAGAATATTTAGAAAGAATATCCTTCATTTATCCAACGTGGAAACAGTCCTGAAATCCAAGCTGGTGCTAAGATTCTGTGCCAGGTTATTACTGTGACAATTACTTAATATTCTCTGTGCTCATGGTATCGCTCCTTCCAGAAGATCTTTAGGGAAAACTTAGTTCAGTTTCTAGGAGGTTTTTGCTGAGCTGAAGATCACTGTGTGAATAATAATGCAGGCAGCAAGCTCACATTTGGAGGGGGAACAAGGTTAATGGTCAAATCCTGTGAGTATCTCTGCTGAATCCATAATGAGTGCTCTAATTTCTAAAGGAAGCCGTAGCACTGAGCTTCATTTGGGGGCTGTTTTCTCCACCCAATTTTATTTTTTATGTTAATTCTGATTATGAATCCTCATGATTATACTGTGCCATAGGTACATAATTATACATATGCCATAGGTACATGTGAAAATGGGCACATGTGTGATGGCCGGGCACAGGAACAGATGGATTGGAGAGTAACAGGCTCCTTGTGCTTTTTGTCTTAACCGTCGGGTGAGAAAGTCCTGACTGTTGGGTGCAGGGCTGGGTGAGCACTGGAGTCAGGAGAGTCCTTCTCCAGTGGCTTTGTCAGGATTGCCCAACTCCTTCCTGGTCAGGGAGTGGGTTGGTCTAGAGGGAGGGATGCACTGTTTAATCCGAGAAGAGCCTTTCCGTCCCAACCACGCTATGAATTGACCACAATAATACGTAGTCCCCTCCACTGCCTCTTTGGCTGGGGTCCCAGCTGGAGGAGCACGCTGCCTGGATTGGGGGATTGAAAGGGAGTTCCTGGTACACGTTGGCCTGGTCGGTTTCTGTAAGGCTTTCTATGACTGTGTAATATTGGCAACAACCGTAAGCTGATTTGGGGATTGGGGACAAGTCTGGCAGTAAATCCAAGTGAGTCTTCAAATTAACTCTCTCAAACCTGTCTGGGCAGTTTGCAATATCTCAGAAACCATCTCTCCCTTTTGAGCCCTAATGTTTAAAATGTGCAGTTGCGGGTGGTGTTTTTCTCCCTCCACCCAAGCTGAGCCCTTGCATCTCCTTCAGTCAAAATGACAAGATAGAGGGATCCAGGAATGCAGGGTAGGAAGGCAGTTGGAGTACCTGACTGTTTTCTTATAGAGCAAACAGGTGGGCCCATTCCAAAAAAGGGCTGTTAGGGAGCATTGAAAGTTGGAGAAGGTGGGAATATGCATCATGTTTCATGGCCTCCTCCATGCATACTGTGCCAACTTCGCATGGGCCATTGTAAATACTGTTCCCCTGAGGCAAAGATAAGTCAAGCACTGCCGGGAACTCCCAGGACTCAGGGCCATCCCTGTGACCTCCTTGGAGAGCACCTCCCCACCAAGGACAACCCAGGATGACTCAGATTTGCCATATAATTACTCCTTCTCTCAGCCTTCCTTGGCTTACAGCCTTACAGTGGATTTGTTAGAAGTAACGGGAAAGGAATTGGTTTCATCCTAATTCTGGCCTCCCCCAAGAAGTTCTTCTCTCCAAGAATCTCCAAGAGCATCTTAGAGACCACCTACCCTGTTTGGAATTGTGCTTTGTATAACCAGGCTGTGTTTGTTCCCAGTAGTGTTTGCTGTGGCTTTGGCTGGGGCTAGCTCCCAGGACAGTTCCAGGCTTGGCAACGCTCAGGGAGAAGAAGGGGAGTTCACAGTGGAGCCAAGGGGCTTCAGGAAAGACATCTTTGATATAGGGGTTAATGAATTTCTAAACAAGCTTCTGTGTGTTAACCTGATAAGACTCTCCAGGGAGAAGGTCACCTTACCTTTGCAGCTCTAAATGTAAGACATGCGTTGCAAGAAAAAAAAATGGGAAATGTCAATTGTGGTGCCAAAATGAAGAGACTGGGTATAAATACTGAATCAGTTTTAATGTTCAGTTTGTGAAATGTAAGCCTTTCAGCAGAACCAGCTCAGGGTACATTTATTAGGGTCAGTGAGCTAACTGTTTTGTCAATGTTACTGGCATACACACTTCAAAGGAGAACCCAAAATAGAAAAAATGGCTAAGAGCATAGTGGTTAAGAACATGAATTTTGGAATCAAACTGCCTGGGCAAACCTTAACTCTGCTATTTACTGGACATGTGACCTTCGGCAGGTTACCTAATCTCTTTATGCCTCCTTTTTCTCATCTGTAAAATGGGGATAATAATACTACCTACCTCACTGAATTATCAGATTAAAAGAGTTAACACCTATAAAGGGCTTTGCCTAGTGGCTGGCACATAGTAAGTCTTCAACAAATATCAGTTATTATTACTAGATCAGGTTGCTGGCAGGAAGGAAAAGGAAAAAATCCTATCCTAAAGTTTTTGTAAAGCGCAGCAGTGGAGTGTGGCTCTGGCAGCAGAGGAAAGTTCATCTTTGGGCAGGGGACAAGTTTACAAGTAAAACCAGGTGGGTCTGAATGTTCCTGACTGAGGCACAAGTGCCCACTACATTCCTTTTGAGGGTCATCTTATCCACCTTCTCAATTTCTAACCAAGGACTTTGATTGTTAGGTTTTATTTTCCTTTTATACAAGCTAGTAGGATGTGTGTAAAGCCCGGCTAATAGGGTCTTCTCTAACCCATTTGGTTTCAGCTAGAGGCAAAAAGGGCAGAAAGACTGGAGGTGATCTGGGTCTGGAAATTCTAGGCTAAGACTGAGAGAATATAAATTTGGCTGACCTTGGAGAAATAAAAACATCCAATGTGAGAGGCTCACAGAAAGTAAAAGTGATTTTCCTAATAGTACACTAGAGTAGAAACCGCCCCTATGGCTACTAGAATTCTCCAAGAACTGTCATTCAGGGAGAAAACTGTCTTTCAAGCATGGAAATAGCAAGCTTTTATTTGAAATGCAGAAAAAATGGGGAGGAAAGAAGAGAAACTGTTGGTGACTTGGATTTTTTTTTTTTTTTTTGTCAAGAAACATGGAAGACAGCATTTTACATAGGATGGGGTTTTGGTTTTTAAAGTTTATTTATCTTGAGAAAGAGAGAGGGAGAATGGGTGGGTGAGAGGCAGAGAGAGGGAGAGAGAGAATCCCAGGCAGGCTCTGTGCTGTCAGTGCAGAGCCCGACGCGGGACTCAATCCCACAACCCGTGGGATCTTGACCTGAGCCGAAACCAAGAGTCGGACGCTTAACCGACTGAGCCGCCCAGGAGCCCCTCCACAGGATGATTTTTAAGAGGCTATCACCAAATAGGAGTCGAAATGTGTGCAGCATACCCCTGGTGAGTGTTATAGAGGAAGAAGACGAAGGAAATTTAGCAGAGTATAGTCTTTTTGTACTGGGCAAAAACACTGTGCTGATTCTGGAACAAACAAGCTTGTCTTTGGGACTGGAACAAGACTCACCGTTATTCCCTGTAAGTCCTTTACCACTTGAGAGAAAGCCCTTAATCTATAATGACCAGCTCTCACATCCCAGACTCCTAATGAATTTCTAAATGAGCTTCCGTGTGTTAACTTGATAAGACTCTCCAGGGAGAAGGTCACCCTTACTTTCCTGGCTCTAAATGTAAGACATGTTTTGAAAGAAAAAAATTAGGAAATGTCAATTGCAGTGCCAAAATGAAGACGGTGGATATAAATATTGGACCAGTTTTAATGTTAAGTTTATAAAATGTAACCCTTTCAGAAGAACCGTTTCAGGGCACATTTATTAGTTTGTGTCTACACAGCACAATTGTCCAGTTAATTTGATTAATGTCAACAGCTGATCCAGATATTTAGGCACTTCCTTGTGAAAACTTCTTTGCGCTCAAAATTGCTTGAATTGACTGTCACATTACCTAAATAATTGCCAGATCTGTTTTACTTTGTGCTGTATAGACTCAGCCTAATAAAAACAAATGCTGTTTTGTTTTTCCCCCAGTCTGTCTCCTCTCCACACAGAAAGTTTTCCTTCTATTCACACAAAGGAAAGATACCCAGCAAGCCATTTGACTGATTGCTGCTGCTAGTTTGCATTTATATGACTCCTTTCCTTGGAAGAGATTAAGACACTTCATACGACTTATTAGCTAAACAGATTGACAGCCTAATTAGAAGGAGAGACGCAGATTCTGAGTATCTTTTTGTGGCTGCTGTTCCTGCCCTTTCGTGTAGAACATTTGGTCAGATTGCTCTGTGATACAGAAATGAGAAAAGGAGGCGATCTTCGTTTGTAGTGTGGGTCTTCTCTGCCGTACGTGAGAGGTGGTTACAGGAGGTAGAACAGTACTAAATAGGTCAGGGCAACTGACGGAGCCAGGAGCATTTCTTTCCCCTAGAACTCTTGTGTTCCCACAAAGCAGGGCACGACAGATTTCAACATCAGCTGTTGGTGTGTGTCTACTCCTTCTTACTTTGGTTTTCAGACCCTTCCACTCCAGGTCTGTCCCTTCCATCACTGGCTCCTTTCTCTCTCCTTTGATTCCTGGCAACCATGTCCACCCCAGCACCAACCCCACCACACACTGCTGCCTGCCTCTTTAGCCCATCCGTTGTATTTCGGAGAAGTTTCTTGGCTCCTTCGGTGATCCTCAATGGCTCAGGCACCTGAGGAAATCCTCCCTGAAGGCAGATCCCAGCAGAGTCCCCATGGAGGTGGAGGTGGCCACCATGGGCTACCGAACGCCTACATCAAGGCTGGCACAGGGGGCCCTGGATGAGGAACACCCCCTGGAGGAAGATCTGCGTGGAGTAAGGAACACCATGGTTTTCATGGTACATGAGTCTGAATCCTCTCCTATCTGGGAAACTGTAGCTTCCACCTTGGGACCCGAGACACATTGTCTCTGAAGAGACGTTTCACAGCAGGCTTTTTGTAGTAGCGTCAGCCACTGTGGACTGACAGGCTTTGGGGATATGCTGCATTTTGGGTCCGGCACTCAAGTGATGGTCATACCGCGTAAGTGTCTTTTTTCCTCTCTGTGCATGAGTATGTCTGTAAATCATATCGAGGGCTTCTGTTTTATCCCCCATTTCCCAGGGAGTACTGAGCGTATACAGTTTCCGGATCTAGCTACACTGCCAGTTTGACCATTAAGATGGTGAAATTCGTTTTAAAAATAACTTTGACTGATTTCATTTAATGCCACCGACAGCAAAGGGAAATTGGCATGTCATGGCAAGCTAATCGATGCTCATTCACCACTGGGGGGGGGGGGGGACAGGGTGAGGGGAGGTGGGGACTGTCATTTCTTCTTATCCCTCCCCCTCTCCCCCCGGCAGTGAGGCCTCAGAATTCAGCTGACCTTTTCCACGCCTTTCCCTTCTGGCACATTAAGTGGTCGTGTTTGCTAACTTTCTTGTGAAAAAACACACGAGACAGATCTATTCTCCCTCAGTTTTTACTAAGAAAGCTTTTCGTTAGTGATTTTGACAATAAACTTCGGCTAACATATTCCCCCCACCCCACCCCACCCCCGTTCCTGTTAGTAATATCTTGGCTTGAACAAGCCCATTTCCCCCACATTATTCAAAATGCGTTTCTCTGGCGTGAACCCACTGCTCTACTCCCAGCCCTTTTATCTTCTCAACATGCTCTAATAAGATAAACAGGGTCACACATCATCAGACATATTTCACAGACAGAAAAGCCAAAGCACAGACAAGTTAAA
Source organism: Panthera uncia (assembly GCF_023721935.1). NCBI lineage: Eukaryota > Metazoa > Chordata > Mammalia > Carnivora > Felidae > Panthera > Panthera uncia. The sequence continues at coordinate 72,558,560 of NW_026057582.1, read as the reverse complement.
TAATTTAAGTCAAACCAAAAAAAACCAGAACTGAGATTAGAGCTTGAGACGCCCTGTTTTCTTAGGGTGAATTATTTTGAGCTGTCATCTTTGTGAATTGAAAACAATAGGCACAGGCCATGGGAATGTGCAGGGGTTGAAATTTAACCAAAACAAAAATGGACTGTGTCACTGCACTGTGTTTTAAATGGATCTCCAAGTTTTTGTAGCTGGTAGTTATCAGTTGCATCCTGGGCTCGGGGGTTTTTGTAGGCCTCGGTATCACAGTGTTCACCAACAGTGGCAAATTCTTCTTTGGGGCTGGAACCAGATTACAAGTGTTTCCAAGTAAGTGCTGGAAACCAAGCAGCGATTTTGAAAAGGTGTTTTGTATTAAATGGCCAACTTGCTTTGGTACCTCCTCACGGTACCGCAGGCCGCCTAACAGTGTGCTCTGTAGGGTCCTCGGCGCCTCCACCTGCCTGGGTCCCTAGGGACTCCGGTCTCACAGGTAGAACTCTCTGTAAACCAAATCGGCTTAACCTATGTGTGAATGCCACGGTTCTGACTAGAATCTTATCAGCAGTGAAAATAAGACGCTAGAGAATCAGATGCATTACGACTCCAGACAAATGATCTGTTCCTCTCTTTTGCATTTTTATTTAAAATATTGGGGAAGGCGAAGCAAGTTCAACTTTGCCGATCTGAAAACTTTATGAATTATGCTTCTCTTATATGCAGAGAGACCTAGATTGACTTTGGATGTTTAGTCATTCAATTTTACCATCTGTGTGTGGAATCTGTAATGGGCAAGGGAATCAAATATAATTAAATGAGCAAATAATCTTCAGTAGTCAATATTCCTACATTGTTTTATGTGCTTTGCTCTGGACTTTTTATCTGGGATTTATCTCTAATAGGGTCCCCGGAAGGACAGTGAAGGTTTTTGTTAAGGTTTTTGTGTCTGTGTGGATAGCAACTATCGGTTGATCTGGGGCTCTGGGACCAAGCTAATTATAAAGCCAGGTAAGTCTCAGGTGCCTGTAAGGGAGAGGAGACATGAGTTGAATAATACAGGAAGCATAGCACGCAAATTATATTTTTAAGAACAATCTGGCTTGCTGGAGACAATGCACTCAACCCAAATGGGGTTTTCACTCCCAGTGAGAGGAAATGTCAGCCACCAGCTCTCTTGTTTGGTCTAGTTGCTTCCAGAATGAATAATACTTAACTAGCCCTGTACGAGAGCAGAGCTGACTTGTTGGGGAGTATCTAATTCCCCCTGATACAGTTAGACTTCTTTCCCAAGGATAGAACCGGCTTCATTCCACTGGAAAAGCAAATTCAAAGAAAAGAGAAAGGTCCACAGTCAAAGACCAATGGGTGAAAAGTAGTGTGTCTGCAGCTTTCCCCACATCATTGCCTCTGGCTCCTGTCTTGGGTGTCTGCAGCTTTCCCCACATCACTGCCTCTGGCTCCCGTCTTTGGATGCCTGCAAAACTTCCAGTCACTTGCTGGTGCATCACCTCGGGTTCTGGACCTTAGTGCAAGTCCCACAAGGATGGAACTTAACAGGCAGTATCGGGGCAGGTCAAGGAAATATGGAGGCTGAAGGGATACCTGGCAAGTTGGCCTTTGCAGTGGTGGGACAGAGACGTGCTTAGCCTAGAAAGACTAGGCCCATCCTCACCCCATCCCACCATGCCCCTTCCTGCGGGTTATTGTAAGGCTCTGAAGGGCTGTGTGAATTATGGGGGTGCTGGAAACAAGCTCATCTTTGGCACCGGAACTGCACTTTCTGTGAAGCCAAGTGCGTGAGTAGTGGGGTTCTGTGTCCATGACAAGTGGCCAGTAATGGCCACTCTGGTGAGAAGGAGGGCCGGGGCTGCCCTGGTACCCCCACGGTCATCCCTTTCCTACCATGCTACAGCCGAGAAGGGGAAAGAGTACGAAGGTTGAGATAAATCCTAGGAAGAAAAACTTCTGTGGCAATGTTGTTCCTATCTAAATGCTGCAGGCTTTCTGCTCCGTGAATTCAATTTCCAGGCCACACATCTGCTCTGGTCGTACCTTTACCTGGGGAGAGACAGCCTCTGCTAACCTGTTTGTACAATTGTGTGTCAGCTGGTCCAAGCACCTTCTCCTACCAGCCATCTCTTCTTTGTCTTGTTCTTCCAAACAAGACTGCAGAGCTACAGGGGGGAGATTGCTAAGAAGTCGGGCGGAACTGACCCAGAGCTGGAGGAGGACAGAGAGGAGGCTTAGAGTAGGTTAACTCAGTTTTAAAACTGTGACCCTTGTAGCACCTTCCTGTCTTTCCTACGTTTGTCTCCCCTTTCATTTTCCCCTACAATGAGTCCTTTTGGTTCATTCTGGACACCTACTGCTCCCAGGCTGAGGGGTCAAAAATTCAGGTTTGAATTCTTTCTCTCCAAATCTGAAGAATCAGCAAGTCACAGTCATGTCAGAGATGAGATCGAGTCTCCTCTCTCAGAGTGTACAATTCTGACACTCAGGCTCTACTTTTAACCAAGACCTGGTACCACTGTCTTAGAGGCTCACCCTATGTCTTTTCTTCAATACCTGATGTATATTACCACCCAACCAATGCACAGCTTTGTGATAAAGGGGCTCTTGTGAGTTCTTATGCCTGCCTTTAGGATACAACCATTCTTATAACAAAAATGTTCACTTCTTCCATTTGTTTCAGGACTTGACTTTCTAAATGTGCAGGAGATGGTGCATCCTAACTCCCTGCCCTTGTCTGTCTAAGATATCATGAGTTCACGGTGGAACTTCTTTGGGAAATGATAGGACTGTTTACATTTTATTACTCCTCCCTGGTGAAATATTTTCTTTGGCTACCACATAGACACTATTACACAGGAAGAAAGCTGTGAAATAACTTGACCAATGAATAGGGGACAGGACTGCAGAGTTTGGGGGGAGTCTGGATGTGAGTTTAGATGTCTCTGTTGCTGGGAAACATCCCTGTAGAATAGGACTGCATCATCCCTGCAGACCTGTGCGTCTAAGGCTGAGCTCACACATTTGAGAGCAAGAGTTGACAAATTATCTGATTCAGCTTTGGCAGAGTTAAACTTACAAATGCAAAAAGTTCTGAAAAGCTCATAAGTTTGGTCTTTTAAAATAAAAATGTTTTGCTTTATGTAGCACAACCAATTTTTTTCTCCCTACCCTAAAAGGCCAATTTCCAGAGACACAGGAAAAAAAAAAAATCACAGGGAGTCCAACTGCCCCCTCACCACCACACCATGTGTCTGGTGGGGTTTTACTAGGGGATTCAGTAAAGGGAGGAAATGCTGTGGGAATAACAATGACAGACTCTTCTTTGGAGCCGGAACCCAGCTGGTGGTAAAGCCCAGTAAGTGGCCATGTTCTATTTATATTTGACCAAACAAATAAATCCTGTGAAGTTAGTGAAGATTTAATTTAATATGTAGACAAATGTACCTTTTGAAAGATGACTTTTGCAAATGCATGAAACATTCATGATTGTTGAGAATAGAGCAATAACGACAAATAGATGCAAAATGAGACCTCCCCAAATTGCCTTTAATGTGGTAGCTTAGCTCTCCTTCTTCCGAAGAGAAATTGGGGCCCTGAGTTATTTACAGCCACAGTGGTTCTTAAACTACGTTCTGCAATGATTTGTGTGTTTGCTGTGATCTTGCCCACCAAACAAACTTGTCTTTCGTTCTATTAAAAATGAGAATCCATCTCATTTTAAATTCTACTAATATGTATAAGGTACCTTCTTTGTCTCTCATGCCTGCATATGTATTTATTTTAATAGATCCAGTACGAAACCCACACAGTTTCCTGTTTTGACAAATGTCCACATCTAGTCCCATACGTGTCAAATTTCACTAAAAACATAGCTCTACTATTCAAATGCAATGGGGGATTAAAACAATTCAGAGATAAATTGATGGTCCCAGATGGCTTTATAAACACCTGAAAGGAAATTCAGACTAAAATAAAATGGCAGGTGTGATGGCTAGATTTTTGTTTAACAATCAATTCCTCCGTAGGGAGTAAAAACTTTACACATACCCCACTGGGAAGGATGGAAATAAGGAATTCAGGAGGCTAGCATTCCTGGGGGTTGCACCCAAGGTGTTAGTTCCTCCACAGCACCATTTTGGAGACAACAGGGCCTGTCCAAATGTCAGTCGAAAAGTTCATATTAAGAGGCATGTATTGTCAAGTTGACTGACTGGGTTATAATTGAGACTATGAAATGACCAACCTAAGGAGCTTTAAAATAGGATAGCCTATTTGTGAATGGTTTAGCTGTGGGAAATGCCAAAAGACCAGGAAACAAGCTACATTGCTCCATAAGTTTGTTTAAATCTAGTAAACATGACCAACCCATGTTAATCTTTTTAAATGACTGCAATAAACAGCATTTGGGGGTCAGGTAGACAATGAGGAGGAGACAGTGGGGCTTGGTTCTTTATGAGTCAAACAAGGACCCCATCAGGGCTGGTGGTAATGGCACTAGGTGTCCATCTCTTAGTGCTGAGAGACTGTATCTGTGGACAGTGAAAGGAGAACACTTCCCAAGAGATTAGGATCCCTCTGGGCCAAAATGAATGATCCCCACTACTTCCGGCTGGCTCAGGGCTCTAGTGAGTGCAGCAAACCTGTGCTTGACCTAAGGTGACGTATCTTCAGGGTTTTGTGACATGGCCACTCTAACAGCCAAGGGTGAGGGGAGGGCTCTGTAATGCAGTTCTATCCTCAGGTGGAAAATCAGATGTGTGGCTGACATGGCCCCGACCTGCCCCCATCTTTCTTTGGGCTCTGAAAGGTGAATTTCTAGCCCCATGGCTGTTGCCCAGCCATTTTTTTGACTGCCATAATAGAATTGTGTTTGATATCGCAAAGGACTCTGCTGAATTGGTTGCTTTGGTAATTTGCCCTCAGTGTTAAATGAGGTCATCCAATTTCCTCTCTGCACATTTGCAATGAGCAGCATAAAATTCCGGCAAAATGACCAGGAGATACAGAGAAAGATGGCTGAAGAGATAATGAAGCCTGTTCATTACAGTAGGAGGAGATAGTGTGGGGATCTGTTAAGTCCCAGGAAGATGAAATATCCATTAAGGGGTGCTTTCCTGAAAAGTGTCACCAAGAGTTTTTGTTGTGGCCCCAATCACAGTGTGAACAAATTCTGAAAAAATCATCTTTGGAAAGGGGACTCAACTTTATGTTCTCCTCAGTAAGTGCTGCTCTTGTAATTTTCTGATATTAAATCTCACAGAGTTCAAAGTTGTTTGGTGTCAGGCACGAAAAGTTTCTCAGGCTCTAAGACATGTAGGGAGCGTCTAGGTCCTGGGCCCTTCTGCTCTCACAGAGACTCAGTCCTTGGTCCTTCCACAGCTCAGCCAAGTGCCAATTCTTTCTTCTCTAGGGCTGGGAAAGTTGCTGTCAGTGTTTTGCTGCTTACCTATCAATTATCTTTTTCATTGTTTATATATTATCAAGAATACAAAATTGTGAAACTTTGCCCAGAGTCTATCTTCAGGTCTCCCCCCAGGCTTGTCCCCAGTGGACTTTATTTGAACACACTGCTAAACCCAGTGTGATTTCTGGCTCCAACCTAAGTGGTTTTGGAAGTAACCACAGCCTACCTATGACCCTCTCCTTCCACTTGTTCATAAAAGACCGACTTTTTCCCATTTGGCCTCTGCTAAGATTCCTGGCTCTGATGCCCCATGCCTTCTCATTTCCCTTGTTCCAGGGATGGGTGGGAGATAACTTTGTAAAGACCTATTTAAATGCCAGAGGCAACAACAAAAAAAAAAATGCCAGAGGCAACAAAGATGGTATGTCAGCCAAGAGCAACATCTTGTGTCAAGCCTTCTCCCTGTGTGCCATTTTCCAAATCCTTTCCTTCATGTAGGAAAAGGAGGCACTCCTTTTGAGTTCTAGCACAGCAAAGAGTTCACTATGAGGCCAGAGATAGGAGTTTCCTTCAGAATATTTTTCACAGGCTAACAATAAAATGGAAGTTTGCAGGTGGTTCAGAAATGCATTCTTGGGCCACAGCTCCATGTACAGAAAGTCTTACAGACAGGAGACGGTCAAAGCTAGAGGCATCTTAATTACACCACATTTTGTAGAGGATCAGGGAGAAGGAGGCAAAGACAAGCAAGGGAAAACAAAAACTATTGTTAAGTGGGAAGATTTTTATCTGGGAAAAAGATTAACAAGAGGAAACATCCCGAAAAACTTGGGCCAGACATTCAGAGTTTTTGTTATAGAGGCAATCACTGTGGGGATTCAGGAAACAGGCTTATCTTTGGAAAGGGCACAAGACTTTCTGTGATTGCAAGTAAGTGTCCCTGGCTATCTCTAATTTTGATCTGCATGGCTTCTTCCCTTAATGATTTTTCAATGTTCCCAGGAATGCTTTGCCCCCAAACAAAGGTCTGTTAAGAGCTGAGAAGTTAGTTCTGAGCAGGAAGTTAAACAGGTTACAATGGCAGGATTCAAAAGCCCAGCAGACAATCATGGGCATATAGCGCAGCCCAGCCTCAGTGCCTCCGGCTTGCTCTGACCACACATCCTGGCCCAGTTCCCTCCTCTGATCCCAGGAGACCAAAACCTTAGGAAAGAAAAGTGGAGACTCCTTGGCCTGAGGCACATAGGAAGGCTTGTGTGAGATCCAAGAGCCATTTAAAATATTTAATGTTGTTATTAATTTTAAATTTGTCTAAGAAATACATGAAGATGTCTCATGGTAAAAACAATTCAAATTACAGATAAACCCAATATTCACCTTGACCCATTTCCTTCAGTATCAGTTTGCTGCCCAGAAACAACCACTGGGACTAGTGTGGTACGTCGTGATGAGTTTCTGTTTGGAGTCTGTTGACGCGAAATTTCCTTCAAGGAGGGAGGCTAGAGACACAAAGAACTCGGGCTGCAGTTTGCAGATTTCAATTAGATAAGGCACAGTTTCTTGAATGCAAAAGCTGTTGGCAAAGGAGAACCACCTTCCCAGGAGCTCTTAAAGACTGGATAGGTCTTTGGTCAGAGAACACCTTGGCAGAAGATGGGAGGATGAACTGGATGGCCTCTGAAAGCCAGCCATGTCTCTAGGACTCCAAGGGATGGTCCACCCCATGGTCAGCCTCTGTCACAGCTCTTCTGCCTGTCTTCTGGTTACTGTGACAGTCTGAGCTTCTGTCAGCACTGCTCCTTGTGCTGTGAGTGGTTTCATTTTCTCAGCATCTGCAGGGATTTTGCAAAGAAAGGAAACTCTGGGTAGACTCTAGGGTTGGGAGTTACCAACTCACATTCGGGAAAAGCACCAAGCTCATGGTCACACCAAGTAAGTTCTTCTTTCTGGCTAATTATTCTTCCCAAGAAGCCTGTCTTCCATCACACAGAAGCTGTCAAAACACAGGTGGTATTTTTTTTGCTTGGTTTGTGTTGGTGGTTCGTGATACCAGCTGGAAAACAAGGTTATTAATGCGTATATTCCCTACAGCATTGTGCTTTAGCTTTTACTATCCGTGGAGTCTCTCCCTGAGAAAATATGTGAACCTCCATGAGAAGGAAGGTCCACGGAAAGTAGGGAGAAAAAAGGCAGGAATTGGATGAAAATAGACAAAAGGCCTGCAGGAATAACAAACAAGACGGGATCCCAGGAGACTAGCAGTAGCCACTTTGAGTGAATTTCCCAAGAGGTGCTCCCGCCAAGGCCCATTCTTTCAAGGAAGATTATGGCAAATACAATCGGGCTGGGAAGTTGCGAGTTATTAGTATTCATCCCACGTTCTAACCTAATTACAAGAAGATTGTTTTGGCCATGGGCAGTCATTTTAGATTTTGTTTTCCTGCTTGCCTCCTCCACCTCCACCTGTCTTCCTAGAGGCCCCAGTCAAGGTTATTGCAATAGCACTGAACACTGTGTAACACCAACGCGGGCAAATTAACCTTTGGGGACGGGACCACGCTCACTGTGAAGCCAAGTAAGTTGTATTCTTCTTTGGCTGGGCCTTAAGGGGCAATCAATCAAATCATTAGTTTGAAAAATACTTTAATCCTGTGCATCTGCTTGGGCTCTTTATTAATGTTCTTTCCCCAGGCCAAAGAGAGTTGGTTTCCTTCTCTGCTTTAAAATGAGATGCACGCGCACACACACACACACACACACACACATATGCACACACAATCTGTTATTACAGCTCATAGTGAGGGGTTCTCAGGAGCATATACAACATTTTCAAAGAAATAGAGATATAAACAACCACTGAGCCAATGAGAATGTCAGGAAGGACTTCCAGAGGGACCCAATGCCATACCACCCCTAACTAGGCTTCCCTGTGTGCTCCCTGGCCCTCCAGGGATGGTCTAGGGCAGGAAATTCCTCAGTGCCTCTCTGTAATCAATTCTGAAATTTAGCAATGTTTGCTGTCAGAAAGTATTTTTTTGACCACCCCACCCACCACCACACCACCTGCCACTGCAGTTTAAATCTCTAAAAAGAACCATTAGAACTTTGGGCATCTCATCTGGGAACAAAATTTCTGTTGTAGAAAGTGAGACTCAGCGCTGAGTCTACTTCTGCAGCATCCCTCAGATGCCATTGTTCCCTTGGGACATTTTAAACACAAGTGTTTATGGATTAGGTGACATAGAATGAACTTTAGAGATAAAAAACCTAAATTCAAGTCCTGGCTCCAAGACTTTGCTCAGCTGTGTGACCTTGGGCAAACTACCTAACTTCTCTGAGCCTCAATTTCCCCATCCATAAAATAAGGATAAAAACAAATACCCACTCTGTTGAGTTACTATAAGGATCAGATAAAATGACACAGCTAAAGTATTTAGCATAGTGCCCAAAACATAAAAGGAGCTCATTAAACCCTAGCTATTAATAATAATGATAAACATCATCCCCAACACACAGTGGAACTTTTGTTTTGCCCCTCGGGCTCTTCTGTCAAGACTCTGTCATGCATCAGGAGAAGAGCCGGCATTGGTGGGGGGAGGGTGGAGAATGTCAGCCTGCTCTATGAAATTCTTCACCTGGGATTTGAAAGTATCTAAGCGGAAATAGAAAGAATCCTTGCTCATTTAAATACAAAATCATCCAAGTGTCAGAGGCAGGGGAGAGGTATCTGCAGAGAGCTGCATGGTTGGAGCTCCTGAGGCCACTCAGAGGGATGCACTCACAGTAGCTGAAACCTTACACAGCCTCCCACCACGCTGACCCCAGTGTGACTACCTCCAGAATGCCCCAAGACACAGGCTTCCCCTATGGAGGGACAGGGACAGAGAGAGGCTGGAAGCTTCACAGAAAAGAGCAACTTGTCCCCCAAATTGTCCTTCTGCTCCTCTGGGTGGTGAAGCTCATGGTGAAATATGGCGCCTGAAAATAGCCCCTGAGTGAAACTCTCAGACCCAGAGATTGAGGATCAGTAAAGTCTCTGTAGAGGCAAACAGGGGCAGTGCCTATGGAAGAAAAGAGGTTAAAGGGCAAGTGGAATTGCCTCCCATATGTCAGTCTGGGAACGGAGGCTCTGGACAAGAGCTGGAGGGGCTGTGTTCTCCAGCCCCATCAGGACGCAGCCCATAGGACGCAGCTAAGACTGCAAGAAGAAGGGAGCGAGCTTAGTGGTAAAACCTTCCTAATAGGTTTTTGAACAGTGAAAATGAGCTGTCAGGAGTAGTTGCCAGAGCACTTTCTCTAGAGAGTTTCTGAAAGGAGACAGACACCCTCCTATCAGGGGTGATTGAAGCACAACTCTGCCTTGAGGCAGGAGGAGAAATGAGAGAACCTCTTTAAGCCTCTTCCAGACCCTGGAGTCTCTCTCTGTGAAAAAAAAACTCTGGCTCATTAACGCAGAGCTGCACCCTTCAGGACGCCAGGGTTGTTGGGTTAGGTTTTGTCCCAAACCCCCTTTGTTCCCGGGACTGGACAGGACAAACAGGTTGGCTTTTTCATCCTAAAGCTAGAAACACAGGTTCTGGGTCCTGGGTCGCTTGGGCTGTTGAGATGAAGTCAGGGGAGCTCTAGGGGGTTTTTGCAGAGCCCAGAGGCACTGTGGGAATAACTATGGCCAGGGTTTGATCTTCGGTCAGGGAACCAGCTTGTCTGTGCTGCCCTGTAAGTACCACTAGATGGGAGGGAGATGAGATGGAATGAGCCCGAGCGTCTCGAGGCCTGGGTCCATCTTGACCTCAGGTGCAGGGATGGAGAGGGAGGTAGAAAGGGATAATGAGGGGTAAGGATCGCTTATTCAGGGAGGAAAATCATAGGTGTGTGTGAATGACACCCAAGCAAGTGCACTGGAGGTTTCCCTCCTCAGGAGGGCTCGGTGTGGGGGAACGCTGAGTTGGCAGGTTTTTGATGCTGAGCTAATCACTGTGTACAAGGACAAGGCTTCTTTATCTTTGGGAAGGGGACAAGGCTGCTTGTCAAGCCAAGTAAGTGGCATGTAATTTGAATTGTGCACTGAATACTATTATCTCCAAAGGGAAGACCTGATCTCTTTTCTATGGGGGGCCTCCTTGAGTCAGAAGAATATTAAAGGGGTTGAGCAGACCAAGGGTCAGTCATCTTCCTCAGCCTCTCATCCTTGAAGGAGATCTGGGAGGGGTAGAGGGGAAGAAACCCAGCAGGACCCCACCAGGAATCCAGGCCTGGGGTCTGCCTGCTCTCTCAAACTTCCAATAAGTAACCTCATCTGACGGCAAATCTTCCTCAAAGATTTCAGTAGAGTTATCCCTATTTTGTAAACTTACAAACCGAGGCTAGTAGACGCCAGTGACAGATATAGTTCCAAGAGGCTCCAAGCTCAGACATCCTACAACTGCTTTTCTAGGAGACTCATGAATTCAAATCACCAGATAATTTAAAGGTGAGAGTAGCAGTGGTGATCAGTTGTCACCTGCACTCCAGTGGTACCGAGGACTGGGGTCACTAAAGAGTCTAGAGTGAGGGCCGAGGCTTTGTTAACCCCAGAGGCGCCGCTCTCTGGCCCTGCTGCCTGGGAAGTACAGCTCTTGGCACACATCATCCTTGGCATCTTGAAAGAAGAGAAATTAGAAGAGAAGGGAGGGAAAAGCTTATATCTCATATCATGCAGTTACCTCATTTTGTAGCAAGATTGTTTCCCCATAAGCAGTTTGTCTTCATTTACCAGCTGTCTTCTCGGGGGAAGCCATTTTGTAGAAGTGTTTGTCACCAGTGTGACAACTGATGGCTGGTGGAAATTGAATTTTGGAGCAGGGACCCAGGTTGTGGTCACTGCGGGTACGCCTGATTCCCCAGAGTCTCACCTGCCCTTAATTTTTTAACCCCTGTGTGCCAAGTATTTCTAGCTGAGACCACAAGAAACATATTTGAAAGGAAGCCATTTCCCTGAGCAGCAATACCCAGAGCCATTAAGCAAACACGAGAAATCCGTTTGGATAGAAACATTTTCGGATAAATAGGAATTCTCATTATTCTCTATCAGTCTCCTGTGTAAGTACTTTATTCCCCTTATAAGAAAAAAAGTTACAATAAGTATAGCCACAATTCATGCTATGGTGTGAGAAGAGATCTGCTGTGGGTTTGGAGGGAGAGGATTAGAAATGTGTTCAGGAAGATTGGGTGTGTTTTTGACAGGATATGTAACACAGTGTGAATTATAACCAGGGAGGAAAGCTTATCTTCGGACAAGGCACTGAGTTATCTGTGAAGCCCAGTAAGTATAAAAGTGTACCCCTGGATTAAGGAATGTCTGTGGATTAGGAGCTGATTTAGCCCCAATTATACACTATACGAAGAATGTTTAGAAAGGGTGAATGAGCATCAAATAGAAGGAGGACAAAAGTACCCCTGGCTAGGACCTGATGTCTTGGTGTGAAATGGGCATGTAGGGGAGCCCTGGGTATTTCTCCCAGAACATATGTGGTGAGAGTAAAGGGGTGTGACTGATTCTTGGGGTACTGGCTAGGCCCTGTAGCCCTGGATTTGTACAGTCACCAGTGACAAGATTTCTAATTCTTTAACAAGCCTCTAAGGCACCATTCTTTTCAGCTAAGTAAGATTATGTCCATTTATGGAAGGAAACTTGCAAGTAATTATCATTGACCAAAATAACTGTGACTAGCCTCTCCCAGAGTCTGAAAATCACCTTTTTTTTTTAATGTTTATTTATTTATTTTGAGAGAGTGAGAGCAAGAACAAGGCAGGGGCAGAGAGAGAGAGAGGAAGAGAGAGAACCCCAAGCAGGCTCCATGCTGTCAGTGCAGAAACCGACTCAGGGTTCCACAAACCATGAGATCATGACCTGAGCTGAAATCAAGAGTCAGAAGCTTAACTGACTGAGCCACCCAGGCGCCCCTGAAAATCACTTAAAAAAAAAAGTTTACTCATAAGTACAAGGGGATGCTTCTTGTTTCTGAAACTTTAGGCCAAAAATTTGTATGACATAGCCTCATGGAGCAGAAAGAACCCTTAAAATCATCCCTTTTGATTGTCTCCATTTATGATGGAACTAAGGCCTGGGGAAGAGACTGATCATAATCTCATAGCTTCATTTACCAGCTAATTTACCAGGTAATTTATGATGGTCTTACAGCCTATCTGTGCCTGAGCTGGAACTAAAACTTAAATCTCCAGTTTTCTGAGCTTGTCTCAACCATTAATTTACCTGGCCTGATGTTTGAGGAGTCCACAGGACTCATCTGACAAATATTTTTGTTCATCTACTCTCTGCCAGGCTTGATGCTCAGACCAGGGACCCATTAGGGAACAAACTCAATGTGATATTGCCCTCAGGGAAGTTACCTTCTGGAGGTGGATCTCATTTGTTCCCTCGAATGTGACAATCTGTATTCTGATCCCTCCTGGGCACGACCCTTTCGTGCCATCCTCACTACTTTAGAAAATATTAAAATTTATTTTTGTCCCATTTTTGAAGACTTTTGGCAGCTAGATCAATATAGGTCCCACTTTAGCCAGGAGAAAAGAAATGATCCAAAAGTAAAGTGGAAAACTAGAAATTTCCCCTGATAATTTAATCATTGTAAAATTATTTTAGCAATATCAAACTAGCAGCCAAACTAACCAAATAATTGCAGCTCCGTACCTCATTTAGATCCTGTAGACTGAGTCTAAGGAGGACCCAAGGATTTGAGCAGTTCCCTAGTTGCACAACCCAGTGATGCCCAGAGTGGAGGAGAAATTGTCTCTGTCCTGGGCTTTGTGAGTCTTCTTAGATGAAAAGATGTGAACCCTGGTTTAACATCTGAAATCAGAGAGCACTCACTCTACATATATGTTGAAAGCTTATGTTTGACACTTAGAACTCTGTAGTAGAGAGTGGAAAGCAAAGATTCCCTAAAAGAAAGGGAGATTATAAAGACGGGTTTATTTATGATTTGTAGACAGACAATAGTCTGGCAATGATGTGAGGCCTAACCCATAAAGTAATTGCCAACTCTTTGCACTGCCAGCCTAGCCTTTTGATCTGGTTTTTGTTGTTGGGCATATCACAGTGTTTCTTCAGGTTCAGGCTGGCAACTGACCTTTGGATCTGGGACCCAGTTGACTGTTGTACCTGGTAGGCCTCCACAATCAAATTCTATTTGCACTGATCTATTAATCTATTAATGTCTACTGTACATACATGTAAGTTAATGGGCCTGGGGTTGAGGCTGGTGGAGAGACACCAACAGCACATGCCCAAAAGGGTAATGTAAGAAGAGAAGTATTTATCAAAGACCAAAGAGAAAGAGAAGGCTTTTTGCTAAGTTTGGAAGGGGAGTTGATGAAAAATGAGTGGAGAAGAAGCTATCCTAACCTAGAAGAATGCTGAATAATAGGAACAGATTCCATAAAGGGAGTCTCTGTGTCTCATAACATTTCCATTTGAGCCAGACCGAATGGTACAAGATGGTTTTACCAGGAACTAACTATCTTAAACCAAGTCTAGTTAGCCAGCCATATTTCTAGCCTATTCTAACTTATTTCTACTGCTAAACACAAACGTGCCTATTTAAGATATTTAAATGAAGCTCTCTTTCTATAGCTCTCTGGTGCCCTTCCAGCAAAGCGTTCCCGTAACACACTGCTTATCATTTCTACAAGTGAGAACAAGTAAACCCCTTGTCCTCCAAAACTGCCTAAGTATTATAATTACTTGGCTTAGACTGAAGTCACCTCTATTTTATTTCTCATAACTGTGTTCATTTGTTGAGATTTGTTTAAATCCAAACTGTGTGGGCGTCTAACTGTTGGCACTGAGCTTCCCTTTCTGTTCTTATTGTCAGCAAAATATTTTGCTCATAAATAATGTTTCATCTAGACTTGCAAATGACAGCCAGCACTGAGGCCTCTTTTCTTCTTCTTTGCTAAAGAGAACATGCAGGCAGAAAGCATACACACACACACACACACACACACACACACACACAAAAGCCAAAATGTACGGTTTCATTGTGGGGGCTGGAAGGAGAGTGTCGATGTGGATGTTAAAGTACATTTGGTTATGTAATGTAGGTACTCTGACAGATAGGACACAGGGATCTTGGTGGATGATACATACAGACTACAGCAAACCAGCTGGTGTGGTTTAAGATATCATTAAAAGTAGCCCAGCTCAAGTTGTCAAGCACACAGATCCAGGTACAGACCCAGGGAGAGAAGCTTCCAGATAGCCCTGGAACTAAAAGCAGAGAGTAAGGATTTTTCTCACAGTCCAGTCCACCTGAGGAGAATTTTCACTTATAATTAGGAAAAGAAAAAGGTAAAAAGCATTTACTGGCAGTGTCCTTGTTGCAAATATTGTGTGTATGGAGCACAGAAGACATAAGAATGAACCCAAGCAGAAAACTAAAGAAAAGAAATCGATAAAACCACTGGAGAAAATCAGTTACCCTTATCTTGCCTGTCTCTGATAATGAATGTGTCTTCTGGGCTCATTCCTCACTTTGGTTCTTGAATTTTCTAGGAAAATAGCAAGAAGCTGGTGGGGTTGAGTGAGGCTTGACCTACCTTGGTTGGTCTCCTCTGTTTAACCACCTCCCTTTTAGGAAGTCCCAGACTTTTTGTAATGATAGTAAACGCGGTGTACAACTCTAACATATTTTACTTTGGATCTGGAACCAAGCTCAGCATAAAGCCAAGTAAGTTATAATTGTCTATAAGTGAAAGTCACCAACATATTATCCTAAATTCCTCTTACCAGTTTGTATTTGTTTTGAGTTCTTTTATTTTGTGTTTTGGGTTCGCCCCCCCATAACAATTTATCATTCCTTGTTCTTATGTCTCTTAAACAGATATAAAACGTAGTAAGCAAGTCCTATGATTCAGTAAACATTCTGAAACTGCCGACCCTACTCTTGGGATGGCATCCTATATATGAAAAATTCCCAAAGTTTAACTGCTGGCAATTTTTTACTAGTTGACAAAGGAGCCTTAGGATATAATTTAAAGTACCTATGAACGTTCCAGGTTTTAGAGAGAAGATGTGACAAAGTAAAATTATATGCATCTTCTAAGATGAAAAGAATTTAATCTTGATCTTCCTAACGAACTCTTACTGAATGCTTGCTGTGTGCTGTACAAAGTACTGTATTAAGTGTGTCTCCTACTTGAACTCATATTGCCTTCTGAACAATCCCCCAGGATGGATATTAGCATCCCCTGCTTTCTACACAAATGAGGAAACTCTGTGAAAGTAAAAGCCAAAGCAAGAGGTTAGAATAGTTACCAAGGGCTTCTTGCACAGGGGCGTAAAGCTAGGCCCAGAGGCAGCCTGCCTGCCGCAGCCCACAGTCTTGATGAGGTTAGTGTAGGTAGACCTAGCACTGTGGCACTAGTGGCTACAACTACGTTTTTGGAGCAGGAACCACAGTAACTGTAAGAGCAAGTAAGTAAGAAGGAAAGGGTCAGAATCATTTTTAAATAAAATGGTGGCTACGGTTATGGGCAGTTTCACCTGGGAAACTCAATGGTCAGTAGCTATGTTCCCAAAAAGCTTTCCCAGTTTGCATTAGGATCCTAAGATTTCTACTTCACTCGTCTCCCTCACCTCCTCTTCGACCCCAGAAATGTGTCTCCCCATCAGGTACACCTTCACCATGATAAATTTGTTGAGGGCAAGGGCTTCATGGTCAGCTAAAAATCAAGCTAACTATCTGAAATGGTCTCAGGTCCCTGAAGAAAGAGTGAGAGAGGATGTCACTGTACTCTATTAAGATGAGATATAACTCTTTTCAAATATTTGAAGAACTGCCATGTAGATGAGGAAGGGGTTAGTACAGAAGGCAAAAACAAAACCGGTGGTTGCAAGGAGATGTATCTCAGCCTCTGGTGGAATCTTTTTGAACTAGGAGAACTGCCCTGCTGTGGAAAGGCTGCTTGGGAAGTGCAGAGCTCTTCTTCCTTGGAGATCCTCACTCTGGGTCCTTAAGGCTAGTAAGCACTGGATGTTAGAAAAGGGATGTCTATACCATTTTAGCTATGGGCTGAATCACCTCTGTGCTCCCTTTCAACTCGTAAGTGCTAACATCCCAGGATTCAAGCCTAGAGGATGAAAAGGTGAGAGCCCAGGCCTGTTCCCTCTATTTTTATTATTTTGATAGCTGAAGAAATCGGTCACCAAATTATTCATGAGCTAAAGGCTATTTGGGATTTTTTAAGCCTAGAAGATGGTGGGGCATGATTTCCCAGTGCAGTAAATGGGAAAATAAAAGGGGGTATCCGGAAGGGAAAAAGAAAGAGGAGAAAAGAGAAATGCCTGGCAGGAGGACCAGAGGTTGAATGAGGGAAATGAGGTGATTTTGCAGAGGGCAGATCTAGTCTATCAAAGTTTTCACGAGTTCAGCTTTGGAAAGGGATCCAAACATAATGTCAATCCAAGTAAGTGAGCAGTCTTTTATACTGGGAAATAGGGCCAGGGAAGCAAAGTTCCTTCCAATTTCAACCCTCTCAAAAGGACGTGTAATTGCTTTCTGACAGGAGGGGCCTCTGCAGATGGGAAGGCTATTGTTACCGTAGACGGTTTGTCCCCTGAGAGAGCCTCTGAGGACTGACTGTCCAGCTAAGACTGCTGGCTGCACAAGAAAAACACTTAAAGCCATTTAAAGAGGATGGAGGTGGATTTTCAACCCTATCCCCAGGGCAGGAGAGACAGTGGTTGGGGAACATCAGCACCAGGTTCATGTAAAGGGGGCCAGCACTGTGTCGATAGAGGCTCAACCTTAGGGAAGCTGTACTTTGGAAAAGGAACTCAGCTAACTGTACGGCCTGGTGAGTGGGTTGTTTTTGACTCTAGGGAAACATCACTATGAAGAAACTGAAAGGGAAATGAATGAATTCCCTTAAACTAAGGGAACATGTGTACTGCCCCTCCTGGAGGACCCTTCTTGCTAGGTAGACTGGGATGGGAAGGCAAAAGGAAGGTCAAGATGACTTAGGGTCCCTTTTAGGAACTTGAGAATCTAAAAGGAGACTGTGTTCATCCCCACCAAAGGCAAAAGAGAAGGGCAATCCCACTAGAGTGTGTGAGGCTTCTTGCAACATACACTCTGGTCTTATACCCAATGCTTGGGGAAAGATTTGGCCCTCAGCCCAGAATGGGCATGCCAAGTTGGAGGATAGATTTACAAGGTTTATTTTTGTTGAGTCCTGTAGTTCTTGGTCATCTCGCTGTTAGAAGCGCCATCAACTGTTATACTCCTTTCTTATCAAGAATGACTTCTCCATTGTATTCTGTAAACTTTCCCCAAGAAGGCTCCTTACCCCCTTCCTTAATACTAGCCTCACCAGTGGAGGCTCTAGAATAGCTATAGGATGTCTGAGTTTGAAACTTAGACCAAGGAAAGTAAAGCTGATCCATAGTGCAGAGCAACTCAGAGAGCCTAGGTGGACCCACTAATGTATCCTTCCTCCCTTTGGCATCTTCCTTCAGCACTAAATTGAGTATAGAGACCCTAATATTGCATGCCTGTGCGTGACTGTGTTCATCAGCATTTCCACCCTGGAAGCATGAACGGCCTGGAAGGTTTCCAGGGCTTAGGGGGCTTCCTGTTCTCAGGTTTCTCTGTGGGTTAAAAATGGTCAAACAGACCCCTGAATGAAGCTATGGTTGAGAGCTATTAACTTCACTCATAGATCTAGGTCCAAGCAGCCAAAGCAGAGAAATAAGTAAACATATAATTGGGTTAGACCCAAATATGTGCCCACTTCCAGGCATTCCAGCTCTATAATGTGGGTACAGCAATAGCAAACAGGATTATCCTAAATACCACATCCCCTCCACTTTGTCAAGGCTGTAGGAAATGTCCTTGGTCCAGTATCTACAGAGTCCCTTGGTCCCTTTGGGTTTTGATGGCCTCAAATCACCATGTGACCAACACTGCAGGAAACAAGCTAATTTTTAGAGGAGAAACTAGGGTGTTAGTCAAACCAAGTGACTACTGGCACTTGAGCCACAATTCTGTTTCTAGCAGTGAAGCCAGAACCCAGCCATTAATGTGCTATGTCAGCCCAAAGTAATCTGTCCCAAATTTGCCTTAAAAATGTTTAATCTTGCTCTTATGCACAAACACATATGTATATACAAATTCATTATGGATAAAAGATATTGCTACCTTGATATTTTGTCTATTTTCTTAAGAGAAGGAAAACGATTAAGGTATATTTTTCTTATTTCTTCACATCTTTTATCTGATTGTCTCAAGAAGCGGAGGACGGTGGAAAGGTGTGCTTCTCTTTATTCAGAGTGGTTAAGTGATTTGAACATGGACACAATAGCAGGGCAAGGACTCACGTTTTCTAAGGCTCAGTATATTGCTGTCTGTACAGGCTACAACCTCAATAACTAGCATTCTGATTTATCTCCCCTGGCCCTCATTTTTCCCAATTAATGCAACTGAAATATTGGTAACTCTTATCTCCCAGCTCACAGAAAGCATATGAGCATTAAAAAAACATTGCTCTGAAAAAGAGTTGAGCTGGAGGTTTGCTTGGGGTTTTTGCAGGAGAGGAGAGGTGATGGGGGAGAAGTATTGTTTTTGTTGCTGATGATATTGTCTTTTTCAATGCAGAAGAGAATAAGAAAGGGAGGAATATTTGAAAGGCAAGGTGATGTGATCAACACATGAATGTGTACAAAATAAATCATTAAGACATTCAACTAGGAGCCAAAAGATAATGTGGACCCAGCTCAACCACTCACCAACTCTGTGCCATGGGAACACCATTCAAGTTCTCTAAGCCTCAGTTCATCTGTCACAGGGAGATAATGATTCCAGCTCTGCCTCGCTCAAAGGATTTTGTGAGATTCAAATTAGATAGTACGTGTGTGAAATCTCTTTGAAAAGTGTGGGCAGTCAGATGACTCGTAATTTTTAAAAAGTCAGATTTTATGAAAAACTCTATTGGAGGGTAACCCTGAGGTTTAACAAAGTTCAGCTATGGCAGAGAAAGGGTTAAACTGTGATATTGGATGAACCCTTCCCATTATGAGAAAATAGAACATGGTAATTATTGAGCAAGATTGTCCCCTGGAGATTATCAAAAACCTGAGATCACTGACGAGACAAATGTGTGAGTTGGGGAGCTTGTAGTAAATGGTTTCAGAGGTTTCCTAACATCCCAAAGAGTATATGCGTTTAAGACCTTTCTTGAGTTTTACCTAAATACAGGCTTAGTGTTGAGTTGGGTTTCAACCAAGTGAGAGAACCTGGGAAGATTCCCACACTTAAAAGTGAAGCACCCTTTGGTTTTTGTGAGGACATAGATCACTGTGGTATTTCAAATACCCAGAAGCTGGTGTTCGGGAAGGGGACCGTGGTAAAGGTGGATCTTAGTAAGTATCACCACATGTATTCACACATGTAACAAGCTTTTTTGGAAGTCTCAGTGGACTTCCAGGTATCTTCAGTTTATGCGGATTTATTGGGGAGTAGAGCATTCTCTGTGCCTGCCCCATCCTAACTGTAAGATTTCATTCTGCTAGGTAATAGTTTGCATTCCTTGCCAACTTAATAGGAAAGCAGAATGGAGAGACTGCCTCTCTCTCTCTCTCTCTCTCTGTCTGTCTCTTTAATTTTTTTTATGTTAATTGATTTTTGAGGTGGAGGGGAGAGAGGGAGACACAGAATTTGAAGCAGGCTCCAGGCTCTGAGCTGTCAGCATAGAGCCCAATGCAGGGCTTAAACCCACAAACTGTGAGATCATGACCTGAGCCAAAGTTGGACACTTAATCGACTGAACCATCCAGGCACCCCATCTCTCTCTCTCTCTCTCTCTCTCTCTCTCTCTCTCTCTCTCTAATTGAAATGAAGGAAACCTCTTCATGTTAGTAGCCAGTTCATCAGAAAAACCTATTCTGAAATACCAACACCTTCTCTTGTGGCTGGTGTCTTCTCACGACCTTGATGCCCTCAATGGCCAGTACCAGCTTCCAACTACCCAAATAACATCCCAAAATCACTTTGGAAAAACCCCTGTCTCACTTTAACTTTTCTAACCAGGAATTTACATGGTAGAACTAGACCTAGTACTTCAGCAGAGAGAAGGCATGATCTAAGCCTCCATCTCCACGGTTGATGCTATGTGATTTGGATCCAGGCTTTGATCTCTCAAGCCCTCAATTTGCTTATCTGTAAATGGAGGTGATGATTAATTCCTCCATGCCTGGATCTCACATCCTCAGAGAGACTTTTCCTGCCCAGTCAATCCAACAAGCCATCAAACCCAGCTGCTGCCTGGTTGTTTTCTATCCCATTGCCCAGCCTGATTTTATTCATGCATTTCCATCACTTGACATTATATTATCTGTGCATTTTTACGTGTGTCACTCCCTAGACTGACAACCTACAGGTGGTAGATGGGAATGGTGTCAAAGAGGCCATCCACTATATCACTTATGCCTAGTTCAGTGCCTTACACACAGAGGTGTTCAGTGACTAGTTATCGAGTGAGTGTAGGACCTATCCTCCTCCTTACAAAGTAACAGAGCTTTATTACTGCATACCCAAACACTAAAGCCCACTGAGTTCCTTGCAGAGGGTAAGGACAGAATACGAGATTTCCATTGTTTATAGTGATAAACAAGGTAGAGTGAATGGGTACTCGAGGTATTTGTAGGGCCTCATTTCACTGTGCCTACCAGGGGGCAAGTACGTTGACTTTTGGGAAGGGAACCATGCTATCAGTGAGCTCCAGTAAGTATCTGGTTATTACTGATTATAAACTTGTGCTTATCGTGTAGTCTTCTATTGCACAGGGGACTAAATGTCTCCTTATTCTTTAACTCAATGAGTATTGGGGTTTAGTGATAAAAGCCATTAAAACAAAATAAAAAAAAAGGGATGCTATCCCCACCCCTAATACTCCAATGATATCCCACGTTCCACTCCATGCTCATAAAACTTTTAGATACATTAAAAAGATAAAAGAAAGATTACCTACAGGGATAGAGCCAATTTGCTAACCACTGGTAAAATGAGATTGTGAGCAGGTGTTGGTTCTGAAGTAAAAATGGGGATCAGAGCTGATAAATATGGCTGTTAAAAAACAGATTACTTGGTGAAAAATTGCAAATCATTTTGAAGGAAATGAGTGTCAGCACTGTCTAGAGAATATCACTTGAACTCTTCTCAGGCTTTCCCCTACATCACTACTATTGTGTCCTGAAAAAAGGCTTTCACAGACTTAATTCCATAGTCTTTATTCCAGTGATTTAAAAAAAGGAGGGGGGGGTGCGGAATCCCAGACAGAGCTCTCATGAGGGAGGGGAGAGGCATGTTAACCACATTAATCTATTATCAAGGTAGCTCATGTATTGTCAGGCAGCACGGTGCAGTGGTTTATAACACATTCATCTTTGGCAGTGGGACACGATTATTAGTAAAACCCAGTAAGTAGACAATATGTCACTAAGGTAGGAGACTTAATGTGGTTACTGAGGCCCATTGAACTTACTGCAGTATTTGTAGGGCCCAAGTGTCAAGAAATTAATGGTTTATGCAGACTTAAGTGCATTCTGATGTAGCAAGAAATGTTAAAATAATGGCATAGAGGATACAAAGATCTAGCTGTGGAGAAAAATAGGCATGGAGATGAACCAAAAATAACATACTGAAACAGCCCCGCCAAGGAGTTGATTCAAAGAAAAAGGCAGAAACTTTGGCTGAGCCAGTTCTTCTAACCTTGGCTTGATTAGTGCATCTGGGCCACAGTTTCTTCGTCAGTACAATGAAAATATTTAACATCAGCTCATAAGTAATTTTTTTTAATTTTTTTTAACGTTTATTTATTTTTGAGATGGAGAGAGACAGAGCATGAACAGGGGAGGGGCAGAGAGAGAGGGAGACACAGAATCCGAAACAGGCTCCAGGCTCTGAGCTGTCAGCACAGAGCCTGACGCAGGGCTCGAACTCACGGAGTGTGAGATCATGACCTGAGCTGAAGTCAGACGCTCAACCGACCAAGCCACCCAGGCGCCCCCAGCTCATAAGTAATTTTAAAACCAAAATAAGATAATGTATTTTAAAGTATTCTATAAATTATTAAATGCTATACACATGTAAATTAACATCTGTTTTCAGAACAAAAAGAAAATGCTAGGTCAGCTAGTATAATTCTTTCAAGGAATTACATATGTAGGATGTATATATAGGTTCTTAGTACACTAGCCATTTTCATGTGGATCTATAGCCATAGTCATTAGATCCTTCTTCTGAGGTACAGTGACATGTATGTAACCCAAATGTAAATGGCAGGAGAAAGAAAGCCATTTTTGTAAAGGCCTGAATTACAGTGACTACTGGGGGTAACCAAAAGATTACCTTTGGAACTGGAACAAAGCTCCAAGTCACCCCAGGTAAGTCTAAATTCCCAAGCATTTCTTCTTCCTTATGTCATCTCCTCTCCAATTATAACATTTGGAGTACATGATAGGATATAATAGGCCTTTCTGACTATTTTCAGAATATTTAAATAAAGAGGTGGGAGAAGGATAGCCTCAGCTGTCCTTTAACATTCTAATAGTATTCTTCTGTCCAAGTCGTGCTCTTTCTTAATAGAAGAGAAAGGCAAGATATTACTCGTGAGGCCCACGGAAAATAGTAGATATGCAACAGATAAGAACTAAAGAGAAGACAAGTGGTGTTTTTTACCAGACCTGAAGCAGACAGGGTGTCCTTTAATCAGAAGGACACCTGGCTTTGTGGGCAGAACAGGACTTGAGTAAGTAACAAGGCTGCACTGAGTCTGCAAAAAAAAGTTGACTAGGGGAATGGGAAGCTGTCACTCATAATGATCTAGATGCCACTCCATAAAGTTTCAGATTGATTGAAGTTAAAATTAGGAGAGACACTATGGCAGGAATCTAAAAACTGATAACTGTAATGGAAACAATAAAAGGACTAGATTTATCTGTTGGATAAATAGAGTTGAAAATCATGAGTTTGATGGTGATAAACCAGAGATGTGGGTATATAGAGACTTCATTTTAAGTGTTGCACAATAAATGCCCAAATTTGTGTCAAATGGCCTGTGTGTTGTGTAGAATACAAAAAGAAAGCAAAGATGGAACCCCCGTTATAGATGAAAGGGTTCTACCTCTTGGTTGGGGGTATGAGAAGAGTGTAGACTTGTGGGTGTTTTTAGCTGACTAAGAAACAACTGTGGGAAGGGCCTAGGTTATACATGGGTCTTTGGGAGTGGGACTCGACTGCTGGTCAGGCCTGGTGAGTAGAATATCAGATGAATAATGGAAAGATAGAGGACAAAATGTCTTCATGTCTCAAGAAATGATTGTGTAATGGAGGATGAGCTGGAGTTTTAGGGGATCACTGTTAACTAGAGTTCTGACATCTGGCTCTAGCAGGAGAATTAACCCCAAGTAGCCATAATCTTCCTCTAAAAGGGACAAGGAGGAAGATTCTTCTCTTGAAGCTCCTCTACGATTTACCTGTCCTATGCCAAAATGTCTTGTGCGCCCAAGCCATTTGTGTCTTTCATAGTGGTAATGGTTCTACCTGCTCAGCCTCAGATCACCTGGTCTTTATTTGTAAAATAAGAATAATAATATCTAGGCAGTTGTGGCCTGAATGAGATAATGTACTATATGGTTATTAACCTGCTTGGCATGTAATAGGTTCTCCATAAATGGTTTTCTTTTGCCTTCCCTAAGTAGATTAGAGGTTGCAAAGCCCAACACTGGAAGGCCATTTTTGTGTGGGTGTTTGCTATGGTGTGAATGTCAGGATACAACAAACTCATCTTTGGTAAAGGGACCATGCTTCTAGTCTCTCCAGGTAAATGTTGACCCCACCGTGCCCTTATTTTCTCTGTGTCTACCTTAAGGCTTCTACGTGTACTTACGTGTGTTTTACCCTTATGGATGCATCTTCCTTGTTTTATCAGGCAACCTATGAATTTAAGATTGAGCCTTTATGGGGAACATTTAAAAATGAAAATAGGCAATGGAAGAGTTGGAAATAACAGTAGAACCAATTCACTGGGTCAGAATGGTGCAGAGACTAACACTCTAGACAATTAGGACAAACCAGGTATCTTTGGAAATAGGCTGGCTTCCTGTTTGAAGCCTGGCTGTACTTTCTCCCCAGGCATCCCTCCCATTCCTCTTACCCTCCATATCCCAAATTTAGCTATGGGATCTTGGATAATCTGTGACAAATACAGCTATGGAAACCTTTCATTACTGAGAAGATCTTCCCATTAAAACTGAAAGATCCTTGAAAGCAGAGACTCTTGTTATATCCCATGAAGCATCTAATATGGTCCTTTTACAATGTAAGTGCTTCATAAGTGCTTGTTTAATGGAAATCAAGGACCTAAAGAAATCAAGTTTCCAGGCCAAGGGGAAGAAGAGATAAAGTAAATGACAACATCCAGAATGTGGTGAAGAGGAGAAGACTCTAGATTAGAAATCAAACAGATCCATGTTTGGTCTCTACTACCAACTAGCAGTGGAACTTTGGACAGCTCTCTGGCTCTGGGCCTCAGTTTTCTCTTCTGTAAATGGGGAAGCAGATCTGCATGGCCTCTCTGCCCACCCTAGCACCAGGAGCTATGAATTTATTCCATGGCAGGGGGGATGCTTTTTTCTCCTACAAATAAGTCAAGTAGCTATCTGAAATCTTGAGTGTTTTCTAACTCATTAGGGTAAATCAGGAAAAGAGGTGAAGTGACAGAATTTATTGTGAGGCATCAGACACTGTGGGACTCACTGGGAGGAACAACAAACTCACCTTTGGGACAGGCACATGGCTGAAGGTGGAGCTGAGTAAGTAGTAACTACAAAATGTATTCTGGTGTCAGTGAACAGGTGAAAAGGAGATGTCATTTGCATCATTTGTATCTTATTTATAATTAACTATAATCTAGTACTAATGTATTAAGAACTGTGGCACCCAGACAAATTAGTGAAAGTATTCAAAGACTATACAAGCATATTTTCTCTGGGATAGGATTTAGTGAACCATTAAGACTTTTCCCAAGATATGACGCTGGCAGAAGTTCTAATATCAGAGTTTTTAGCACTGCAAGTGAGCTAAATGGAGCCCGATCGAGAGGAAAAGCTAGAAGAGCAGAAAATTGCATGGCCATGATCTAATGGATGCTTTCTACTTCCAATGCCATTGATTCAGAGATGAACTGGGGGAAGGATGTTCAAGGTCATTTTATCCATGCCCCAAATAAGCTATACCAAATTCACTCCAGAGATTGTGTCCCTTTACAATAAACATTGTTCAAGAAGAGTCAGTGAAGTGCAGAGAAATGAGCCCAGGGCTTCTGGTTTCAGTCTAGCATTCTCAACTTGGTCCCAGCTGGTGGTGTAACATTGAAAAAGTCATTGCCCCTCTGTGTGCCTTAGACTCCTCCTGTGTGAGATGAGTGGGGGAAAAACACTCAAAATCTGTGGTTCTGGGACCTCACTCATATACCACTCTAGAGTTTATATGACTCAAGGGCACAGACTTATGGCTATTTCATAAATTCTACAACCCTGAGAAAATAATATTGTTAATCAATAATGTAACATCATAGAAACAGTAACTCCCTTATCATAGAAACTTGTGCCTATGATGTGTGGATGCGATGTTAGGTACATGATACATGGTATTGTTTATCCTCAAACAACTCTAGGGGGCAGGAGGCAGTATCCCTATTTTACAGAAGAGGAAACTGAGGCTCAAAGAAGTAATTGCCTGAGATCCCAGTGTTAGTGAATAGAAAAGTCTAGATTCAAACCAAGGTCTGCCTGATCTCAAAGCCTTGCTCTTTCTACAACATTCTGTCACAGACCCTGTGCCAGGGCTTACTTAGAAATGAGAGACAATGCCAATCACCGTGAGTAAGGAAAAACATGGAATTTATCTTTTTATTCTTAAATATTGCCATGACTTAGAGATGGAGATTTGGGAGATCTTGACCTGAATTCCCCAAGAGTCCAAAGGATCCTCGTCCCCTTTTCATGAAAAGACAAAAAGTACCAGGGATACTGGGGGCATTTACCCCATGGACACAGAGGAGCTGCCAGTAACCACTGTCCTGATGCTCCCTTTCCCTGGCTGTATCTTATATTTTCCCCAGGTAGACCAGTCACCAGTGTAACTGATCAGCAAGTGCCCAACACGAGTGTGAGTTATAGAAAATGTAACAGTAAGGGCACTTTGGACATCACTGAATCACAGAATATCAGCTCTGAATGGGAGCTTAGACATCATCTAATTGTGTCCTCTTTACTTTTACAACAAGGACATTAAGCGCCAGGGAGGTTGGTTGAATTGTCCAACCTCATAAAGTCAGTGAGAAGTAGGTCTGGGACTAAAGCCTGGGGATTCTGGTGCCTGGATTTCACAGAATAGTGACTAGTGTTTGATGAACCTGGTAGGAAGTGTGAGATATGTTCAACACAGGAAAAAAACAAATGGGTTTTACTACAGGAGTATTAAAAAAGTGTTCCTTTTTATTAGCACCTTCCAGTGGGCACCCTGGGCCTGCTCCCCAGCTATGGTATAAAAATGGAAGGGGAAGGAAATGGCCCATTTTGTCATAGCACAAATCACTGTGGGAAATACTATAGGCTCCAAAGTTGTCTTTGGGCCAGGAACAAGACTATTTGTCAAAACAAGTAAGTTCTATGAAATGATCTGATTGGGATTACAGCTGAGGGACATACATTTTCATTGATTTATTTGAGGGGATGGGCATGGTTTTGTCTGCTACTTAAATAAGAAGATAGGTTGGCAATGATAGTGTCACATTATTATCCATGAGCATCATGAATTCAAGAAACACGTCCTGAACACCTAGCAAGTGTGGATGGATAAAACTACCCTAGGTTCTGGATAGAACTGAAATTCTGTAATTATACGAATGACCTTTTCAACCTGAATTTTCATAACATTTTTTTTATATAATCTACTGTATATAAAGCGGGATCTCCTATTGGGTTCTTCCTTATTTCTTGTCATCTTCCAATGGTCTTAGGAAAATGAAGGGTAAATAGTAAAATTATATGCCTTCTCCCACTTCGGTACATGCACACAGATGCAGGAATATGCTTAGTAACTAACCTTTGTGTGACATAGGAATCCCAGGCTCAGGCTCAGTGACAGGGTGCCATTTTGTATAGAGTTATGTCAGAGTGTGAACACAGCCATTCAGAAACTCATATTTGGAACTGGCACCCAACTTCTGATCAGCCCAAGTAAGTCAGAACTCCTGAAATGTGTAAACCCATCTCCAAAACTGGGTTTACATTTTTATATGTAGCATTTAGCATGGTCTGTAATAGAACATCATTATGACTAGTACTACTGCTATTTTGTTATTATTGATCATAACAATGCTGCTAACTCAGAATATATATTTTCTACCATATTATTTTTTTTTTTACCTTTTAAAGAGAGTCAGTGTCAAGGTATCAGGAGGTAAATGTTTGAGTTTCCTTTGGAATCAAATAACTTAGTTGTTCATTCAGATGCTCCCCTTCTCTGCTAAGGGTCAATATGAACCTCAAAATGTTTTGGATTTTATACTGCCTCCTTATTGTCTGTCTTAGAAAAGTTTCCTTGATTTTTCCCTGCCTAGGTACTTAGATTTTGCAACTTACATTTATCCAGAGTATACTTTGCTTTTAACCTCTCCCATAATTGGCCTCCTTGTCCCAATAATTATGCACAGCAAAAATCAGTTCAACTGTTTATGATCACTGGGTCTCATCAATAAGCTAGGGACCACAGCTGCTTTTAAAAAAAGAAAAAAAGAAAAAAAGAAGCATAAGATACGGCCCCTGCCCTCAAGAAGTTCCAGTCTTATCAGAGAAACAACACTTATATATTAAAAGTCTAACGATAATTTACATGTGAATGTGCCAAGATGGGTACTGTATGTGGTCATGCACAAGACCTGGGACCTGGCAGGGAGTCCTGTTGGCTGGAGACAGGACAGTGGTGACAAGGGTCAGTCCGCATTCCCAGGCAGAGACCAAGCATGATTCCACCTATGTGCTTCTGGAAAAGGACTTATGTCTGTTATCTGCTGAGATGTTTGACTTTCTTGAGGACAAAAAGCCCCCTGGGCAGAATCCTTGAGTGAGGTGAGGATAGAAACTGCAATGAGTCAGGCTGAGTCACCAGGACTCTTACTCAGCCCCAGAGAGGAAGAGGTGACTGAGTCATGCCAAGGCATGTTTTTAGCACGGGGCCCCAGCAGGGCATGCTGGAAATGCTCTCGCTCCTACTCTTTCTGGCAAAGTGAAAAATACATTTTTGCGTATGTTACCCAAGAAAATGGTACCTTCTTTTCAGGTGTGTCAGCTGAGGTAAGAAAATGCCTCCCCGGTGCCTTGTAATTTCCATCTTTAGAAATACTCACACCTACCCTGACCTAGATTGGAGGCAGGTTTTTCCGCAACCTTTTGTGAAGGCTCTGTTCCACCCCCCCCATCCCCAGAGGAAAAATAGCCAGAGGCTGTGTTTGTTGATAGCTATGATGAGGAATAGGGAGGCCAGTGGGAGGTGGCACAGCTAAACCCATTAGGGTGGTTGTAGCATGCATTACAGGGAAAACAGAAGGATCAGGCTTTCCAGGTCCCCAGCTTTTTTTTTTTTTAATGTTTATTTTTGAGAGAGAGACAGAGACAGAGACAGAGACAGAGTATGAGTGGGGGAGGGGCAGAGAGAGAGAGGGAGACACAGAATCTGAAGCAGGCTCCAGGCTCTGAGCTGTCAGTGCAGAGCCCGATGTAGGGCTTGAACTCACGAAGCGTGAGATCATGACCTGAGCCAAAGTTGGACGTTCAACCGACTGAGCCACCCAGGTGTCCCTCTAGGTCCCCAGCTTTTAGAGCTCCAGTGAAGGGTGTGTGTCCTCCATGAGAGGGTGCACAAAACCAGGACCTTTTTGTAATGCTCTTACCCAGAGTGTGGCTATGGGAACAACAGACTCACTTTTGGGAAGGGGACCCAGGTGATGGTCACACCAGGTAAGTGAGCTGGGATCCTCCTGTACAAATGACCTCCCTCCCATCACCCCCAAACACTGTTCCAACCCCCAGTGCTGGACAACTTCTTCTGTCCATGGGGGTAGGGGACATGTCATTCATCGATGCCACACCTAAGGTTCTTAGACAGTGACTGTCCCAAACCTTTGCCTGTCCTTTGTTTCTTTTACCCTCTGCTTCTCTCAGCATCTCCACTGACCATGCTCCCATCCTCCGTGAAAATCTGCCCTGCTCTTCCCTGAGATTGGGTTTCAAATTGCACAAAGACCTACAGAGGTGAGAGCTGGAAGGGGCCTTGGGGACATTTTGTTCTTGTTGTAGGGGGAGCCAGAGGCCCAGGGTCCAAGCACCTGTCCAGGGCCATGCTGGGCAGGCAGTGAAAGGTAGGGACAAGGCCCCAGTCCCTCACTCAGCAAGCCCTGAGCTCAGCAAAGACACACAGCTCAAGCCTAGTGCAAGGTAAGCCCTCTGAGGACCAGCAGCATGCACTGGCCAGGAAACCAAGAGCTGAGTTCCCACCTCAGTTCAGGACCTCAGCTCAGGCCATAACTTCTGAGAGGTTAGCTTTCCCATCTCAGAAGAAGGGAGCATGGTCTCTGGTTCTCTCATCCTTCAGAGATTTTATGGAAATTCTTGTGACTTTTTTTCTCTGTGCTATGGTTCATAAAAGCCAGGCCCTGTCTGAATCAAGGTCATTAGGAATAAAGGAATAAGGGGGTCTCTGGCTGGCTCAGTCAGGAGAGATGTGACTCTTGATCTCAGGGTCATGAGTTCAAGCCCCATATTGGGAGCTAAAAAAAAAAGGAACCAAAGACCTTTGGATGCTTTGGCCTATTTCCAGGTGGTAAAGAGGGAAGGAGAAAAGTACCAATCACAGGAAGGGCCAAAATCTGCTTGGAGTCTGGCCTACAACCAGGGAAATGCAGGGACTAGACCCATGGGCCTCAATGCAGGAAGAAGCCGAGGAATGGGAAACCCTAAAGAGCTAAAGAAGGGGAAAGACAGAACAGAAGCCTTTCAGGAAAAGGAGATAGAACAGCTTCAGCACAATGTACTACCAAATGTGTCCTGGGCCCTCCAGCCTTGGAGACTTCCAGAAGCCCCTTGTATCTGACAGAAGAGCAGCAGGATCAGACCCTTAGTGTTGGCCAAGCAGGCAGGGTGGTGGTGCTGGTATTGGGGAGTCACTCCCCACTTCTCTGCTGCCAGGAACATGATATTCTCCTGGGTAAAGGAAGTGAGGCACTCTCCAGCCCCCACCACTGGCTCCCATCATCACCCCTTGAGGCTAAGGCTCAGGAGATTTCTTGCAACTCTCAAAGGGTCCCCAGTGTTTTTTCCCTGGATTATTGCCCCAGCATCACTCGGGCCATCGGTAGGGGGAGGTCACATAAGACAGGATTTAGCAAAGGCTTTCCTCGCTGTGGGTATCAGGAAGCAACTACAGACCTATATTTGGAAGAGGGACCAGCCTTGTTGTTCATCCTTGTGAGTATTACAGAAATTACCATTTCAATAAGGCAGATTTTGTAGACAGCAATATATTATGGAAGGATATCATAATAATGAGAGTCCGTGATGTGGTCTGCTCCATCCTTTGTTGTCTGGGAGTAACTTAGGGTGTTGGGTCTAATGAAATGGTCAAGGGTCTGCTGAACAAGGGTATTTCACGGTGCTTTCAGAGGACAAATTCTCAAGTTTTGAGAAAAGATACTTCACTCTTGGTTCAGTTTCTGAAGCAGGACTTTCTTCATGGCAGCCAACAGGTCTACCCCCTCCCTCAACCCTGTGGCTGAGACTCTCTCTCATACCTCCCCGTGGATCCATGAAATACCTGTCCTATGTGAAAGTGTCCCAGCCAGAGTAAGGCACCCAAGGGTGCTGGAGGGAGGGGCATGTGAGGCAGGGATGGGTCTCCTCTAGTGGCGAGAAGCCTCATTTCTTTCCCTTAGTGTAAAGCTTGCTGGGAATCATCACATTATTAGCTACTATTTACTGAATGCCTGACATGTACCAGTGATATTTTCTATCTTGCCATAAGTTCTCTTGCAAGGTTCACATCCATGCTAATGTCAGGTAGCTGGTATCATGCCCATTTTACAGATAAGGAAACAGAGGCTTCCCATAAGTAACGTGCCCACGATCACATAGCTAGGAATGACAGACTTAGAGTTTAACTCAAATATATTTGACTTCTATCTGACTATTGTTTTCTTGTTATCCCTGCTACCACATCTCTCCTGCACTCTGAGAAAGAAGACCCCAGATCTCAGAGTGGCTCAGAGGCCACTTATTTGGTCTTTGCTTCGCCCATCCTGAGCCCTCTTGCCATGGTGACCATGGCAGCCTTGGCAAGGACTTGGCATTTCTGGAGAAATCAGTAAAGTCATTGGATTGGGTTGGCAGGATGCAGGTAAGGCAGGCAGGGAAATAGAACCATGGGCATGAGGTGACATGAAAAGAGAAATCTATCATAAAACCATGGAACAGGCTATTTAAAAGCCCTGTTCCCAAGAGTGAACACTGTGAACGCATGAGGGGACCAGGCAGCCGCCCTGGGTGGCAGAGGGCAGGTATTTGTACTGAATCATATCAGGGTGCGGGGACAAGTGGCAGAGCGCTCAATTTTGGGAGTGGAACAAGACTCCAAGTGCATCTAAGTAAGTGCCTGACCTTAGATTCTAGTCAAAGACACAGAAAGTCCCTACTCTGCTTTCTTAGATGATGAATCTGCACTTCCTGAGCCAATTTCTCATGTTTCTTCATGAGACTTGAATGTTTTGAAATTTTAATTTCCAGCCACTGGCTCAATAGTGGTTTATTTTCTAATGCTAGAAATTGCCCACGGGGATTGGCCTTTTCATCATTCCTGAGACAGACTCTTTTGCTGTTTCTAGATCCTTTTCAGACAAAAGATCTTTATCAGAAAAGAAATTATGACTGATTATGCCAGAAAATATATTTTTGTTATCATCTAGTTTTCATGAAAGGTGGGAAATTAAACTCCCCAAAGATGCTGGCCATTGGACACACTCACAAAACTCCATATCTAATCAAGAGCTGTAGTAAGAGCTTAAAGCCTAAATAATGCAATAAAAACCATAAAAACTTCAGAAAATAGAACCACACAGAATTCAAAAGAGAAATGAAATAATGCTAATAAAAGAAGATAGAGAGCAGGACTGCATTAAAAATGAATTCAAATATTTAGAGGTCTTTTCTATTCAACAAATATTTACAAAGCACCTACTATATTCTGAGCACTATGCTAGATGTGAGGGCGAGGGGAAGGAAGGAAGGAAGTGCAGAGCCTGATGCGGGGCTCGAACCCACAAAGCCATGATGTGAGCCAAAACCGAGTGGGATGCTTAACTGACTGAGCCACCCAGGCATCCCAGAACATGTTGCTTTAGACAATAGTAAGTATTCCCCAATGGAGAGAGTTGTCAGACTTCAAAATGGGAGATTACATCCATCCAAATCCACATGGGTGAAATAAAGCCCATCTCTCTGGGGAAAACTTCCTCTGCTTTGACCTGTTCATTAGTGCACTTCAGCAAAGCCTCTGCCCTGCCATGGGTCTGTTCAGGCTGTATTTAAAAAGCCCAAAACCTATCATATTCCTCAAGAACCAGAGTTTAGAGGCATGTAAGAACTATAATGCCTGTGATAGGGAAGCAGCATAAATGGGTTTTACTGGCAAAAAGGAAAAAGTTCTGTTGATAAATATGTCTCCACTTGAGAGACCACCCAGGAAACTTTCCTCCATTAGGACCAGAATCTTCTTTGAAGTACACAGCTTCAAGGTGTATAGGAAGGTGTGTGGAAGGAAGACCAATAAATTCATATTTGGGAAAGGTTTTAAAGTTGTCATTGTTTCTAGAAGGTAAACTTTGCAAAGTGTTAAAGCAATGTGATTCCTGCATCTTGATTGCATCCGTAACTGCCCTCGAGCTGTTTCTGATGGTGGCAGGAGAATTCACTATACAGCTGACTACATGTTCAGCAATTCCCCAAATAGAATGAAGCTGTTTCATGATAATTAGAAAGAAAGAATCAGAATCAATGAGACCCCTAATTGTGGCCATAGGCAGAACAGACTCAGAACACAGAAAACTTAAGGATTAAAATTAGGCTAAAATTTAGAATGGAATTTTAAATTCTTAGAGCTAGAAAAGGAACTTCTAAGGAATATACATATATATCTAAACCTGTATATGTTCCACAGATGTTAATGGATGTTTTAAGAAAAAAAGATTACTGGATCAAATGGTTGGGAGGTTCTGGATTCTTTACTGCAGGACTTCTCGGAGCCTTTAAAACTAGCTAATATGCCCTGTTAGTATACAGTATACAGCACTTTCCAAACTTATTTGAGCTTAGAATCTTTTTTTGCAGAAAAATTTAGAAAGAGTAGAGTTCTGTGAAATTCTCACCAAGAAGGATTTATCTAAACCACTCTCAAACTTTGAAAGATTTTTTCCCCCTTTGGATGTCAACCCTAACCTTAGAAACATCTGGAGAAAGAGATTCTCAAGCCCCGTACATAACTCCCTCCTGATTCACACAACCTTCAGAGTTAAGCAATCTTCCCTGTGCGTTTCATGTGAATATTCCTATGGCAATTTTAGCCTCTCTTTTTCTCTGCCCTCAAGAAATAATAAAACTACTTTCTAAAAGAAGGGCCTTGCGCAGGCCTCCATTTCATGATTCAGCCCTACCCTAGGTTTTCCATCCATTGCCAGTGCTCTGAATTCTCTTTCAAGGTTCATTTCCTAATTAATTACTGGCTCATCTTCAGACTCTTCCAATTTTCCTCCTTCACTTTCAGTGTGGGACCCAGAAAGGGTGTTCACCCTCCGGGAAGGCCAGAACAGCTCAAGGCTAACTATGAGGGTAACTATGAAGGTAACTATGAGGGTAAGATCTGTGGGGTTATTACACTGAAAGCTGAGAAATTAGGACTCAGTGACCCAGACTGTTTGCTAGTGTCAGAGAAAGGGTGATCTGGAGGAGTCTGTAGAACAGAGGAGATGTTGCTGCCCCAGGAAGGCTGGGCCTGCCTAGGTTAGAGTTCTTATAAAGCACCCTGCTATTGTGTGTTGTCTGGTAGCTACAATAAGCTGATCTTTGGAGCTGGGACCAGGCTAGCTGTGCAGCCGCGTGAGTATGACCATGCACGTGTCAAGGACCAAAGTAACTGACAACCTGTCTATGAGAAAACAGGCAATGATTTATGGCAAACGGGGAAATATTAAATACTAGTTTCCCATTTCTACAAGCTTTCTTGGTGACTTAAAATGGTCCCATTTCTCATATTAAAGACAGAAATGCCAAGAGGCAGTTGAGTAAATGAAAATCTGAGCAGAATAATTTACAGAAACATAAAAAGATTTCCAGATACTCTGTGCTCTCAAGCGAAGCTGATAATATCAGCACCAGATAATCTGATCATTCAGGAAATTAGCTCCGTGCCCTTGGGGGAAGGAATGACTTAATGG
This sequence comes from Panthera uncia, assembly GCF_023721935.1. Taxonomy (NCBI): domain Eukaryota; kingdom Metazoa; phylum Chordata; class Mammalia; order Carnivora; family Felidae; genus Panthera; species Panthera uncia. Next base: position 72,523,549 of record NW_026057582.1, on the reverse strand, counting down.
CGAACACAATGCTTGCAGGTAGCTAAATTCCTCCTTTTGGCTAATGACTTACCTTCTCACAGAATCTTCCTCTCTGGAGTTTGGTAGAGTTTTGAACCTCTCCCAGGGTAAAAGTAACCCCGACTCCTATCTGCATGGCAATTATATGATGTGACAGAGCAAGGCATGGAGGCAGGATGGTATGGGGTTCGTAGCAAATTTGAGAAGCTGGCAGATCTGGGGAAAATTCTGGCTCTACCCTCTCTAACTAATAAAGCCTCCTTCCTCAACAGCAAAATGACAATAAGGACATCATAATAATATAAGACAATGTCCAGCCTAAAGCAAATAATTAATAAATGGTAGCTTTTAATAATAATTATTATTATCTAGAAAAGATATCACCATCATCATCAAGGCCTTGCTATAAAAGGCTTACATTATTATAAAGAGAAGGGGGAACAGCTTCCCTGGGATATAGGAAATCTAAGAAACAAAGACTCAGGGAGCCTTTGAGGATGGTACTTTCACAGCCTGGTGGGTTCAGGCAGATTTATGTCAGGAAGGATATTAGAAAGGCCTTAGCTGCAGTGAGGATACAGCATGGATACCAGGCTAATCTTTGGAGCAGGAACCAGACTGAGTGTCCATCCAAGTAAGTAAAGTGGGGCAAGGATCGACATTGACAATTGATTCTTCTTTGCCCAAGATGCTAAGTTAAGCCCAGGTATTTTCTTCTGAAGGATCCCAAATGGTTCTTTCCACCCTTCCCCAGAAAATTCCCCCAACCAGCACTCTGTGCTTGGGAAACATCTTTAGACTGAGACTTTAAGAATCATGAGGCAAATGATAAACAAGTAGTCCTGGACCTTCCACGAGAAGATCCAAGATACTACTGCCCTGAACAGGGGTTTTGCTCTACTGAATTCTTGGTTTATTGAAATCACAACCTCCAACCCAGGGCACTACAGCAGGATAGGGCAGGAGGAAAAGGGATGAACACACCAAAGTCTCAACCCAAAAGAGCAGAAGATCTAACTCTAAAAAGTGTGATTCTCTTGTCTTCTGTGGGAGATCAGTGCTTCTCCTATTGAAGGAGGAGGTAGATTTAGTGAGTTTCTGTAATGGTGTCACCTGCAGTGTGAATACTGGAGGAAGTGTGGGCAAATTCACATTTGGAAAAGGAACCCAAGTGTCTGTAATATCTGGTGAGTCGTCATCCCAGGTGACACCCATGGGCCAGTGAGTGTCACTATTCCTTTCCTCAGGGGTATCAGTCTTACCATGGTAAGACTAACTGTGGGTGTTAAAATGAATTGTCTTCAGAGGCCTGGAGCTGTCTTGGGAGCTGGGACCAGGACACCTGTGTGCCCACATCACTATCAGTTTTCAAAATCTGTGTTTCTCTAGGTCAAACACATTAAAATTTGACTTTAATGGTTCAATGGATATTTTCTAATGCCTTCTGTGTGGACATCACTCTATAAAGTGTTAGATTGAGTGCAAAGAAGTCTAACATAGATGCCTAACCTATTCCCAAATAGGATGAAAACTAGCCAAAGGCACATAACTATTATAAATTTAGCAACCTGAAAACTATTTTAGTATTAACCAATTGATGACGTCAATAGGCACAACAGAGATTCAAAGGAATAAGGTTACGACTGGGAGCCAGCCCAGATGGATAAGGTTTTATGCAGTAGAAAGGATTCATTGAGCCTGAAGGACAGGTAAGATCCGTATGGGCAAAGAAAGGAGAGAAGGGGGAATTTCAGGCATAAGGAACAACAAGAAAGAAGGCATGATGTTGGGCATGAACAAGGCACGTGCATTTTGGCCTAAGTAAACACATCTGATAATAAATTCGGATGCAGAGAAAGGCAAATAAGATGTCTTCTTAGACAACAGAGAAAAGGGATTCTAGAGCCTTTGAGAGAAATACAGATAATTAGGGCCAAAGGCCCCCACTAGGAAATCAGGGATCCAACTTAGAAATACAGACTGGATGTGAATGTGAGAGGAGCTGGCTCCTTCCATGGACAGCTCAAGGCCTAGGGACCTCCCTTCTTCCTTCTTCAGTGGGCTCTAAGAGGTGGGTTACCCCATCCCTCAGAGGAGGGAAAACCCAAGGGTTTCTGTAATGGAGATATTAGGGGTGGCATGAAGGTGTTGCCTCCCAGCTGAAATTTGGCAAAGGAACAAGAATTTTCATAACTCTGGGTAAGTCTGCCCAGGCTCACTGCTTCCATGCTCACCAGAGGCTCAGTGGGACCTGGAGTCAGGGTTGCTAACTCACACTTCCGAGTTCCTGATACCTAACTACGAAGCACAGATTTAGTGGTAAGGAAGCTTTCGATCATTATGTGCCCCTCTGCCTCCAAAGCACTGAGCATCAGGGCATGGGTTTCTGTGGTCAGTTTTGAATTAAAATGAAAGTTTAGGATCCAGAATAGTTGAACTTCCACATTGAAAAATTGATGGTCTTGCTAAGGCCAACTGCTGAGATGTCATCGGTGGTAGGATATGTTTTGCTAAGGTGCAACAGAATGCCTCTCCTCCCAGGGCTCTGGCAGATGGACCCCTAAAGACCTCCAGATTAAAAGTGACTCATTTCTTGTCTTCAGACAAAAAGAGCTGGACAGGAGAAACAACAGCAAAAATGCAGATAGAGAAGCCCAAAGTGTATCAATTGATGACAACTAGACTTGAGAGAGGCCAAAATCACCTCAATTCTTCTGACTTCATTGACTGCTATTTCATTTTGATCTCTCACTAGCAAAGTTGAGCAAAAATTGGCCTGCCCCTGATGGAGTCATCTCCCACAACAGACTTAGAGATTGTTTTTAAGACCCACACTCAGCCCTTAGTGCCCTTCCTCAAAATCTCATGTTCTGTGGCATAGCTCTCTCCAGACCAACGCTGTCCAATATAAATTTCTGTGACAATGGAAATGTTCTATCAACCTGTACTGTCTAATATGGTAGCCACCAGCCACATGTAGCTACTAAGCTCTTAAAATGAAGTTTTAATTTTTATTTGTTTTAATTTATTTATTTTTTAATTTATGTCCAAGTTAGTTAGCATATAGTGCTATAATGATTTCAGGAGTAGATTCCAGTGATTCATCCCCCATGTATGACACCCAGTGCTCATCCCAACAGTGTCCTCCCTGATGCCCCTTACCCATTTATCCCATCTCCCCACCCACAACCCTCCAGCAACCCTGTTTGTTCTCTGTATTTAAGAGTCTTTTATATTTTGTCCCCCTCCCTGTTTTTATATTATTTTGCTTCCTTTCCCTTATGTTCATCTGTTTAGTATCTTAAATTCCTCATATGAGTGAAGTCATATGATATTTGTCTTTCTCTGACTAATTTTGCTTAACATGATACCCTCCAGTTCCATCCACATAGTTGCAAATGGCAAGATTTCATTCTTTTTGATTGCCAAGTAATACTCCATTGTTAATGTGTGTGTGTGTATGTGTATGTGTGTATACATATATATATGTATATATATATGCGTATATATACGTATATGTATGTGTATATATATATATATGTGTGTGTGTGTGTGTGTATATATATATATACACACACACACATATATATGTATATATATATATGTATACACACACACATATATATGTGTATATATATGTATACACACACACATATATATGTATATATATGTATACACACACATATATATATGTGTGTATATATATATATATATATATATACACACATACACACACATACACACACACCCCACATCTTCTTTATCCATTCATCCATTGATGGACATTTGGGCTCTTTCCATACTTTGGCTATTGTCGATAGCGCTGCTATAAACATTGGGGTGCATGTGCCCCTTTGAAACAGCATATCTGTATCCCTTGGATAAATACCTAGTAGTGCAATTGCTAGGTCGTAGGGTAGGTCCATTTTTAATTTTTTGAGGAACCTCCATACTGTTTTCCAGAGTGGCTGCACCAGTCTGCATTCCCACCAGCAGTGCAAAAGAGATCCTCCTACTCCACATCCTTGCCAACAACTGTTATTGCCTGAGTTGGTAATGTTAGCCATTCTGACAGTGTAAGGCGGTATCTCCTTGTGGTTTTGATTTGTATTTCCCTGATGATGAGTGATGTTGAGCATTTTTTCATGTGTCAATTGGCCATCTGGATGTATGAAGTGTCTATTCCTGTCTTTTGCCCATTTCTTCACTGGATTGTTTTTTGGGTGTTGAGTTTGATAAGTTCTTTAGAGATTTTGGATACTAACCCTTTATCTGATATGTAGTTTGCAAATATCTTCTCCCATTCCATCGGTTGCCTTTTAGTTTTGCTGATTGTTTCCTTCACTGTGCAGAAAATTTTTATTTTGATGAGGTCCCAATAGTTCATTTTTGCTTATGTTTCCCTTGCCTCTGGAGACATGTTGAGTAAGAAGTTGCTCCGGCCAAGGTCAAAGAGGTTTTTGCCTGCTTTCTCCTCAAGAATTTTGATGGCTTCCCATCTTACACTGAGGTCTTTCATCCATTTTGAGTTTATTTTTGTGTATGGTGTAAGAAAGTGGTCCAGGTTCATTCTTCTGCATGTTGCTGTCCAGTTTTCCCAGCACCATTTGCTAAAGAGACTGTCTTTGTTCCATTGGATATTCTTTCCTGCTTTGTCAAAGATTAATTGGCCGTACATTTGTGAGTCCATTTCTGGGTTCTCAATTCTGTTCCATTGATCTGAGTGTCTGATACTGTCTTGATGATTACAGCTTTGTAATACATCTTGAAGTGTGCCTCCTGCTTTGGTTTTCTTTTTCAAGATTGCTTTGGCTATTCGGGGTCTCTTCTGGTTCCATACAAATTTTAGGATTATTTGTTCCAGCTCTGTAAAGAATGCAGGCATTATTTTGATAGGGATTACAGAGAATATGTAGATTGCTTAGGGTAGTATTGACATTTTAACAATATTTGTTCTTCCAACCCATGAGCATGGAATATTTTTCCACTTTTTTATGTCTTCTTCAATTTCTTTCATAAACTTTCTATAGTTTTCAGTTGATAAATTTTTTACTTCTTTGGTTAGGTTTATTCCTCGGTATTTTATGGTTTTTGGTGCAATGGTAAATGGGATCGATTCCTTGATTTCTCTTTCTGTTGCTTCATTATTGGTGTATAGGAATGCAACTGATTTCTGTGCATTGATTTCATATCCTGCAACTTTGCTGAATTCATGGATCAGTTCTAAGCAGTTTTTTGGTGGGATCTTTTGGGTTTTCCATATAGAGTACATGTTGTCTGCAAAGAGTGAAAGTTTGACTTCCTTCTTGCCAATTTAGATGTCTTTTATTCCTTTGTGTTATCTGATTGCTGAGGCTAGGACTTCCAACACTATGTTAAATAACAGTGGCGAGAGTGGACATCCGTTGTGTTCCTGAGCTTAGGGGGAAAGCTCTCAGTTTTTCCCCATTGTGGATGATATTAGCGTTGGGTCTTTCATATATGGCTTTTATGATCTTGAAGTATGATCCTTCTATCCCTAGTTTCTTGAGGGTTTTTATCAAGAAAGGATGCTGTATTTTGTCAAATGCTTTCTCTGCATCTATTGAGAGGATCATGTCCTTTTTTTTATTGATGCGATGTATCACATTGATTGTTTTACAGATATTGAACCAGCCCTGCATCCCAAGTATAAATCCCACTTGGTCATGGTGAATAATTCTTTTAATGTATTGTTGGATCTGGTTGGCTAGTATCTTGTTGAGGATTTTTGTGTCCATGTTCATTACGGAAATTGGTCTGTAGTTCTGCTTTTTAGTGGGGTCTTTGTCTGGTTTTGGAATGAATTTTAATTTTTAATTGAATGTTCATTTTATTTAATTTTGGTTAGCTTTAATTTAAATAGCCACATGTAGCTAAAGACTATCATATTGGACAGTGTGGTCTAGACCTTCTCTAGTCTGACGCTGACTGGCTCTAGGACTTGAGTGAGTGTTTAACCAGGACTCAAAGTTGGACATCTGGCCCCCACTGCAATCCCTTTTCCCCTCTAAGCTCAAACTGCATCTAGTGGCACCTTATCTTCTGCCTTCTCCTCAAAGCCACATTCTCTCAGCACCTCCACACCCTTCCACATCCCCCTCCCCAGTCCCACCCATGACTCCCACTGATGATTAAAAAATCCATTGGGGTGTGTTGTGGTGCATAATGGCTTCTGGTCTCTCCTCTCCCTGCAAGATTTATGCCTTAGGGCCTTAACCCACAGTGATGGCAGACTCCCTGGATATGTGGACACTGGAGGGGAAAAGGCAGAATCCCTCAGGGCCAGAGCTTTGGACATCCCTCACACGTGACCAGGGACCCACCCTTGTTCTGCTGTTTCAGGGACGGCCCCACACCCTTGGGATGCCTTGACTAAGCAACCCAAAGCCATGCCAAGGGCTGATTCCCCTGGTTTCAGGTCCAGCCGGAAGTCTGCATTGCCAAGGCCACCCTGGCTGGCCTCACACATGGGGTGCACTCCTGGTCTGAGAAACCTTGCATGCATGATGAGGAGCTGTGGGAGCAGAGAACCACAGGGGCAGGAAGCTCTAGTCCCAGTGCTGCTCTAAACTCTCTGGGTGGCCCCAGCGTGTTAACCCTCCCAGCAAACCTCTGCTTCCTCCTCTAAAGGCAGGAGGTCTGAAAGAATAAACAATGAGAGTTACATTAAAAACACAAAATCCTCCAGAAATACTGAAGAATGATTCTCAGCACTAAGGAAAAGCCTCCAACAGCCCCTGCTTCATGGGGGGGTGAAGAGTAGAAACTGTGTATAACTCGGTAGCACGTTATGATGGCAACGTCCTAGTGGTATCAATAGCTGCAATCACTAACATTTATTCAGTGCCTTACGGTTTATTAAATATAATTCTATAAGGAGAAACTCCCCCTTTGTTTCTCAGAATAGCCTGGTTAGGAAGGTGGAAGAGGCAATATCTCCATTTTACAGATGAACTTCCTGACATTTAAGGAGCCGATGTGACTTGCACAGGGCCTTGTATCTAGTGAATGGTAAAACCAGGTCTGGGATGCAGGTTTATTGTCCAAAACTTTTATCAGTGAGAAGTCTTCTGGTGATGTGACCCTCCTTCCAACTTAATGCCAGCCAATAATAAACCTCAGATTCTTGTCAATACCCAGTCTCAGTTGGGGGAGACCACCCCAGATTCTAAGGCATACGGTTTGCTTTGCTAGGCCTTTTTTCTAGGCTTGTTTTGTCCTGCCAGAGCTATATTGTTGCTTGGTAGGCCCCTTGTGCTTTTGAAGAAGTTCCTATTAACTAAAAGAATGAGCAATACCATTAAGTAGCCAGCCCTATGTTTCTCATTTCCTTGAATGGCCGGCAAGGCCAGGCAGCAAGCCTTCACTGAGAGTCTGGCCGCTTGGTCAGGACTCATGGTTTATACCTGTCCCTGACTCCCAGGCTCTTTGGAGCAACTGATTTCTGGAATGTTCTTTCCCATCAAAGCCTGAGAATGTGACTTGTCAGTCCCACAGAGCCCTGCTCTTGCCCATCACTGGCATCTGGACTCAGGCCTGGGTTCAGGCAGGAGGCAAACGGACATCTCCTAACCTGGGTTCTTTTGGCCCACAGCTATTCAGAACCCTGACCCTGCCGTGTACCAGCTGAAAAGCCCTGAATCCAGTAACATCTCTGTCTGCCTGTTCACTGATTTTGATTCGGAAGTCAATGTGAAACCATCCACAGAGTCCAACATGATTAGATTGAAAAGTACTTCACTGGACATGAAGACTATGGATTCCAAGAGCAACGGGGCCCTGGCCTGGAGCAACAGCTTTGATTTGGGATGCAATAGTACCTTCAACTACACCTTCCACTCCAGCTCAGGTGAGTCAGCCTTGGTGCCTGTGCAAGCTGAGTCTCTTCACTTTGAGAGGCCTGGTTATTCCCGGAGTTCAAGTGGAGGGCATCTAAAAGCTGCTCTGACTGGTGGTCTCAGCCTCATCGATGGTCAGCAAAGCCCTACCCTCTTGTCACTGAGCACCAGCGAGGTCCATCCTGGCAGGCCGCAGGCTGTTGCAGGCAAAGAGCAGATGGGGAGAAGGTGGCAGGAAGGGCACTGGCTTCTCACCTGCCCTGAGTTCCTGCCTCCTTGCCTCTGCTCGGGCTGTTTGCCCCTGTTGCTGCTCTTCAGGCTCCAGTCCAATGCCTTTCTCCAAGATACCACCCCTTGTTTCTGTCTCTCTGCCAAAGGTCAAACCTCACCCAGTCATTTATTCATTCAACATTGATTGTGCCTGTACAATATGCCAGGTGCTGGAATGGAGGAGTAAATAAGTCAGATGAGGGGTGTGCCATGAGGAAGCTCCATTTTAGTTGGAAGAGACCATCCATCAGCAAGCAGAAATCTAGACAGCTTCAGATTGTAATATGTGCTTTAACTTGGGAGTTGAGGAAACAGCCAACTTTGGAACAAAAAGTCAGGAAAGGGCTCTCTAGAGAAATGCCCTGTGATGGGGCGCCTGGGTGGCTCAGTTGGTTAAGCGACCGACTTCGGCTCAGGTCACGATCTCACGGTCCGTGCGTTCGAGCCCCGTGTTGGGCTCTGTGCTGACAGCTCAGAGCCTGGAGTGTGTTTCGGATTCTGTGTCTCCCTCTCTCTGACCCTCCCCCGTTCATGCTCTGTCTCTCTCTGTCTCAAAAATAAATAAACGTTAAAAAAAAAAAATTAAAAAAAAAAAAAAGAGAGAAATGCCCTGTGAGATGATATTTAAAGGATAAGAAAAGACCAGCCATTCCAAGGGCAAAGGAAGGATCCTATGCAGGCCTGAGGCAGGTGCACGGTGAGAAAAGGGGGAGAGCAGCAGGAAATGAGATGGAGGAAGTAGGGAAGGGTCACAACACAGGGCCTCCTAGGTCATGAGAGGACAGCCACCACTCTAAGTACAATGAGAAGCTATCGATTGGTTTTAAGCAGGAGAATGACATCCAATTTACTTTTTTTAAAAGAACACTCTGACTGCTGAGTGGAAAATGGATTGTAGGAACCAAGAGTGGAAGCAGAAAGGAGGCTATTGCAGCAGAGAGATGATGGAGGCCCAGACAGGGAGGCAGCAGGGGAAATGAGTGGCCAACACTATCTCAGATTTAAAGTTAGACCCAAGGAGGGGTGAGAAAGAAAGAGGAGATCAAGGAAGGCAGTTAGATTGTATGCCCAAGCAGTTGAGTCAGTGACAGAGCCATTTACTGAGATGGTGACAACAAAGGAACAAATTTAGAGTGCAGGGATCCAAACTTTGTGGGACACATGAAAACATCCACACTCCTTATAGCACTTGTCACTGTGTATGTCTTACTGCCTCTTTTCAGACACCAGACTGGAACTTACCCAAGGGCAGGGTCTGTGTCTGATGGCTCCTGTGGCCTTGTGTGTCATGTAATGTGTACTTTGCACGACCAGTGTTTGTTACGTGAATGGAGTGGTACCCGGAAGCTACAGTGTTGATCCCACCAATGCCAGGGGCTCTCCTAGCAGGTGCCCATATGCAACAAGTTCCCTCCAGACATTTCCATGAGAGAATGTGGAAAGCCTATAGACAGACATTCATCTGCCCAGATCCATGGTCTGGGGTGGGAAAGTCAGCACACTCAACTCTAAGAAAATTTCTTTGTTTCTCCTTTTAGAATTTCCCTGTGATGCCAATGTGGTAGAGAAAGGCTTTGAAACAGGTAAGAGAGGGGTCTATCATGGCTTGAAATGCATCCATAATCACCCTGACTAGATAGGAGAGTTGGGAAGGAATATGTGGATCTAGAATGAAGGTAGGAGGAACAGGAACATTCTGGAATGCCCAGGCTCCTCTCACCATCTCTAATGTTCTTTTCCCCTCTAAGTACTTTCAGTATTACTAGACCCATGACTCACTCCTAGGCCTCTGTATTCCTTTCCCTTGCTCCACTGTCAGGAGAACCAAAGAGTTTCTCGGTGGCCCACCTATGATATTTCCCACTGGCTTACACAAAGGCCTGAACTAACCAGGTCACCCTAAGGACATTTTCTCTCTGTCTGCCTCCTTTCGAGAAAAGCAGCAGAACTCACACAGCAGTAGTCTTATCTCTCAGGATCCTCACCTCTCCTCACCACCTACCCTGGACCCATCCATTTCCATCTGAGCCGTTTTCATTGAATGGTCCCTCTTGGGGTCCAGACACCAGCTTCTCACTCAGGGGCCCAGATCCAAGGGATTACAGTGAGTTCTGAGCACCACCCCATCCCCACTCCTGAAGGATGCAGAAATAAAATAAACACTGAGCGCAGTTGGTGTTTTCCTTTTGAAAGGGAACCCTCTTAACCCTGGAGGAATATACAAATATGCTTAGGAGGGGATGTGTACCCAAGTTCAAAGGGAGAGGTGGGCTAGGAGCTGAGGCTTTGGGGGAAATCGTGGGTAGGTCATAGGGGCTGTGTAGACACATCGGATGTACATGCTAATAATCTCTTGGTTTTGCAGATATGAACCTAAATTTCTACAACCTGCTAGTGATCGTGCTCCGCATCACCTTCCTGAAGGTGGTTGGCTTTAACCTGCTCATGACGCTGCGGCTGTGGTCCAGCTGAGGTGAGCAGGGATCTCCTGTGGGAATGCGGGCCGTGAGGGTCTTAGGGTGGGTCCCCAAGGTCAGAAAGCAAACCTCCCCCCAGGGTCTTGCTTTTAGGTCCTAAGGCTGGGCACACCGAACTCTTCTACTTTTTCCTGTTAGGGGTCCCTGTTGTTAATCACAATGGCCTGGATCACTGGTATAACACAGTACACTCCTCAGGTGACAACAGTTACCTCAGTTGAGCCTTGTCTCTCCCATGAATCACGAAGAATGGCTGTTATTGTCCTCACTTTGGAAGGAAGAAGTTGAGGCCAAGCAACATCAAGGGCCACCCACTAATTAGAGTCAAAGAATAAGAGAATCTCAGAACCCAGGCTCATTCGTACCCATGCCTTCCACTGTCCCCATTTCACTGCAAAACCTAGAGGAGTCCACAATTCCTTTCCTCATCTCCTCCACCCCCAATATGGTGGGAAGATATTATATTCCTAATACACCCTAATCCTGGCTAGCGTCTCCATACCCTTCTCTCCCAGTATCCCTGGTCATCCTACTGACAAGTGCATCCTGTTCCACCACCAGCAAAAAGAACTCCAGAGTCCATTAGAACTCTGCACATAGAAGCATCTCCATCACATCCCTAACTGTCTTGAGTCTGTCTCCTCGGTACCTAGCCTGACTTCTGCTCTTCCCTATCCCAGGTCACCAAGAATGTGAGAGCCCAGCGCTCCCCTGCTCCTCCCACACCTTCTCCCCCTCTTCAAGAAGAGAGGCACACTCTCTGCCCCCATGGAGAAGAAGGTTCCCTCCACCTCTCTGGTCCCACTGGCAACGTCACTGACCGGACCCTAGCAGATATTTGTGATCAAGATGCTGAAGAGCTGCCAAACACCGCTGCCACCAGTCTGTCCCCTCATCGCTGCTTGTCACTGCCTGACACTCCCGGCAAAGGAGCTGCTGCTGTGGCCTCACCTGGCTGGGGAGAAACTCCCCGACCTTCCCCTGAGACTGCCCATATGTCCCCTGGATGAGGGATCCCCAGTGGGTCCTCTCAGGCTCTAGCTCCTGGAGAATGTTGTGAGGAGTTTATATATTTTAAATTATGTTCATAAAGGAATAACACATCACACTTGTCCCCAAGATGTGAGGAAAATTATTATCTAGGCCCTGCTGTGCTGTGTATCTGAGCCACATTGTATATTCTGCTACCCATGACTTCATTAAAGGCATTGAAAGAGCAGAGACTGTGTTTCTGTTTGACTGGGTTTGGTCAGGGTCGCTTTCGGCTTGCTCTTGATCACTGGCTCGGCAGAAAGAAACCAAGGCGTTCGTCCTAATGTCATTCAGAAAGCCTAACTCAACAAGTTGCTTAAGTCAACCTCTTCCTGGAACAACCTCTTAAAAATTCCACTTAGAAGGCTGTGCTGGGGGCCAGGCAAACCCACTTAAAAGTTTAGGTCCCTGTTCTTCCGTTTTCAGGCCACACCACTAGGCCACCCATAGCAGGAGGCCCGCATCCATGACTGGTAATGACTGGCAGTTGAAATTTGGCAGACGGGGACCACACAGCAAGTATCCCCAAAATGCCACCCACTGTCTCCTGCCTTCCGGGAACATTTCCTTTGCCTTTCCTTTCAGACTCGATTCCCACTGAAACGGTGCATTGCCCCCACAAATTCATGGCTTGGGACCACCCACCATTTGAATGCCTGGGTCTCAACCCAATGCCTCAACTTTGGGGTGCCCAGTCTAAGAGGAAAGGGGTGAAGATTAGCCAGACTTTCTATTCCCCCCCCAACCCCGGATGTTAGAAATGGGTCCTCTACCCTCAAGCCCAGGGACTCTGCCAAGGAGAGTGGATGTCTCAAGCTCTCACCTATAGGACAGAAGGTAGGGCTCCCTGGGGCCCCTGGGATTCTTCTGAGCCTTCTGCTACCTGAGTGCCTTTCCTGGGGTCATGGACACTTATGGGAACATCCCTCAGAGATTCAGCCATCCTCCTCACAATTACTGATGTCAAGCCCAGTGCTTACCAATTCCCAGGGGTAAGAAAGGGACCTATCCCCAGACACCTCTATGGTTCACCCATGTGTCTCTGGCCACACCAACCATTAATATACAAATCCTTCCAAGCTACAATTCAGGCCTGCTTCTTATCACAGGGATAGAGCCACCACTTCAAGAAGTGATTTAGGCATGTCCCTCTCCTCCATGAGCCCCAGGATCACCACCTATAAAATGTCATTTAGGACTAGAAGGCTGCCTGGAAGGAAGATCCATGGAAGCTCCATGCATCTCTGATTCTGTGGCCTCCATTCAGAACTAAGAACCATTGCCCATCTCCTGGCTAGCTTTACTGAGGGTAGTCACAGAATCCTCAGTTCTCTCGGAACCCCCTCATCTGCAGCCTGAATACAAGTCCCTTTAAAGATCATTGGAGGGAACATCGGCCGAGGAAATCTCATCCTGGCGGATCACTGTCACACATAGGACAGAGGCCACTTTGCCAAAAGTGAGATTCTGCCACCTGTGGGGAACTGAAAACTGCCTCCCCATGAATCTGACACGATGCCAGAGATCCCACCATTGGGAATTTCTTTTAATTAAAGGATTCTCCTCTCCATATTAAATGCAAATGCCCCTGGGAGGGTTAACAGAGCAAGACTTTATCAACCGTTAAAAACCTAAGGCAAATTCGTTTATTTTTTTTTCTCCCCTAAAGTAGTAATTCACTTTGGTCTGTATGCAAAAGACCCAGGCACAGGATGTGTGGGTGGCTGGAGAAGCAGCTCTGCTCCTGAGAGTTGGCGGCAAAGATGCTGAGGCTAAAGGAGACACAGGGGCTTCAGGGCAGGGGACCGGACAGAGAGACCCCTCCAAGAACCTGGGAGGAAGCCCAGAGTGAAGGAGGCCAAGGGAGCCTGTGGAGTCATGCCAGCCCTGGGCCCTCATCTGTCAGGGCTCTGAAGTCATGGACCCCTAAGGCCACCCAAGGACCTATGAGGTGATGGGCAGTGGCTGGGGATCCACTGAGACCCACAGAGAGAGCAGGGGCTCCTGGTTCCAGACCCAGCCCAAGCCAAGGGTGACAACACCTCGGGCAGGTAGGAAGCCATCTGGAAAGCAGAGACATTTCTATCCCAAACCAGCGCTCCTCGATCCCAACAAGAACCCTCCCTCAAGTCTAAGGTGGTTACACCTAAAGCCACCTAGAGCCAAGTCAGGGGGCAGACCAGGAGCAAGCGGGTGTGCTGAGGGGGTGGTGCAGAGACTGTGCTCATCTTTATTCACTCAGCCCTCATGTCTGGCTGCAGGGCCCATCAAGGGTGTCAGAGGGAATTAAAGTAGGCTTATGAGATGGCCCAGATACAGGGTTCCTGTGCCCACTGGGAGGGTCAGTGCTGGGCCTAGGGTCACTGCAGCAGAGCCCCTCAGTGCAGTAAAGGACCAGGTGTTGCTCAGCCTGGAAGGAAGAGGCTGCCGAGGAAACCTAGAGACACAGTCATTACATCTATAGCAAGGCCCAGCCCTGAAGAGCCCCAGGCCCCATGAACAGGGACCAGCCTCAAGGAGAGGAGGCCACTGTTCATCCCACTAGGGAATATGTCACCAAGGCCAGTTGTGGAACGGATTCGTCTGGACAGACACCCTCCTGCCCCGAAGGCAGAAGAATGAACCAAATGACTTCTCAACCCCAGGCCTAAGATCCTAGAGAATTCTCTGACCCAGAGACCTACCCCTGAGTGTAAAACTGGAATCACTATCCTGTCAGGAGAAGGGCAGGCTACACAAGCATGTGCTTCAGGAACACCCTGAAGTGGGGTCTTCAACTCCAACAGAGGGACCCTCTGCCATGACCCACTGGCTGCTGGAGAAGCAGCCAACTGAGTCTTCAAGGATTATTCATCTTCTTGCTTTACGCATTAAAATCCAACCCCTCTGGGTCACCTGGGAAGCCTTAACAGGTATCACCTTAGTTATCAGGTAACATCTTGGCAAGAAAGTCCACTCAACTATGCACTCCTCAGGATGGGAAGTGTATCTTGTTCATCTGTGTGTCCGCAACACCTAGCACGGTTTCTGTCACACAAGAGACCCTTAACATACACATGACTAGCAAATGGACAAATACATAATTAGTGCCGTTTGGCATTGGGAGGGAAACCAAGTTGGTGGGGGAGGTGAGAGGAGCATAAGAGAAAGGGAAATGGAGATTAATAGAGGAGTTGGCCAGGTGAGCCACTATTTCACAGTTTTGCCAAGAGCTGAGAGTAACCTGTCAAGAACTATCAGGAAAAGCAAAACCTGAGTGATGGTCCATTGGCCAGTGAAGCCCCCAAGCAGGCAATCATCCAATAGTCTGGAGGGTGTTACTCTGGGAGAACACACAGGGAGCAGGGTAGGCAGAACCCCCGACACAGCCCAACCATTGTAAGGTCTGGGCCAGAAGGTCACATGACTGTTCCACCTCACTTTCCCCACGTGGCCTATCTTAAAACCACTTCTCCAGTCTACCTCCCTGGAGCAATGTGTGGGACAAAGGGCTCCTGACTAAGGACAGACCTGCAGGGAGTAAGCCAGGTAGGGACCCCGTGCTGTCATTCTGTTAATAAGTGCGCTGACTGGTGAGAAGCCTGCAGGACCACCTGAGCCCTGCCTTTGTATAAGGCCACCTGGTTTCCAGACCTCATTTCACCCAGGCACACACATGTATAAGGTTTCCTCTGAGGATCACGCCGGAGAGCTATATTTTGAAATTAATAAACAGGTCAGACACTGAGTCAGTAGCCAGAAGTAGGACAGGAAGTGGAAAAAGTCTCCCACTTCCCTGCAGGTGTTTGGGGACTCAGGGCCTCCCCTCCCCATTTCCATGACGTCATGGTTGCCGAGAGGGCAAATGGGGCACCCTTTGAAGCTCTCCCGCAAAAGCCACATCCTCTGCAAACAGGAGTTAAAAATACTGAGTGTGAGATAGCATCGCCCCAGGCCACGTGCCGAGGCCAGGCGGGCTGGGCCGTTATACCGCCACCAACCGCAGGTGCGACAGGAGGACGGAGAGCTGGGAGGGGCGCGGAGCCGGGAGGGGACGGGACGGGGCGGGGGGAGGGCTGCTGGCGCGCAGCAGGCCGGGGAGGTGCTGCACACCCCGTTGCAGAGAAGCCTCCCCCGCCCGCCTCTGCCCCTCCTCTGAACCAAGCACTAAGATCAAACCTTGACCACACCTGATTAAACATTTGCTTAATACAGGGCCGGCCCTCAAGGCTTACGTCCAGCCCACCCTCCCTGGAGCCACATCTGGCCCCACACACAGCTGGAGCTGGTTGGTTCTCGGAAGAAGACCTTTACTCCAGGCCGAGGCTGAAGTGCTGGGTGATGGCCCTGACGGACATCTGCCTCTCGGAGACCAACAGCCCAGGATGCAGGAGACCAATAGGCAAGGAGCCTCAGAACTAAGACCAGAAACCGAGACGCAACGCAGGGCTTGGACGTCCCGCTCGGTGGTAGTGTCCCCCGCCGCCCACCTGGGGGCAGCAGCGCTCCACCAAAAAAGGCCTCTTTCCCTTAGTCTGCTTATTCTGAGGAAGGGAAGCCCCCCAAAACTTAGGAAAACCTCCTTCAGAAGAAAATAAAAGGGCAGGTGACTTTCATTCCGTGAACGGAGCCCCTGATCATTGCCAATCGCTGCACGGGGCTCCAGAGCTTTTGTGATCCTATCACCTCCCCGTAGAGGGAAGTGGGTCCCGGGTCAGGCCCCGCAAGCGGCAGGGGGCACTACCTGCCCAGGATCATCAGGCTCGCTCACTCACGCTCAGGCAGAGCGCTAAAGGGGAGCCTAGGGGGAGGAGCTAAGGGGAGCCTTAGGAGATTCAGAACTGGCGTTAGGGTCCACCTTCACCCTGGCCTGGTGCCGGGATCAGCAAATGCCCAGAGCCTCAGTTTCCCAGTGAGATCAGTGCTCTCTCACAGGGTAGTTTAAGAACCAACGCCTTCTTTCACATTGCTTTCCTGCCACGTGCCGGACCCTGTGCCAGGCTCTGGGCGTTGTCTCTGTACAACTGCATGACTCCACACAGATGAAGTCCAAGAATGGGCAAAAACAATCACCAGTGATAGAAATGAGAACAGTGGATGCCTCTGAGGTAGAAGGATTGACTGGGAAAGGCCATGAGGGAAGTTTCTGGGTGGTGAAAACTATCAGTATCTTGATCTGGGTGATGGTTACATGGATGTGTACATCTGTCAAAATGTGTCAAAATCTACACCTCGGACTTGTGCATTTTTGTGCATATTAATTAAATTTCAATAAAGCACCCTTCCTATTAAATGCAAACACAGTTTCTGTCCTCAAGGAGCTAACAGTCCAGTGACTATGTAAGCATGAAAGAGATGTGTCAATTTCTGTACTTTCATGATGGAGGTTTCCGTTACATTTTGGGGACGAGTCCTGGGCAGGAGTCAGGAGAACCGATTATCTGTAAGCTTCACAGCCTCACTAGTCTTCAACTTTTGAGTCCCAATTTTTCACCAGTCATGTGGATAAAATATAAAGTAGCCCACCTACTTCTCAATGCTGTCGGTAAGGGTGCACAAGCTTAGTAAACACACATGCATATACAGTAAAACCTTGGATGGAGAGTAACTTGTTCTGCGAGTGTTCTGCAAGATGAGCAAACAATTCTAATAAATTTTAACTTCATAAACAAGCGATATCTTGCAATGAGTAGTATGTGACGCCGAACGTCACACGATCACAACTAAGCCAATGTTCTTGAAATTCACTTTGATATACGAGTGCTTTGGATTAGAAGCATGTTTCTGGAACTAATTATGCTCACAAAGCAAGATTTTACTGCATAAGGAAATACCTGGGAGGAAGGACCATGGCCCCGCATGCTGATTGCCAGGCTGGCCCACCACGCTGACCAACAACAGCCCCTGGCGAGCTCCAGGCTCCCAGGTCCCACTAGCATGTGCTGTTTCCCATAGCAGATGACCACCTCTCACTTCACCATGGCCGTGGGAGCTTCTAACTATACCAGCATGCACGTCTTGCTCCCTCCATGGCTTCCAGCTTCCAGGAAGAACCTGGATGGAAAGAACCTCCTGATGGAGAACCTGCCAGAAACACTGGCAAGGCTGTGGCCCCATTTCTAACAAAAGCCACTACTCCTGGCCCCAGAGCACTCCAGGCCTCCCTGATCCCCTACCCTGAACACTTCTGGTTCTTATCTCCCCTCTCACCCTCCGGGGCCTCTGTGCCCCCAGAAAGGTCCCTGGGAGCCCCACAGGACACAAGATCTGAAAGCATAAGGCAGACTTCTCCAGCACCCTCCAGGGGACACCTTCTCGGGGCAGCCATCTTGCAGGCCAGAACACCCTTAATGGCTCCAGGCGGCTTTCACCACCTTTGGGAAGAGCCCAGTCTTCCTCTTTGCTCTTGAAATGGGAGCACATTCCCATTCCAGGTGTAGGGTCCACAGGAGAGATCCCTCCCATGTTCAAAACCTTTTGAAAATCCCACTGAGGCAGAGGAGAGTGCCTGTCTACCCTTTCCCTGAACCACCCAAATATAATCCGGCCAAGGAAGGAGAAGAAAAGAAAATATTAGGGGAAGAGCACATAAATGTAAGACAAGGCTGGCAGGACTTAAGAGAGCTTAAGGAGACGAAGGAATGTGGTTTAGAGAGTGGTGAGAAACTGGCCTCCATTTCATGCTTCCAGCCTTGATCAGGGGAAACTGGGTTAACCTTAAAAAGGACTTCTCTCCAGTGAAGACTTCAAGACACTATTTTTAGCAAACTCTGGGGTGTCCTTGCTTCTCCTGGCTGACCCGTTATTCCAGAGATTTACCAAGCAACATGGGTGTGGCAACGTCCTTATCTAGAATCTTTAGTGCATGATGGCCTGTTCCACACCAAAGCAAACATTGTCTCCTCTGATCTTCATGGTAAACCTAAGCCTAAGACAGAGTACTATCTCTCCCTTTCACAACTGAGGAAGCTTAGGTTAAGTGGCTTGCTGGGGATACAGAGCACTAGGCCCACATCAGGACCCCCTGGCTTTCCAGGAAGCAACTGTGGATATGAAGCCCCAGTTGGTTCCAGAAGCTGCCATCAGAGGGGAAGGAACAGGAAAGACCTGGGGTCTCTGGACTTCCCCAAGACAAGTCTTGTATTCTGCCTGGATGTCCCTCCCCTCTTCTGAGACTCTGCACCTACTTGATCCCCCCTTTAGAATCAGACTAGATGGCAAAACAGAGGCCCACACATTTACGAAGCACTCCTCCAATGCACATTGTTCCTAGTAATCTCCCGAGGCAATACTTTCATTCTTTTTTTTTTTTTTTTTAACGTTTATTCATCTTCAGAGACAGAGAGAGACAGAGCATGAACGGGGAAGGGGCAGAGAGAGGGAGACACAGAATCCGAAGCAGGCTCCAGGTTCTGAGCTGTCAGCACAAAGCCTGATGCGAGGCTCGAACTCACGAACTGTGAGATCATGACCTGCGCCCAAGTCAAACGCTCAACTGACTCAGCCACCCAGGCGCCCCCCGAGGCAATACTTTCTGCACATGCAAACTCCACTACTCATTCATATGGCAACACAAGTTAGTAAAGTAGTATCTAGACACACTCAGCTGGTTGGGCTCCTGGCTCTCTCAGCTGTCAGATCTCAGCCTAAATGTCACCTGCTCAGGGCTTTCCTGACCACTATTTCTGAGGAGCTCCCTCCCCAGTTCCATTTACAGCCACCTCACATTGTTTATGTCCTCCACTCCCCAAAGAACAACACGATTCTATTTATGTGCTGATGTGGTTCTCGATTCTATTTATGTGCTGATGTGGCTCTCGTCCCAGCTAGGATTTAAGGCTCTGAGTGGGAGGCACCTGGTCTGTTCTGATCACCTCTATATCTATTGTACCTGGCACAGAGTAGGCACTCAAATATTTTTTTAACTAAATGATGAATAGAAAGAGCTCTCCCACCAGATATGTCTTACTAATTAATATCCTGAAACTTGATTGGGGTAAAATGTTAATAGTTGAAGCTGAGTGTTGAGCATCTGGGAGTTTACTAGTCGTGTGTGTGTGTGTGTGTGTGTGTGTGTGTGTGTAAATTTCTATAATAAAAAGTTAAAACCTAAGTGTTCATCCTTGAATTTTAAAAAGCAGAGCAAGCCAGGGGCACCTGGGTGGCTCAGCTGGTTAAGCATATGACTTCGGCTCAGGTCATGCATGATTTCACCTGACCATGAGTTCAAGCCCCGCATCAAGCTGGAGCCTGCTTCGATTCCCTCTCTCTCTCTCTCTCTATCTCTCTCTCTGCCCCTCCCCCACTCATGCTCTGCCTCTTTCTCAAAAATAAACAAGCATTTAAAAAAATTTTTTTTAAGCAGAGCAAGCCTGAATAGCTGACCTAATGAGGGCTCCTGGCAGCGAGGGCTCTCTCCTCTGGGGAGAGGAAGGCCTGCCACTGGCCACCATAGTCCTGTAGCCTAAAGCCAGTAAAAGTGGATGTGCAGCTGAGGGAAAAAAGCAATATGTGTGAAATGGTCCTCAGCGTTTCTGATGACAGCCATGAGAGTACGGACACATTTGTAGAGCAATTACATTAACAAGGTACTTTCACTTACATTTTGTTGGGACAACATGTGAAGTATGATTATCCCCATGCTTATTATTTTATTATTTATTGCACTCAAAGCCTAATCCAAATGCTTTGGAATAAGACAGAAATAAGATTCAAACCCTAACACTTGCAGACTGAATTTCCATTTCCTCATCTCAAGGAATAGCACCCCCTTCCTCATGGGATTTATAGGGAAACATAAACAGCAGGAGGGCACTTAATACCATTGCAGGCACATGGTAGACACTCCATGTCAAATCACTCACTCTTGGACAGCAAGGGTTCTTACTTTTTAGAACCCTGTGCACTATGCAGTGCAGTACGTAGGTGCCTAATTATTTGCTAAATTTTAGAGACAGCACAAAAGGTCAATACAGACCATAAGCAGCAGAACAGGTTCTTAAATCAACACTTTCCAGTCAAACAAAATGCTTTCTGCAACACCAGGCTGCCTGGGGGAGGGGGAAGGGGTGGCTGGAAAATACATCTCTTTTTCATCCCATCGATAGAAGTTTTGCAATACGCATGGACCTGCTTACTAATTCAATGTAAGCCAATGTGCTTTATTTTGCTTTGCAGAAGCTTCCTCCTACTTCTTTCTTATTTCCCTCATCTGAGAATCCTTGTTCCGAGAAATGTTCTGGTCCCCTCACAGGAGAGATCCATTTTTTTATATTTGTTGAATTTTTTTTTTTTTTTAATGAAACGTAGGTACAAAGCCATAGAGCACTCAAACTTTAGACAGCCCAAGCCTCTGGTAACTGGCCAGTGCTCACTTTCTGAACTTCCACAACCAGAGAACAGGCCTCTGTGACCTCGCCAAGTATTTTCCAACCATCATAACAAAAGTATTTTGAAGCCTGAGATGAAAGGGTATGATCAAAGAGGCCAAAGGTATAGGCTGCTAAGAGAAGAAAACACATGAGATGGTTTCCATGTGATAGGGCACAGGAAATGTGTGGGCAGGAGGTGCTCAGGGCTGGGCTTCCCACGGCTGCAGAGAATGGCGGGGAACAGACTCTGTACAGTGGTTGTGGCAAATGGCTTCCGGCCCCACAAAAGAGAACAGAAAATAAAAATAAACCCACCTTATAAAAGGTGTCGAGCTAGAAGCAGCAGGAAATGCTGCTACTCTCTGTACCGTAGTACTCAAAATCCACTCGTTCCACATGCTGTATTGAGCACCCATGTGTAAGGCCCGTGGAGAGACATTATCGCAACACCACCGGTGGGTATTAAGAAAGGTCCAGAAATAAGAAGAAGCATCTAATGAACAGACTACCTATCCTGGTTCAGTGCCTCTCATCTACCATGTCTTTAGCTACTTCAGCTAAAAAAAAAAAAAAAAAACACACACCTAAGAGTCAGAAACTCCATTAGGGGAGTGGAG
Organism: Panthera uncia; assembly: GCF_023721935.1. NCBI lineage: Eukaryota > Metazoa > Chordata > Mammalia > Carnivora > Felidae > Panthera > Panthera uncia. The sequence goes on along the minus strand of NW_026057582.1, from coordinate 72,501,944 downwards.
TAGGGGTAACACATTCTTTTAAGCTTGAAGGAATAGTTCCAAAGCTAACTCTTCCGTATATGCATAGCTGAGAACCACCGAGCAAGTCAAACAAGTGAGTCACTTGTAATGAGTTTTTAACTAAATTTAAAAACCCGAACTTCAAAAGCATTCTATAGGCATTTTGCCCTATTACATATGGGGAAAAAGACACTTCAAAGATGAATGTTTCCGGTTGATGGTCCCTGGTGTGGGTTAAATGGCCTCTGAAACAATAGCTAACCTGATTAACTATGTATCTCAAGATCATTGAAAGGCATTAAACAAAACCTGATGAAGTTTTGGGAGTGATGGTGGGGTTTGGAACGGACAGTCAAGAAAAAATTCTTGAAGACACTGGTGCAAAAAGGTGATTTTATTAAAGCATGGAGACAGGACCCGTGGGCAGGAAGGGCTGCAGTGGGGTTGTGATGGGTAACTGATTATATACCCTCAGGTTGGGAAGGAGTTAGGGACAGCTTAAGTCTCTAAGAAATTTTGGAAGCAAGGTTTCCAGGACCTTGAGGGGCTAGCTGCTGTTAGGAAAACGCCATTTATTTCTGTTCAGTAAAACCTCAGTCATGAGACCCTTCAGATGTATATCAGGGGGCCATAAGCTTGGAGTATGATTGCCAGCATGTATCTTGGAGGAGTTGAGATAAAGGAAGCTTCCGAAGGAATTTTTATAGGTTAAAAATAACATGTTATATGTTACAGGGTCCTGGGGGATCAGGATGTTAAGGCAAGATTCCCTTTTGCCCCTAGCAAAGTGTCATCATTGAGGCAGCTGAGCTCCTTCCTAGAGGGAGGTCACTCTGCCGGTTTCAAGAACTTGTCAATGGGCTATATAAGCAGTAAGGGAATTTGATTTTTCATTTGCCTTAGTTTCCCACATCACCATGGCCAAGTACTTAAACCCCTTTCCTTTGTTCTTGGGTAGCCAGGCTATCCCATTTTGGGGGAGGGGTTGGGTGCTATTAGCCTGTACTTTGCCCTCAGCTTGCCTCATGCTCCCTCATCAAAACCTGTACATTAAAGTCTCTGAAAATTATGATGTTCTTCCTTGATAAAATTTATATTCCCAGTTTATGACCCATTTGCCTCAAAGTTCAGACTTTTTATCCAAAATACCTGTTTATCAATCTAGGCTAAAAATAGAAGCCTCCTGATAAAGCTTATCGGTATACCATTTAAAGGAAATTAAATTGCTCAATGATAATTTTAGTGAACCAGTATCTCTAAGAATTGTGAGATATACCAAAATTTGAGAACCATTGTTCTAGCTTAGTGCTTCTCAAACTTTAATATGCACATAAAGGGTGCATGAGTGGTTCAGTCGGTTAAGCAACTTCAGCTCAGGTCATGATCTCACAATTCATGAGTTCGAGCCCCATGTTGGGCTCTGTGCTGACAGCTCGGAGCCTGGAGCCTGCTTCAGATTCTCTGTCTCCCTCTCTCTCTGTTGCTCCCCTGCTTGCACTCTGTCTCTCTCAAAAGTAAATAAAGATTAAAGATTTAAAAACATTTTAATATGCACATGAATCACATGAGAACCATGTTAAAGATTTTCCTGCTATAGGATCTGGGGTGGGGGGGCAGGTGCTTGAGACTCTCCTTTTCAAAGTTCCTAGGTGATTCTGTTGGTCAGAGAACTACATTTTGAGTAGCAAGAATGCAGACCAGGGCTTCTCCAACTTGGCTGCATAGGAGGATCAGCTGTACCTAGTATAGATGCCACCCTCAAAGATTTTTAATTGGTCTGGGGTGTGACCTGGGCACTGGGCTCTCATTTTGAAGTTCCTCAAGCGATTTTAATGTACAGCCAAGTTGGGAGAACCTCTAGAGCACAACCCGTCATCTCAGTAGTCAGCTAAATTTAAATGGTGGAATTCTCAGCATAGCTTAGTTCCTATATATAGCACCCAAGATGGAAACAGAGTTGCTAGCATGATACACATAAATATGCCTACACTTCAACCAGCAGATCTATTGCTCTACACAAGCTGTGTCAGGACTTCTGATCTTAAGCAAGTGACAAAACTGATCTTTAATTTCTTCACGTATGTCATGAGAATTAGAACCCCCGAGACAGTTGAAAGAACAAAACAAGAGAATTATTTGCGCAAGTGGTTTGAAGAGTACCATTTCCTATAAGCAAACACATAAACAATCCTCACATCCTGCACTCCGTTAACACTGCCTAAGAGTTACATTCCACTTTTCGCCACCAAAGCAAGCTGAAACATGTAAATGTGGAAGTACTTAGTTCAATTCCTAACAAAGTGCTTAATGATGCGTTCCAGGAATGCATTGTGTCACAAGCATGGAACCACCTGTAACAAGTGAGGGATTAGTAAAGGATTACCAGCCTCAGGGAAAAGACAAAGGACTGTCATTTCCCAGGGTCGTCAGCACTGCCTTTTGTCATTAACTTCAGATATACTTAATGAAAACACGGAAGCAGATTCACATTTGCAAGTTATAAACTCCTAAAGAGCTCTGCAGAGGACTGAAAGGAAAGAAGGATTTTAATACCAGTAAAGAAGAAAAATAAAAAACAGAGCCACAGGCAGAGGAAGGAGTGGCATGGAGTTTATTAATTTGAAAGGCAAAAAGGAGGTCCCACTTAATGGAAAGTAGAGGCCATCTTCATAAATGCTCATTACAAAACTGCTCTAACACAGAAGCAAGGGAACTTCTCTGGGCTCTCCACCTACATTCCAAATCAGAGTCGGTAGGAAGTATAAATCGGAAGAAAATCCACGTGTCCAAGTTGCCATCTCAAAAGCTCTTATCCAGGGGAAAGCAAAAAGTGAACCTAAAAGAGAGAAGCAGAAAGGTAAGAGAGATATCCAAGGTTTTTAAAAATGTCTTAGAACACTACAAGACAGGGCCCCAAATCCTTCCAACAAAATTCTAAACCCACAAAGACAAAGACAACTATGGGGTTCCCAAATTCTGGACAGCATTTAAGCCAGGCTAGAAGAACCAGAATAAAGCAAATATTTTTCACAGAACATTTTACAGAGATATCCATAAAAAGGAATGTTCAAATCTGAATCCCAAGCACACCAAGGCAAAACTTACTAAGAGTTGCAGGCATGGGTTTCAACTCCGCTCTAGAATTAATAAGCTACATGACTTAACAGAAGTCACTCTGACCTCTCTGGCTCACAAACTCTTTGGGGGGGAGGAGGGGGACAGGGGTTGCAATTGAGCCTCCAGGGCTTTTCTGGATCTAGAAAGCCTACAAAGCACTACATTTCAGCAGGAAGAACAGGGAGTAAAAGGAAGAATTCAACAGAGAAAAACTCCCAATCTCAAATTTAACACGGAAAGAGAAGAAATAATTTGCACTGACAGATTAGGTTATTTTTGGCAAGAAGGTGGAGGATAACTCCAAGAGAAGCAGCTGCCCTACTGCTAGTCACTTGAGATGCGAGCTGTAAGCTGTGAGATGGGTTCCTCATAGCGTCTCGTGTGCTGCGCTAAGGGTGCAGCCAGAAAGTGGCCCCTTAGATTTAGGGGCTCCAACACACTGAGCCGTCAGTAGCCATTTCTCCTGCAGTGTGCCATTAAAATTCTGCAATCTTCTTTGGCTGCCACGACTTGAAAAGGGCTTGAAAACACTACCTTTCAGAAGAGCTGAGCCACCCTGGCAGGTAAAAGGGCATCACCTTATTTTGCATACCGGTTAAGGTGACCTGGAGATTCTAGCATCAGAGCTTAATAGAAAGATATTAGACTTCTAGCCAGAGTGCTTTTATGTCAGTAACAATGGTACTTAGAGACATGATACAGAACTGTAGAACATTCTTATATCAATAAAATTGTCAGAAATGCATAAAAGAGCAAAAAAAAAAAAAAACAGGGAAAAGTGTTCACAGTGAACAAACAGACCTGTTAAAACTCACCTATTCACTCCACCAAACTTCCTTTTTTTAAAAAATCTTAAGTAATGTCTACAGCCAACGTGGGGCTCAAACTCACAACCACAAGATCAAGAGTCACATGCTCTACAAACTGAGCCAGCCAGGTGCCCCACTCCATCAAATTTCTTAAAGCAAAAACTCTCTCAGGATGTCTGGGTGGCTCAGTCAGTTAAGCATCCAACTTCAGCTCAGGTCAGCTGGATTTCACAGTTGGTGGGTTTGAGCCCCACGTCGGGCTCTCTGCTGTCAGCAGAGCCCACTTGGGATCCTCTGTTCCCCTCTCTCTCTCTGCCCCTTCCCTGCTCATGTTCTCTCCCTCTCAAAAAAATAATTAATTAATTTAAAAAAAAAAAACCACTCTGGCCACAGACTATGAATTATGAATGCATCAGTTCTAATGGCCCAGGTGAGAGCAGACTAGAACATAGGATCATTTGAGTGAGGAGCCTTGAGACAGAATTATAAAAGAAATCATAGTTTAGTACAAAAGTCAAGTCTTAAGCTTCTATGGTATTAAAACTGTCAAACAAATCTAAGGCACGAAGGCTGGTCCATCTAGAAGGCAAAAATGACTCAGGACCTAAGTCTCGTGATAGTGGTTTTCAGAAAATTCTACTTAACAAAGACCTGCTCCCTTCTTTTAAGACAAAACTACATTTACCAGATAGTATTCTAAAAGCAGAGGAGGGGCACCTGGGTGGCTCAGTCGGTTGGGCATCCGACTTCGGCTCAGGTCATGATCTTGTGGTCGCGAGTTCGAGCCCCGCGTCAGGCTCTGTGCTGACCGCTCAGAGCCTGGAGCCTGCTTCGGATTCTGTGTCTCCCTCTCTCTAACCCTCCCCCCGTTCATGCTCTGTTTCTCTCTGTCTGAAAAATAAATAAACATTAAAAAAAAAAAAAACTTTAAAAAAATATAAAAGCAGAGGAGCTCGGATTCTTTGAAATGTTAACAAAACTGGACTATTCAACAGCTCAGAAGAATGGCTTCAACTGCTAACCAGGGGATGAAGATTTCAGGAAACTAATCAAATTTCTTCCCATAGTATCAAGACATGCAAAATGGAAGGCACCTACTGAGAAAAATTAGCATGACTTCTTCAGTCTATGTCACCCATGCAGAAAAGACAGTGCCATCTGATCAGTCTGCTCTAATCACCTTAAAAGAAAGCCAGGCACAACACAAAGTTAAAAATAATTATTCTCTGTATAGACACAAAAGATAATGCCAGACAGGGTCATTTCCATTTGGAATCCGTATTCTTCTCCAGCAGCATCTCTATTCAGACACTAGCACTGAGCAGATAGGCTCAAATACTGATTTTCCTTCAAACCCATCTCATCCTGGATCCCGGTCACCCAATTAACAGTGAAATTAGAGAAAATGTGAATCAAGACCATTCTGCAGAAATTCTAGGTTCCGAGCTCAATGTGAATCACTACAATCTCAGAAGGCACAAATCATGTGTTTCTAAAAATGAGAGGTACAGATCAAGCAGTCTGATCCTCTCATTTCATAGATGAGGAAAGCAGTAGGTACTAGGAGTTTAATAGATTTTTCCAGGGCCGTGCTATCTTTAACACTGAAGCCACCAGCCATACGTGGCTATTTAAACTTAGTTAAAATTAAATAAAATGTAAAAATCAGTGCCTCAGTCACGCACATTTCAAATGTTCATTAACAACACATGGCTAGTGGCTACCATACCAAAGGGTACAGACTTAGAACTATTTCCACGTTGCAGAGTTCTACTAGAGGGCACTGCACCAAGGTCATCCCCTCTGGATAGTCAGGTCTCCTGATCTGCCTTCTCTAGCATGTCTTCTGGACCCAAGATGACCAACTTTGTAGAAATATTTTATTTATTAATTTTAAGTAATCTCTACACTCAACATGGGTGGCCAGGCGCCCAGCAGAAATATTTTAGAGAGCCTACCTTCATCTTTTCTTATCTCTCCTAAGCTTTCTCATTGAAAAAAAAGCAGCTTAATATTTTTAATGAAAACCTTTTAACAAGAAGATGTAATTCATCATCCAAAAGTCTCTGAACAAAATAGAGAAGAAGGAATATGAAAGTTTAGAGTCAAGTATCTGTTATCAAGTTGCCACTCAGTTACTTAACAGTTCCAGGGCCTGGACAAGTTAATTTAAAATTCACCAAGGTTGGCGGGCACTTGGCTGGCTCAGTTGGTGAAGCATGGGACTCCAGATCCTGGGGTCATGAGTTCCAGTCTCACATTAGGTGTAGAGATTACTTTTTAAAAATTAAATTTCACTAAGGTTTAATTACCTCATGTGTAAAATAGGAATACTATCATTCATCAACCTCATTGCAGGAAGAGACAACAGGATCACATGGGTTAATGTGTCTAAGAGTATATGTGAGTCCCATAAGCCTGATAATATGATAACCGTAAAACATTTCCAAATGTTACCTAATTTTGTAAAAGGTCTTATGCAAACATTGTGCATTTTGTTGTATATACTGACACTAACTTTCTACCTCTTGTGGATGGATGATGGAAATCTGGTAACACGGATAAAAAGCAACAACTGAAGAAAAAAAAGCAAAGCTCAACTGAGGATCCACACAAACAGCACAATCTCCCTGAAATACACTGGAAACTATCATGAATTCTAATAATCACAGGCTATAGCAGCTGCAAGAGAGTGATGAACATCCAGATGATGTGCACTGGGAAACTGGGCCTCAGAAACAAGCTTATTTGTCCAATCAACTAGTTAACAGAGCAAACTCTACAATGCAGGCCTTCCAATTTCTAGTCTCATGCTTGTGCTCCACCCTACAGTCCTTCAAACAAATTGTTTCCTTGGCTTCTTTCTTCCACAGTACTTTCCATGTCTTAGCATCCATGTAACTAATGATTTAGCTATTTTTATAGCATTTTCTTATAGTTGAAAGGGTTTATTTATTCATACACTCATTCAACAAACATGCACAGTGACTGTTCACCTCATGCTAAACCCTGAGGTCCTTCAGGGAATTTAAGAGTTCAGTGGGAGAGACAGGAAAGCAAATGAACAGTTTCATAACTACTGGCTAAATACAGCACTACAGGTATGCACAATGGGCCCCAGAAAAGACTCCTATACAACTTGGGTAGGAATTATCCAAGCTGAAAGGATGGAGTAAGGAGTTAGGGCAGCAATGAACTTCATAAACACAACTCTACTTGATATATTTTTTTTATTGAGAGCTTTAAACAGACCAAATACAGAGTTCAATCACCAATTAGTCGTTAACTAGTGTTTTTTAGTAAATAAAATAAGCAGATTTAGGGCCTTAATAATGGGTACAGAATCTCCCCCTCCATCTGGTGAAAAAAGGGGGCTGGAAAAAAAAAGATTATACTGTGTGCTTAGCTCAAAATACAGTCTACAAATTTAGAATAGTTCCTTTTTTGAGAACTTACTTGGTGGCTAGCTCTAATTCAGTAAGAGGAAGTGTCAAAGAGAAAATGAAATAAAAACTGAACAGCGCCCCCCCCCCTCACCCCCCCCCTTCAAAAAACTTAAAGATTATTACCAGTGGAGGTCATGTTGGGAACAAAAACAGGTCTAGAATGAACCAAAAAGGTGCTCTTCAACTGACAAGAAAAGGAAATAAAGGGAAAATCTGTGGGTCTCTGTGCACTTGAGGTCTTCCCTGGATAACAAAATCCCTAAGCCACATTAAGGTTGCATGACCTTTGGAGCCTAACTCCACACTGCCCACCAGTGGTCAGAATGTAAAGCAACCCCCACCTAGCATGTAAGCCCACTTGGACCTCTGCTGCCCTCCTGCGACTAGAAAAAAACTAGATTTTATCACAAAGGTATCAGTGTTCCCCACCCCCACCCAGCCCCACCCAACTCAACTTTTGCTTTGTAGTAGTACATTCTCGGCATGAAATGTACGACCCACTAGGTGGCAGTAGAGCCTAAAGAATATTTAGATTCCCGTCCAGAGGAAATTTTCTAGGACACTACACAGGAGTACCCCCTTATTCAAGGTTTCACTTTCCATAGTTACTGCAGTCCATCACAGGGGAAGCAGATGACCCTCCTTCTAAAGTACTGTCAGGTCAATAGTACCCTAACACTAGGTCACAACACCTACATCATTCACCTCACTTCATCTCATCACATAGGCATTTTATCATCTCACATCATCGCAAGCAGGATGAATACAGAACAGTAAGATGTTCTGAGAGAGAATATAGTCACAACACTTTAATTCCAGTATATAATTGTCCTATTTTGTGATTCGTAACTGTTGTTAACCTCTTACTGGGCCTAACTGATGCACTGAACTTTACCACAGGTATATGTATATAGGAAAAACAATAGTATACATAGGGTTCGGACCAATTGGTAGTTTCAGGCATCCACTGGGGGGCTTGGAACGCATCCCCCACAGAGAATAGGGGACTACTGTGCTCCCCTGATAAATTCAAAGAGCCAATAACAATTGTTTGTAAATAGCACTGCTTGTCAGAGTTCTGTTCTGCCCAGCTCGGTTAGTCCCCTTGTTCCAGCCAGGATTAAACACCATGAATTTTTAAAGATCTGTGGGAGAATGGTCTCTATTATAAAAACAAAGCAACACTAACAAGATTTTAGCATGAGCATTGGAGCATTTTGCAAACAACCTCCCCAGGGGCTGAGCACATTTCCAAGCTCAGGTTTGTCCCTTGTGCCCAGTTCACTTTCCCTCAGATCCAGGGACCTTGTCATCAGGAACTTCCCTTCCCAAACTGTGATCCAATGGAGCTGTGTCCCTCTTCTTCATTTCCCTTCAGAACACCTCAGAGAAGCTGACAAATTTTGAAAAGAACTTCACAGACATAAAGAAACAAACATAGGAAATACTTACAGATAGTATGTAAATTTTAAAATATTCAAATCTACTGAACTGTGTCATAAATTCATCCAAAATAAATTTACAGCCACCTAAGTGCCAGACACTAACCAGCAACTCCAAAGGTCACTAGGAGCATTTTTTACTTTTGGATTTTCATTTTTAGGATCATCTAAAAACTATCATGAGTGGTATGCCTGGCAGTAGAACATGCGACTCTTGATCTCTGGGGTCACTGAGTTTGAGCCTCGAGTTGGGTGTGGAGTTTGCCTAAAAATAAAGTAAGGGGTGTCTGGGTGGTTCAGGTGGTTAAGCGTCAGACTTCAGCTCCGTCATGATCTCACAGTTCATGAATTTGAGCCCCGTATCGAGCTCTGCGCTGACAGTGTGCAGCGTGCTTGGGATTCTCTTTCTCTTTCTCTCTCTCAAAATAAATAAACTTTAGCCAACTATATAACCAGTGCTGCCAACTGAGTGGCACAGGATGGGTTTTCAGGAGACCACATAGGCTGGCTAAAGGTTGGAAAAGGCTGTGTTAATAGATCTAGGTTTTACATTAGTCCTAGCTGAATGAAATTGTCATGAAGCTCAGGTCTTCCAGCAGAGGGAAGGGAACTTCAGCTGAATCTACAACGTCTAATCTGTTCAAAATCTTTTTTTTTTTTTTTAATGTTTATTTATTTTTGAGAGACAGAGACTGAGTGCAAGCAAGGGAGGGGCAGAGACAGAGGGAGACACAGAATCTGAAGCAGGCTCCAGGCTCTGGGCTCTGATGCGGGGCTTGAACCCACGAACCAAGAGATCATGACCTGAGCCAAAGTTGGACACTTAACTGACTGAGACACCCAGGCACCCCTAATCTGTTCAAAATCTTAATTCCCAGCATCGATTGGTTAGGTTATTCTTTCTACTTTTCTGTATTTTTTAAACTTGTTATAATAAAAGCAAAGAAAATAATAAGGAAAGCACAGTGATAAATAACTGATTTTTTTTTTTTAATTTTAACATTTATTCATTTTTGAGAGATGGAGAGAGACAAAGCGTGAACAGGGGATGGGGCAGAGAGAGAGGGAGACACGTAAACCGAAGCAGGCTCCAGGCTCTGAGCTGTTAGCACAGAGCCTGATGCAGGGCTCGAACTCACAGACCGCGAGATGATGACCTGAGCCAAAGATGGACACTTAACTGACTGAGCCACCCAGGCGCCCCAATAGCTGACTTTTTAAACACACTTCTTTAACTCTTCAATTGTCAAATACTCTATAGTAAACAAACAAGCAAAAATGGGGCATAAGAAAACTTTTTTGAAGTCACACTGGATTATCAGGCTTTTTTGTTTTTAATGTTTTATTTATTTTTGAGAGAGACAGACAGAGAGACAGAGAGAGAGAGAGAGTATGAGCAGGGGAGAGGCAGAGAGAAGGAAACAATCTGAAGCAGGCTCCGGGCTCTGAGCTATTCACACAGAACCCAACGCAGGGACTCAAACCCACGAACCCTGAGATCATGACCTGAGCCCAAGTCAGATGCTCAACTGACTGAGCCACCCAAGTGCCCCCCTCATGAGGTTATTTTAAAATTAAAGTAAGACATGGGTGCCTGGGTGGCTCAATCAGTTAAGTGTCCAACTCTTGATTTCGGCTCAGGTCATGATCTTGTGGTTTGTGGGATTAAGCCCCGCAGAATTCTCCCTCTCTCCCTCTCTCCCCTGCTCGAACTCTCTCCCAAAATAAATAAATAAACTTTTAAAAAATAAAAAATAAATAAAAGACACAGAACAAGAAGCACTTAAATCCTGACCTATGGTGAGCTCTCACTATCTGTATGTTAATTTAGTTACTTCTTGAATATTTATTTTTTCAACTCAATGCCATTTTCTTCTGATCTGCCTTTTTTCAGAGTAGCTGCTAGTTTTAAATGTCATCCTCAAATTCATGCAAGAGCGTACACTATAGATGTTTATTCTTTTTATACCCAACCCTCAATGTACTTGGCAAGTATAGAGAATGTTCAATCTGTTTTGTTCTACCTTCTGAGTTGGTATAAATATTGAGAACTTACTTGGAAAATATTTTAAAAGTGTTTTGGCACACTACACATAAAAAGGGCAGGGGTGCCTAGGCGGCTCAGTTGGTTAAGCATCCAGCTCTTGATTTTGGCTCAGGTCAGGATCTCACAGTTCATGAGTTCAAGCCCCATGTCAGGCTCTGCACTGACAGCATCTTTCTCCCTCTGTCTCTGTCCCTTCCCCTGCTTTCTCTCAAAATAAATAATAAAATAAACTTTAAAGAAAGAGTTAGGGGCATCTGAGTGACTCAGTCGGTTAAGCATCCAACTTCAGCTCAGGTCATGATCTTACAGTTTGTGGGTTCTAGTCCCACGTCGGGGTCTGTACTGACAGCTCAGAGCCTGAAGTCTGCTTCAGATTCTGTGTCTCCCTCTCTCTCTGCCCCTTCCCTGCTTGCTCTCTCTCTCTCTCAAAAATAAACCTTTAAAAATAAAAAAAAAGCTAAAATACAAAGCACATAAAAAGGGAAAATAGATACAGGTTTAAAAGTAGGAGAGTATAACCTGTGTCAAATGATCTCTGTGAAAAATCTTTTGGACAATGTCCGAGAAAAGGATTTTTCAATGAGCATACTCTCTACAGAATGATTTACCACTATAATCTAGGATTGGAAGATTTTGCTCTACCTTGGGCCCATTAATTCCCAGTTGAACAAGTGGCCCTACATTGTTAATATGGTCTGCAGTATGCAATTCCTGCTGAGCCTGCTTTTTTGTCTCTGTTTTTGTCATAATTTTGAAATACTAAGCTCTCTGCAGCAGAGTCCTCTTCCAATCACGTCGGCCATAGGAAATCATTTTCTATGATTTGGTATCTCCCTGAGCCTAAAGAACACCCTTGAATTGTTTGCTCTGTTCCCTTCCTAAGCATACACATGACTCATCTAGAAAAAATAATTTTAGTAATCTAAAGCAAATCAGTCAAAAGACCTATGACTTTCCCAGCAAGGTTACTATCAGAGAGCCCAAGAGTCACTCATGAGGTTTGCAAGTATAAGGTCAATGTTGGTGGTTTGGTTTTTTAGCTGTACTCAAAGAGTTATCATCCTCAAATACCTTGTCTGCTGCCTCTGCTCCCAAATGGCATATAGCTCCCTTCTCTAGACTCCCACAGTACTTTGTTCAGATCTTTGGTGTGGCTCTAACTATGCTGAATTTTAACTGCTATGTTTATAGGCCTTCTCCTCTACTAGAAAAGTTAAGACCCACATTTTACTTTTGTTTGTATTCCCAGTAACAAGGCACTGACTGCCACATAGAAGGTGTGGTAAGGGGAGGGAGGGGGACAACTCAAGCCCTGATCAGGTTTCCAAAGAGTTAAACTGTATCAGAATAGTAGAAAGAAGTACTTCTCAAACTTTTTCACTGAAATAAACCGTTTCTGTCAACTTACCACTACCAAAAATGAAAAATTACCTGAATTAACAGAACTGTTTTTGAAGCAGTTATCAATGACAAAAAGAATCCATGGAACACTGTAAGCAACTGATTCATTCATGCCAGAAATTAATGTACAGTCCTTGTCGCATTATTGCATACACTTTGGACAGAGTCGCTAACTCTTGTGTTATACTGCCAATTAGTACAAACATGACAGATTTCTAAGTAGTGACAGAGGCTAGTCCTAGGATATTCTTCCCCCAAAAAGGATAACATTTCCTAAGGTTCTTTTTTTTCCTACCACCCAATAGCAACACTAAATGTTATGATGGAAAGGCAAAGAAAATAGCGCATTCGCTCATCGTAAGCCAGGTAGGGTACTAGAGGAGCACTAGGCCAAGGGCACCACTAGGGAAGGCACCACTCTGCAACCACCTAGCTGTGTGGCCACAGAAGGCCTCTGTTTTCTCATATATAAAATAACAGTGTCAACACACAGTTTGGAAACCACTCATGTGCTTCTTAGAGATTTAGGATTCTGCTTGGGAGGAAGAAAGGCCAAGCAGAGAGGGCTTTTCAATTCTGTCAATCAAAACAACTCCAGCTCCATTGCTGTTTTATATACTGAGATTCTACATAAGAGTTTAGAGAAAAAGGAGTTCTACACTAATAAAGGGAAAATGGCAAACGAACCAAATGACATTTCATCATATATTTTAAAGTCTTCCCCCAAGCTAATCCAATTTCCCCATTTATTTCCACTTTAGCACACATTATTAGCAAATGGCCACAGTCCTTCATTCAGCATATACTGGATGTCTACCAGATGTGAGCATTCTACTAGGGGAACAATGGCCCAGCATTTAAAAGTTACCTGAGATCAAAGAAAAAAATTATAGAGCAAATCTCCAGGCAGAACCTACAATTTATGTCTCTTCCAAGATTTCTGTTATTTTCATGAAGTTACTGATGCAGAAATTTAGGTATTAGCTACAGGCAAAGTCTTACTTTGTTATCTTAATGATTTGCAAAACAGTGAGAAGAGAAGGCAATGACCAAGAGAGACAGCACTGAAGACTCATGATCATATTAATGCTTTGCATTCCAATAGAAAATTCTGCAAATGTCTTATCAGCAATATGGGAACCCGGGCAACTATAATCAAAACCAGCCACACTCAACTTCCATGCCTAAAATCAACATTATGGCACAAGGGCTATGATCACTACTTACATTCTTCTAGCCTCCTACTCCTCAATTAAGTAAATGGGAGTAATTCAGCCAACGAAGTTCATTACGACAAGGTGCAGGATGGTGCTGGCAAAGAGAAAATCAGCAAAAGCTCGTTCTGGGGAGATGCCTTGGAAATCCGCTTTGTTCTGTGGGTTGATCTGTATCCTGAGGCAAACTGCACATGAAGCAAAACATGAAAATGATTATCTAGAAAAAAACACAAATATGACTGCTAATGAACACACCCATACTCTACGTCCCAATAATTCTAACAGAAATGATGCATAAGTGCATCCAAAGGCACGTACAGGAATGATACCCAGGACAGCCCCAAACAAGAAACAATCTAAATGTCTCTCAACAGGCAAATGGATAAACTATGGCATATGCACACAATAAAGTACCATGCAGCAGTGAAAAAGAACTTCACAATATGAAGACCTCCCACAAATATGTTAAGCAACACAATCCAGACACCAAAAACCTATGCTGTATGATCCCATCTATATACAGTTTAACAGGAGGCAAACCAATCCACGAAAATATAAGCCATATAAGCCTCTTTCACAGGAAGAGGAATGACTGGGAAGGTGTAAGGAGGGCTCTAGGTGCTGGTAATGTTCTGCTCTGGGTGCCGGCCAGACAGGTGAATTTAAGAATTCATGATGGTACAACTCAGTTTTATGTTCATGTTTAAGTTAAAAGAAAAAAATATGATGTGTCAGACTAAAAACCAAAAGCTCACTCAGAAAAAGATATATATTACTAACATATCTTCAGAACTCTCCTATCTCCTGACTTAAATTTATAATTACACCTCGATTGGGGTGTAGGTGAGGCAGTAACAAAGAGGCCGGGCTGAATGACAAAAAGTTATAAAACCGTGAATTTTTTTTTTTAGCTCATTTATTTATTTTGAGAAAGAGAGTGCATGTATGAGCAGGGGAGGGGCAGAGAGAAAGGGAGAGAGAGAATCCCAAGCAGACTCCACACGGTCAGTGCGCAGAGACCTATGCAGGGCTCAAGCCCATAAAACCGCAAGATCATGACCTGAACCAAAATCAAGAGTCGGATGCTTAATCGACTGAGCCACCCAGGCACCCCAAACTGTGAATTATTTTCTAATAAAATGTGCATAATATTGGATAGCACAGACTATAAATAGAAGATGCTTATCCATGAGGACCTCATAGTTATCATCTTTGATATTAAAGTTCTAGCAGCTGCTTGTCTCAAAAAAAGGCAAGAGATCTAAACTATATAACGCTGACAGAGAACTCTCCACTGCCACACTCTAGATCCCTGAAGATGCCAACCTGATACATTAGCCACAGTCACCATTTGACATGAAACGGAAGTTCTACGAGTACACTTTTCCAAAATATCTTTATGCCTGTGTTAAATAATTACACTACTTAAGAAAATCTAAATTTGCTTCAGGCTAGCAGCCCTTACATCACCAACCAAGAAAATGAAATGAACTGAGATCTAACCCAAAGATCAGAAAACTACCAGATTAGTTCTCCAGAGGCCATTACCATGGCAACAGTTTTCATTACGCTTAAACATGTAAATACTGTGGAAACACTACTGATCTTTTCAAGCACCTGGACTCTTCAAAATATGAAGGACACTGACTGAAGCAAGGGCAACCAATTAAAATCCCGCTGTGGAGAGTACAGACTGGTTCAACCATTTGGGAGAGTTGGCAATATCCATTAAAATTTTAAATGTTTTTACTTTTTGAATAAGGAATTTGTCTAGCAGAACAAAGAATTTCTAACAACATGTTCATAAAGTTGAAAAAAAAAGTGAAAGCAGTCCAAATGTCATCAAGGGGATTATTTCAATAAATTACACTACAGACATGCAATAAAATCCTATGCAATTATTTAAAAAAAGAGAGATAAATTCTCTATATCCTGACAGTAAAGACAACCAAGATATATTAAGTGAAGAAAAAAAAAAAAGCCAAAAAATTATTCCATTCTCCATTTCTCTTTAAAAAAAAGATATTTTCTCATTTCTGTTAGTTGGAACCTGGGAAAAAATATGGAGAAATAGATATCAAACTATTAACAGTGGCTCTGGAGATGGAGGGTGGGGACAGAGTACTGTTTCAGAAAATATGAGGGGACAAAAGAGAAGCTCCCTGTGAAGGTTGGTAAGGTAATGAATCGATGCGTTTTCATTACTACAATCACAGTAAGCCACCTTATTTTATTGACAATGTAAGAATCAGAGTTCCATGGAGACAGAAAGGACCTTGGAGTTATAAAGGTCAATACCCATCTGATACATAAAATGCCCAAGAAGAGGTGGGGGTGGGGCATACTGGTGGAGGGTGCATGATCACCTGGGAAGTTTTCCAAAGTATACTCACCACTACTAGAATCTGATAAGCCATCCCTAGGTAAGGAATTACAAACCTTCCAGAACCTGTGTTACTAATAGGGGTGTCCTATTCCTCATAAGCACTGGGATACAAACATGGCAAAGAAAATCTGTTCAAAAAGCTCCTCCACAAATGATCATTCAGTCTCTCCCTAAGCACTTCCAAAGATGGAAATTTACTACCTCCTAAGGCAGACAACTTCATTTAAGCAGTCCTAATTCAATCTATCTCCTTAAATGTTCATTCATCCAGCAAATTATTTACTGAGCACCTATTATGTGCCATGCATCATCCCAGGTGCTGGGAACATGGCACAGAACAAGACAGACAAGAGTCTGGCTCCCAAGAAACTTACACTCTAATAGAGAGAAACATATAATAAGTAAGCAAATAAACAAGGAAATATCAGGTAGTGATTATGTGCCATGAAGAAAATAAAACAAGGAAAGGTTCAATTTGGAGTTTCAGACCAGACATCACGTGAAGATGAGGCAAGAGGATTTACTAATTTGGAATGCAGGGAATGGGTCAGAACTAAAAACATCAATGTGGTAAATTGTAGTTATATAGACATTAAACTCACCTACGGAAAGAAATTGGAGAACAGGAGGTATCTAGCATCATGTCCTCAGACAGAGAAGTACCGAACACAAACAGTAGGAAGGGAAAACCAATGAGGTGAGAAGGAACAACCAGGAGAGTGTAGTGCTATAAAAGCTTCAAGAAGAAAGTACTTCCAATAGGAGGCAGCAGCCAACCATGTTAAATACTAAATGTTGTTGCGCATTCAGGCAAGGTGAAATAGATGGCCATTAGGTTTGGCAAGATGGCAAGCAGTTTCACTGAGCAGTGGAACAGACCACCTCAAGAGTGGGGTAAGGAATGAACGGTAAGTGAGAAAGAAACAGCAACTATTCTGTCAAGGCATTCTGTGATGATGGGGAAGAAATGGAATGGCAGCTGGAGGTGTTTCTGGGGCCAAATTTTTTTTTTGTTTGTTTATTCTTGGGAGAGAGAGAGAATGTGAGCGTGTGAGCAGGGGAAGGGACAAAGAGAGGGAGAGAATTCCAAGCAGGCTCCATGCCGTCAGTGCAGAGCCCGACGTGGCGCTCAAACCCACAATTTAAGATCATAAGCTGAGTCAAAATCAACAGTCGGATGCTTAACTGACTGAGCCACCCAGGCTGCCCTTAATTGGATAATATTAGAATCTGCATATATGATGGGAATGATCCACTAGAGAGAGAGAGGCTTTTTTTTTTGGTGGGGGGGGGGAGGGGTTGGGTGTTTTGTTTTGTTTTGTTTTTGGTGCAAAAAGGTGATTTTATTAAAGCAGGAGGACAGGACCCGTGGGCAGGAAGATCTGCTGAGAGAAAAATAATAATGCAGAATGAAAAGATGATTGCATAAGTTGAGTCCCTGAGGGAACAAGAGAACACTACCCAAGTGAAGGAGCTGGCATTGGGCAGGAAAGGGACACATCAACCATTATCATGGGAAGTCAAAGAGTAAGGGTACAGGTGCAGATGTGCTGCCAGGATTCCTTGCTGGGAAGACGAAAGGATTCCTGTCTACCTTTTTAGTAAAAAAATAAAACAAGATCATCAACTGAGAATAAAGGAAAAGAGGATATACAGAAGAGAGTTAAGAGAGAAGTTATAATGCATTATTTTGGAAAAGCAAACATTTAAGGGAGTATTATAGGACCACTGGGTAAGTGGTCCTGTATGTGTGCCCATGTGCCTATTTTCACCATACTTCTCCATCAGAGCACTCCATCCAGGTACTTGTCTGTATCTCCCACTAGATTATAAACTCTAGGACAGCAGAGACCATGTCTGTGGGTCTCACAGCTCATCCTCAGTACATGGCAGAGAATCTGGCACATAACTGCTTAGTATTCACTTAATTATTACGGGCACACTCACGATTTAACATATAGTGTTAAGCACTGAAGATGAACAGATGAAAAGACAGTCCCTTTCCTCAAGAGGCCCATCTTCCAGAGTGAAGACAGACACACAAACAAATATATACAGCACAGTATCAAAGTGCCACACCTCCCTCCCACCCTCTCTCTCTCACACACACACGCACGCACGCACACACACACACACACACACACACACACACACGTGAAATAAGAATATAGAAAAAAGACCAAAATCTGTTGGAGGAGTCAGGGAACGGTTCCAAAGGGAAGCAGCACTTGAGCTAAGCTAAGAAACAAAGGAATTTCCCAGGCAGTCAAGCAAAAGTAAAATAGCTTGAGACATCACAGCACGTTCAGAGAATATCAAGTAACAAATGCTAGGGTATGAAGTACAGAGGAAGCAGAGACAAGAGATGAAACTGGAGATATAGATGGGATCAGATCATGAAAGAGCCTGGTGCCATGAAAAAGATTTTTAGGGGCACCTGGGTGGCTCAGTTGGTTAAACTTCCAACTTCAGCTCAGGTCATGATCTCATGGTTCATGGGTTCGAGTCCTGTGTCGGGCTCTATGCTGACAGCTCAGAGCCTAGAGCCAGCTTCAGATTCTGTGTCTCCTCTCTCTGCCCTTCCCCTGCTCACAGTCTCTATCTCTCTCAAAAACAAACAAACAAACAAACAAATAAATAATTTTTTTTAAGGTTTTTAATTTTTCACTGGGACACTGACAAATTTTATGCGGGGAGTGGAATGATCTGATTTGCAAGTCAAATCGAGCCCACAAACACAAGTGGAAGACAGACTGGAGGGAAAGAGACCAGAGGCTGGGACACAAGTGAGGAAGATTACAGTGGTCTAAATAAGGGATATTGAGGGGTGCCTGGGTGGTTCAGTCGGTTAAGCATCCAACTGTGGCTCAGGTAATGATCTCGCAGTTCGTGAGTTCAAGCCTCGCATCAGGCTCTGTGCTGACAGCTCAGAGCCTGGAGCCTGCTTCAAATTCTGTGTCTCCCTCTATCTCTGCCCCTCCCTTGCTCATGCTCGGTCCCTCCCTCTCATAAAAATAAACACTAAAAAAATTTTAATAAAAAATAAATAAACAAGAGATACTGAGAGCCTTGGTCACTGAGGATGGAGAGCTAGCTACAGATATGAAAGAGATTTAGAAACAGGAACAAGGTTAGCAAACTTCCAGTCTCTGGGATAGCAGTTATGGTAGATAATATTAGGGCCCATAAATCTGATAGATAATTCCCAAAGAAATGCTGGACCCCAGTCCACATGGCCCAATAGCTCCCATGAGATAAATACTCTGGTTTAGGCATCCTTGCCTTTTAAATTCAAACTGCTTTTGGATTTGTACACTGGAAGAAACGAACTATTTTTTTTAATCCAAAACTGTTTCATATAGATTAGAGAATAAAATAAATCAAAGTTGTAAAATGACTTAAAAACTGATTTCAAGATCAAAGACTTATTTTTAAAAATCTTCATGTTTTCTGCTTATCTCTCCTAAATAGTACTCTGAATGAGTAGAAAGAGGGATTTCACTTAGGGTAAAAAAGGAAACTAGAAGGGCTGCCAACCCGGGAATGTTACTCTAACAAAGGGACAGATGTCCTCAGCTAGAGATATCTAACCATAAGATAAACAGTCAGCTGCTAAGGAAATGTGAAATCTGTCTTTTCAAGCTTACTATACTTTACACTGTTGATCCAAAAAAAAAAAAAAAAAAGATTTATCAATGGCAATTTTCTACCTCTGGCTCCTTGAAACCACAGGTAAGTCTCCTAGCCATAAGGGAATAGAAGAAAACAGACTATTTTCACTGACACCAAATTAACACCAGGTTTTTTAAAAATGTGACAGTAAAAAAAAGAAAGAAAAAAGAAAAAAAGTGTGATAGCATTCTATATTAGTTAAAAATATACTGATCAATTTCCAAAGAACATATGTTAAATTAACACATGTATAGAAGGAATGGAACAAAACAGGCTGCCAAAAAGAAATTAAGAAACCAGACAAAGTAAGTTTTCCCTCCAATTCATCAGTGTAGGCTAACACCAATTGTAAGTCTCTCCCTTATTCAAATTTAGAAAAAAAGCAGGGAGTAGAGGGGGAGGCACCTGGCTGGCTCAGTCAGAAAAGCATGCAACTCTAGGTCTCCAGGTTTTGAGTTCAAGCCCCACACTGGGTGTAGAGATTGCATAAGTTAAGTAAATAAATAAAAATAAAATAAAGTAAAATAAAATAAAATCTAAATCCTGAGATGCTTTCCCATTACCTACAGAGTAAAATCTTTGGCCTGGCACTCAAAGCTCTAGCATCCGCACTACCTAAACTTTCAACATAACCTCCTACAATCCCATTCTCCAGCTAAATGGCCTCCTCCCTCCTCTTCCAACAGGAAACCACAGGAAAATTAGCAACCCAGCACCATAAACAGGTACAAGGCTTCCCTTCCCAACAATCACAACAAAGGATAAACTCCAAATTTCAAATTTCCCATTAAAATATCTCCTGTTGAGGGGCACCTGGGCAGCTCAGTCAGTTGAGCATGACTTCAGCTCAGGTCATGATCTCACAGTTTTTGAGTTTGAGCACGGCATTGGGGCTCACTGTAAGCAGTGTGGAGCATGCTTCAGATCCTTGTCCCCCTCTCTCAAAAAATAAATATTAAACATACACACACACTTTAAAACATCTCCTGTTGGGGCGCCTGGGTGGCTCAGTCAGTTAAGCGGCCGACTTCAGTTCAGGTCATGATCTCACGGTTCGGGAGTTCAAGCCCCGCATCGGGCTCTGTGCTGACAGCTCAGAGCCTGGAGCCTGTTTGGATTCTGTGTCTCCCTCTCTCTGACCCTCCCCCATTCATGCTCTGTCTCTCTCTGTCTCAAAAATAAATAAACGTTAAAAAAAAAAAAAAAAAAAAAAAAAAAAAACATCTCCTGTTGAGGATCTGGGCTAACAATGAGCAGAGAGGTAGTAAGGGCATTTAATAAGGGCAACGCTGTCAAAAGAAATGCAGACGATACCCTTTGATGGTAACTATGAACTGTGATGAATGCTTTCTTTTCCTGAAGCAACTTTCATTTCTCTGGCCCAATTACCTGTAATCTAACAGTTTTGGAAATCCCAATCCCCCATATTGACTCCACTAATAAAGTGCCCTTTCACAGACATTCTCTTCAAAGACAAGCTATGACTTCTTACTAGGGAGGTGGGTAGGGAGTCTGCCAACTCAACTGTAGATACAATAGCTTCAAAAACAGGAAAAATTATCTGCTCAAAAAATCTTCTGGTTTTCAGGTGCCTGGGAGGCTCAGTCGGTTAAGTATCTGACTTGACTCAGCTCACATCATGATCTCACAGTTTGTGGTATTGAGCCCCAAGTCAGGCACTGCGATGACAGCACAGAGCCTGCTTGGGATTCTCTCTCGCTCTCCCTCTGCCCATCTCCACTCTCACATGGACACCACTCTCACTCTCAAAATAAATAAACATCTTTAAGAATTTGTTCCCGGGGCACCTAGGTGGCTCAGTAGGTTAAGCATCCAACTTCAGCACAGGTCACGATCTCGCAGTTCATGGCTTCAAGCCCTGCATCAGTCTCTGTGCTGACACCTCAGACTCTGGGGCCTGCTTCAGATTCTGTGACTCCCTCTCTCTCTGCCTCTCCCCTGCTCATGCTCTGTCTCTCTCTCCCCACCGCCACCCCCCCAAAAAAAAAAAAAAAAAAACATGTAAATAAATAAACATTAAAGATAATAAATAAAATAAAAATAAAAATAATTTGCTCTGGTTTTATCACATTAATAATCTACAACTGTAGTCCATACCTACTCTTCAGTAAATCACACTCTTCCATATAGCCTTGAGGAAGCATTCTTAACCTTAAGAGGCTTATGAAACCAGGGAGACTTCAGCAATAAACTTTCTTTTTAATCAGCTTGGGCCCCACCCTATTCCTACTCCTGCAGACCTAGAAGGCAAAAATCATCAAACACAAGTCACTGGAGGTTCTCAAAATTCCTTCTCCAGCCTAGATAATAAAAATCCTAGTCACAAAAAGTCGGGGGCAGGGTGAGGGCAGGTGGGATAGGTCAGGAATCTGGAGCAAAAAGGGTAGTGCATCTGGGGTATATGATGGTGGTAACATTTGAACTGATAGCCAGGATGCTGCCACAAAGAACCTAGTGTTGGTCCTCTAGGACAAAACTCAAAATCATAATGAAACATCCAACTAACAGACTATTAACTCTCAAACTCCAGACCAAGCTAGTGCACAAGTCAGTAAGTCTTCAGGCTTAGTTCTGAGAAAGCAAAATATCTCTGGTTTGAGTCTGAAGTAGCATTTGTGTAAAAGCCATTCTATAGACCTATAAGCAGAGAACCACTATAAATTAACAATTCTAATCCTGTATTTTATCTGTGCCCCACCTAAACTGTACACTCATTAAGAACAAGGAACATAAACCTGATGCACCTCCAAAGCTTTTATCACAGTATTTGTATTTGATTCAAAATGCAATTGATGGCCTGACTGATAATAATCACACTGGGAAAAAAAATTAATTCTGGCATGTTCTCAAAGTCAGAGAGAAGGCGATACCAGGGACTGGAAAGGCCATCTGATGGCCACCTATAAAGTGGACTGCCTAACACTCATGGGCCAAGCCTGAACTTGGCATTCATACAGTTCCTACTGGGCAAGAAAGGTCAGATTTTGGCAAAAATTTATGGGACAGTCAACTCTTGTTAAATATGACTGTCTACAAGGTATCAAATGCTGGGAATCAGAATAAAAGCTAAAACAGAACTATGTAAATAAAAACTGAGTTCAGGCTAATGAAATAAGTTTCATCCACAAGAAATCAGTAGAAGCACCTAAAAGCCAAAGTCAAGTAAAGGTTGATTCAATGAGCAAACCACCTGTATTTATATTTCTTACACTGTTCATTGAAATGTTTCACTGGCGGTTAGCAGTGATTAGGCCAAGTTGAGAGAGATGCTTTCAGAGCTGGGTTTCCATTTTAAAGGTCTACCAACTTTAAAGATATGTTAAAGCTAAATGAAAGTTGGAATGGAATTTTCCTGGACCAATTGGAACATAGTGTACTGGATCACCAAGTTGAGCAGCAGCATGAAGGGAGTTTTTCTAGAGACTTAATTCCAGCTCCTAGGCGGCTGTTTGGCATTAGGCTTGTGGTAACCTTTCCGAGCCTCAATTTCCCCATTCACAAGAGGGCAATGCAGCTCCTCTCATAACGTCACGAGGCGGGGAGCTGATACAAAAAAGAGTGCTGTGGGAATAAAAGCAGTGCGCCAAAGTAAACACATTATTACTGCGATTACTTATAGAATCATTACCCGCTAGGATGAAGCTCCCCACACAAGAGATGAAGCCCGAGAGAAAAGAGTTGAAGGGGAAGGTCCCCACGAGGAGGCAATAACCGAACTGCAGCGCCCCGGTCAGCAGTATGTACAGGAGGTACGCGTCAAGCAACTTCAGACGCTGAGGAGTGGAGCTCAAGTACTCTTCTAAGAACCGCGAGATGACGGACACTACCGACGCCGACATGACTACACACTCGGTCCTCCGGCCTACCCTCAGCAAACACCTGGCGAAACCGATGGCCACACCGGATGTAGCCTTAGCGCCTGCGCACCGCTGTGGCCCAGCTCCGCCCTTTCCGATTTGCCACTTTGCGCAGGCGTACACGCAGGCCAGGGCGCGAAACAACTAATGCGCAGACGCAGAATACATCCACAGAATGAGCGCTGCGGACAGAGAAAGCTAATGCGCCTGCGCAATGGATCTGTTCGTGGCCTGGAGACGTGTACTCTTTTTGTCCTACTTCCGCGGTCAGGTTGGTGACGCCCACAGTTGCTCTAGCAACAGGATAGCGTGAGAGGAAGAGGGGGACACGTTTTACAAAGGAAGGCGTAGCTCCCCTAGGATTCGGGCTTTCTTTGGACCACTGGCGTCTTCAAAGATTAACTGGATCGGAAGTGAGGCAATGTCTGGTGCTATCGGGGTTCAGCACCCGAGCCGCCCTAGCTGTTAAGGGCAGATGCCTGTCCCAGATCACTAGGGCAAGTTAAGTTCCCCTTCAGTGAAAAACACCGCTGCTAATCACTGCGCAAGCACCAGTTTACACTTGGTTATGGGCGGAGGGAAGTGTGGGACGGATGGAGGAGGGAGGGAGCTTGACCTCTACCTGGTCCTGAACTGGGACTGAGATCTGGCTCTGGGAGCGCTTACGAATAAGCACAGTAGAACCTAAATTGTAATTCAGCTAACATTTACTGGTCGCCTCCTCGTAGCGTTGTGCTAAATTGTAGGTACCGTTGGGCCAATCAGATATGGTCTCTTTTTTTTTTTTTTTTTTAAGTTTGTTTTTTGAGGGAGAGAGAGAGAGAGAGTGTACCAGTGAGGGAGGGGCAGAGGTGGTGGGGAGAGGATCCGAAGCAGGATCGGCGCTGACAGCAGCGAACCTGATGTGGGGCTTGAACTCAGGAACCTGGAGATTATGACCTGAACCCAAATCGGATGCATAACCCGCTGACCCACTCAGGGGCCCTTCAGATGCGGTCTTAAAGGGGCCTGTGTTTGGGGCGGGGAGCAAGAGAAAACAGTCGATTAACGTGAAGACAATAAATGATCAAGTTTAGCAACCTTTTACTCCAAGCTAGCATCTTGAATCCTGTGTAATATCCCAGGATATCAGCGTCAAAAGTCCCATAAGAGCATTGCTTGGTTCAAACCCTACCACCACCACCACCACCACCACCACCACCACCACCCCCCCCAACTCATTTTGCAGGGGAAACTGAAGGTTTGTGGTTTTGTATTTAACAAGTGGAATTGCCTATTTTTACTTAGCGTTTTAACTTTTTAAAAAAATAAGATCCACTTTAATTTCTGGCTTTTGCTGCACTTTTAATTTCACATTAATCTGACCTTCCAGCTCAAGTTCATCTCATCTTTCAGCTGCAGGTTGTACATAACCAGGTGCTTTTTAAGCTTATTAACAAATTTGAGCTATCCTAGGTACTCAATCAAAATTCCTAAAGCAGCAAGTAAAGACAAGGGTTCTGCATTTTCATTTTTTACTTGTTAAACTGGAAGCTATATCACCATCAACAAATGTGCCATTTAGCAGTGGTAAGGAAAACCTTGGTCAGGTTCTAGAAAGAAAAGAAATAATTCATGTCCTCAGAAAGCTTTATGGGGCACCTGGGTGGCTCAGTCAGTTAAGCGTCAGACTCTTGATTTTGGTCAGATCATGATCTCACAGTCCTGAGATCAACCCCAGGGTCAGGCTCCAAGCATGGAGCCTGCTTGTGATTCTCTCTCTCCTTCTGCCCCTAACCGCTGTGAAAAATAATGAATTAATTAATTAAAGGAAAGAAAGAAAGCTTTACAATATATTTGAAGAGGTATATTCATATTCACACCCACAGAGATTTGCACTGCCGCTATATGAACTTAAGTGCAGTCTAAACTCTCTTATGTTGCTGAGAAGAAAAGGGAAAAAAAGTGTGAATAACCAGGCTGGTTCCCATTTCAATATAATAAAGCAGGAACCTTCAGTTTCTCTGACAAGTTGAACCTTTCTCCCTGCCTCATCAGCAAGTAGGAGGGTAGCTTTCTCACCAGTATTCAACTTCAGACTTTAAAGGCTAGGCTGATGCCTTTTAATCATTCAGGAGTGAATTTCTCAAGGGGTTTCTGTTCCATCAGCCAGGCTCCTTCCAGCAGTTTCTCCCTTATGCTTTGTCTGCCTTTGATCCATGTCAACTATCATCATTAGCATCTCCACAGGAACTCCCAAAGGGGGAAAGCAGAAGAAATGAAAAATACCAAATTCACTTACCAAGTGCATTCTTTTCTGAGACCTGCAAAGTCAAACACCAATATAATAAACTAAAGCTGTTCTGGACTACTTAAAATATCAAGAAAAGGTCTTGTTCTGTGTTCAGTTTATGATTCTATAATCACGGAAACATTTTTGACTTATCTGCCAATAGGAAATTGCTAATACTAGTATTGATTTCAATCGTTTGTACATTTATTCATTTTTTTAAATGTTCTTTTTGTTTGTTTTAGAGAGAGAGAGCACAGATGAGTGCGGAAGAGGGGCAGAGGGAGAGAAAGAATCATAAGCAGGCTTCATGCTCAGTGCTGAGCCCGACATGGGCCTCAAGCCCAAGAAGACCCTAGGATCATGACCTGACCCAAAATCAAGAGTTGGATGCTTAACCTACTGCACCACCCAGGAGATCTGATTTCAATAGTTAAAATCAAAATGTTAATATATGTAAAAATTCAGGGTCAGAATAATGGATAAGAGTGCAGGCTTCCCAGTCAGCCAGTCCTGTGTTGGAACATTGATTCTGCTGTTTACTAATTGTCTAATTCATGACAAGTTAGTCTGGCAGCTCATTTTCCTTTTCTATGAAATGGAAATAACAATAGCAAGATCATTGGAATGTTATGTTAAAAAGAGAGCCATAGGCCCAAAATGGCACTGCTTAGGCTTAGTCCTCAAACCAGGGCTTAATGCATATTAATGCAATCTAATTGCAGTTTCAACATCTCCCAGAAATGTAGTCTTAACCAGTCGGGAATTTTTCAGTCAGCACCAGTGAGTTTGCCACACAGGCCCTCTCCATCCCTCAAAGGAAGATAAGACCCTTTGCTTTCCCCCACACCATGGAAAAGTGGCCTGAACAATCCTTTCCTTTGGCTAATAACTTTCTTGCCCTGCCCTCTTTCTATAAAAACCCCCCATTTTGTAAAACTCCTCAGCATTCCCCTCTATTTGCTAGATGAAATGCTACCCAATTCATGAATCGTTTTAAAAAGCCAATTAAGTCTTCAAAATTTACTTGGTTGACTTGTTTTTTAACAGTTGTGAGGACTAAATGAGATGTTGACACTAAGCACTTAACATAGTATTTGACACTCAGTAAATGTTTGTTCTTAACAACCATTAGTACTGGTGATTAACTATGATTCCTCTAGTTCTCTGAATAATTACAAGTTGGGCAAACCACAGAGCCCCAGTATTTTGGGCACGCAAGAGATGGCACTGAAAGACTACAAATTTATAAATTGAAGCTGAAGTCAGAATAGACCTTAGAGGTTTTATTACAAAAACACTGTTGGAGAGGGAAAAACTCTTTCCTCTAGCCATCTTAGTTTTATTGGCCCTGTAAATTAGACTAAAAAAAGACAGATTAACAAGAGAAAACAAACAGAAGTTTATTAACATATGCATCGTATATACACATGGGAGTACCCAGTTATGAGTAACTCAAAGGGGTGGTTAGAACTTGGGCTTATATCACCTTAAAAAACAAAATTCAGCTGAGTACATTTCAAAGATCTTACTGGCTTTATCCAATGATCCATAATCAGGCAATATTCAATCTAACAGAAAGGAGCTCTGAGGAGCTATACAAAATGAAAGACTTTTATAGGCAGAAGGGAGCTGGAACTAGGAAGTTATAATGACAAAAAACAGATTGGTTATATCAAGGTCACTTTCCTTCAGGGGGTGGCAGGGATCTATCAGGCACATTAACTGATTAAGGCTAATTAGGTAATTCCAGATTGTTACCATTTCTGGGAAAGTCAAAACTAATATTTGATGATGTAGGGCCTAGTATAAGTGACTCCACTTAGAGCCTGTTGCCTTGTTTGTAACAACATCACCTAAACAAAAAAGGAATACACTTTTGGAGAAATGACAAAGAAAAAAGACTGAGTTTCTAGGGCAGCAAATTGTGGGAAGGTAAAAATATATGAGGGAATTAATAAAAAATAAGGGTTAGTTAGGAGAGTTTGTTACATAGATTCCTCTGGTGCCCTCTCTGGGTTGATAAGGATCTAGAATGCTTCTGTTCTTCCTTTGTAAGGGGGGCGGGGGAGGGAGAAGGCACATCTACAAAGTTAAGTCTTACTTTTACACAAATAGGAGGAGGCTGAGAGCTTTTTTTGTATCTGCTTCTTCTCAATTGCCTTTGGCTCAAAATAATCTTTATGGTACAGTGACATATTTTGGGGTGGCATGTTCTGCTATTCAACACTCAACATCATAAAACAATAGGAAAGTGGAGGGGCAAGAGGGTCCCCTTACAGGCAAAGGCCATGACTTTACAGTGTCTCTGTACAGTAAGAAATGACACTCTTTATCAAAATACAAATCTTGCAGAGAAAAGGACTCTTCTAAAGAAAATCTCTGCATGGGAAAGAAGAGTTTTTTCCAATTCTTCTTCTTCCCTGTATATTTTGTCCTTCAGAGCCCTCCTTTTGCTATTCTTAAGTATTGTATATAACAGCTCCACCTTTTAAATTTGCCCCAGTGTGGCTAACACCCCCTTCTTTATATTTTTTAATGTAAGAAATGTGTATTCAGTCTTCACCCCTGTTCCTGGCACAGAGCTCCTAAAACTCTAGTAATTTCCTAATGATGATAAGAGCACTAGGAGCATCTTTTGTTATAATATTTGGTTTTGTCCTCAGTTTCTGTAATAGCTCCAGAGCAATAAAAGTGAAAAGAGCATCTTTTGTTACTCATAACAGGCCCCTTTGAACCACACTGGAATCTAAGTTAATGAAATGGCTTTTGGAAAGCCCTCAAGGGTAGGGACCGGTTACCAGGGAAACTAACTCTGTGATTCCAGGGTAGGAACTTTAAGCCCCATCCTAGAGAGGAAAGGGGCTGAAGATGGAGTTCAGTCACCAATGGGCAATAACTTGATCAGTCATGCTTCTGTAATGAAACTTCCATTAAAGTAAAAAGGAAAAATTCACCTAACCAGAGAGGTTTGGCAAATTTATGGGTTGCTGAGCACATCTGGGCACTGGGAGAGTGGTGTAACTGGGGACAACATGAAGGCTGTGTGCCCCTTCCCCCATGCCTTGCCCTATGCATCTCTTCCATATTGCTGTGCCTAAGTTGTATCCTTTTATACTAAATCAGTGTTAAAAAAAAAAAATTCAGCTGAGTAAATTTAAAGATCTAATTGACTTTATGCAAGAATTTATGAGTCAGGGAACATCCCATCTAGCAAATAGAAATGAGCTCCAAGGAGTTGTACAAAAATGGAAGGTTTTTGTAGGCAAGAGGAGGGTGGGACAAGGAAGCTAAAAGGATTATTCCAGGCAAGGTTACCTTCCCATAGATTAAGTCCCTGGGGTCTCAGTCAGATTGCCTCACCAGAGCTGACCAGGAAGTTCCAAAGGCAGAAACTGCAGTTAGGTTAGGTATTAAGTCTTGGTGAGGTTTTAGCAAAAGTGACTCCATTTTAGACCTTGTGAGCCATTCTAGCAATACAGTAATACAGTAAACTGTTTTCCTGGGTTCTGTGAGCCATTCTAGCAAATTATTGAACCTCAGGAGGGGGTCATGGGAATCTCCAATTTGTAGCCAGTTGGAAGAAGCACAGGTGATAACCTGGACTTGATATTCTCCTGTTTATTTTATTTGTCATGTCAATTTGATTCTTCAGCTAGAAAGCAGAGGAAATTCTTCCTCATTTTTTGTTGTTGTTGTTGTTTTTAATGTTTACTTATTTTTGAAAGAGAGACAGAGTGCGAGTGGGGGAGAGGCAGAGAGAGGGAGACACAGAATCCGAAGCAGGCTCCAGGCTCTTAGCTGTCAGCACAGTGCCCGACGTGGGGCTCGAACTCACGGACCATGAGATCATGACCTGAGCTGAAGTCGGATGCTTAACTGACCTTGCCACCCAGGTGCCCTGGAAATTCTTCCTCCTTGACATAATCTTTGGGAGCCCAAATCTTTAAAGAAAACCCTCATTTTTCCTCTCTAGTGCCCAGGAGTCTACTATATTGTGCTGTGCAAGGGCAGAACACTGTCCACACCATGGGACTGAATTTATCACTGCTTGAGGAACACTGTTCTATAGAATTTTCTGTGATGATGCAGATGTGTCTGTGCTGTCGGGTATGGCAGCCACCAAACACTTGTGGCTACTGAGCACTCAAATGTAGCCAGTTGTAACTAAGAAACTTTTTCATTTTTATTAATTCAAATCTGTTAAAAAGAAAACTACAGGCCTAGGGATGCCTGGCTAGCTCAGTCAGAAGAGCATGTGACTCTTGGTCTTGGGGTCATGAGTTCAAGACCCAGGTCGGGTGCAGAGATTACTTAAAAAAAAATTAAATCTAAAAAAAGAAAAAGAAAACCAAAGCCCCAAAATGGCTTCACTTACACCACATTCCCAAATCCAAGCTTTAGTACCTAATCTAATTGTAGTTTCAACATTCCCCAGAAATGTAGTCTTAACAGGTTAGTCAACAATTTTTCCATCAGTGCCAATGAGTCTGCCACATGGGCCCTCTCCCTCCCCCAAAGGAAGAGAAGACCCCTTGCTTTCCCCTACTATGGAAAAGTGGCTTGAACAATCCTTTTCTTTTGCTAATAGCTTTCTTGCCCACCCTCTTTTTATAAAAGCCTTCCATTTCATAAAACTCTTCCCCTCTATTTGCTAGAAGAGACACTGCCAGATTTTGAATTGTCTGTTTATTTTTAGGGAGAACACGAGTAGGGGAAAGGGACAGAGGGAGAGAGAGAAAATCCCACACCCCTGGGATCATGGTCT
Source organism: Panthera uncia (assembly GCF_023721935.1). Taxonomy (NCBI): domain Eukaryota; kingdom Metazoa; phylum Chordata; class Mammalia; order Carnivora; family Felidae; genus Panthera; species Panthera uncia. The sequence continues at coordinate 72,471,492 of NW_026057582.1, read as the reverse complement.
GAGCCCAAATAAAGAGTTGGTTGCTTGGGGTCCCTGGATGGCTCATTCACTTAAGCATCTGACTTCAGTTCAGGTCATGATCTTATGGTTCATGAGTTTGAGCCCCATGTCCTGCTCTGTGCTGACAGCTTAGAGCCTGGAGCCTGCTTCAGATTCTGTGTCTCTCTCTGCTCCTCCCCAACTTGTATTTTCTCTCTCTCTCTCTCTCTCTCTCTCTGTGTGTGTGTCTCTCAAAAATAAATAAACGTTTAAAAAAATTTTTTTTAAAAAGAGTTGGATGCTCAACAGACTGAGCCACACAGGCACCCCTCATGAATTGTTTAATAAAGGCAATTAGATCTGCAAAATTTACTTGGTTAAATTTTGTTTTCTAACAAACCTAAGTAGCCACATATAATTAATGGCTATCATATTGGACAAAACAACTTTACAACTATTCCACTCAGTTCCTATGTTTAATCTAAGGGTCATACCTTGTTCATAGTTCATTCAAAACACAGTCACACCCATTTGAAACCAAAGAATGTTCTATCCCTGCCAGACCTAAACTATCAGTTATCAGCTCCACCAACTTCTAGAATATTTAATGCGACTTATAGGCATAGGAAAGAGGGTTTGTCAAAATTAGTTTCCATCCATAAAGACCATATTAAAACTTTAATCATACAGGGGCACCTGGGTGGGTCAGTTTGTCAAGCATCCAACTTCGGCTCAGTTCATGATCTCAGGGTCATGAGTTCAAGCCCTGTGTCAGGTTCTGTGCTGACAGCTCAGAGCCTGGAGCCTGCTTCAGATTCTGTGTCTCCCTATCTCTCTGCCCCTCCCCTGCTCATATTCTCTCAAAAATGAATAAAACATTTTTAAAAATGTTTTTAAACTTTAATCATACATAAAATCACACATGATGGCAATAGACGGAAAATAGATTATTTTTTACTTGCACATAGTGTGTCTTGTCTTGAAGGTAAGGAGAAAATTTCTCTCCAGAGGCCTGCCTAGAACAGGCACTTAGTGTCTTCTCCAGTCTGTAATTCTAGCAGATCCAGCCCAATCCTAAATTATCCCAGCTCTGGGGACACCTTAAGGAATCTATTGACTTTGGTTATAAAAGGCATTTTCCATTTACACGTTTCCTACTTCCAAGTAGGAAGTACCTCATAAAGATGGTTTGGTGGGGCGCCTGGGTGGTTCAGTGGGTTGTGCATCTGACTCTTGATTTTGGCTCAGGTCGTGATCTCACAGTTCATGGGATGGAGCCCCAAGTCAGGCCCTGTGCTCGGGATTCTCTCTCCGTATTTGCCCCTCTCCCCTGCGTGTGCATATGTGTGCTCTCTAAATAAATAAACAAACAAACAAACAAAAGATGGTTTTGCACACAGAAACAAAATACACTGCCTCCTGAGATGAGGTCTAGAGAGATACAGTATCAGTTCTAGCCAGGTCATCCTTGCCTCAAAAAACTGCTACATCTTAACAGGTTTTCAGAAAAAGGAGAGATTTTGTTGTCCTATCTTGAAATGATGAAGCCCAGAATTTCCTATAAGGTACAATTTAAAATACAGCTCCCAAAGCCTTGACACTTAGCATATTAGTTTATAGGTAATTGTTTACACAGCTGCCTCCTAGCTGGACTTTTTATCCATTTATTCATCCAGTCATTACTGAGTATCTACTCTGAGCCACACCCTGTTGTAGGTGCTGGCAGCAAAGCTGAGAACAAAACAGACAACCCTCCCCCATACCCTCTCCCCAACCTTCATTCAGTTCTAGTGAAGGGAAACTAATAATAAATTAGTAAACATAAAGGCATAATAATTTCAGATGGTGATAAGTGTTATGAAGATAATAAAATACAGTGATGTAAATAAATGTAAATAAAAATAGAGTGATTGGAGGTCTCTCTTAGACCCTGTGGTCAGGAGAGGCCTCAGAAGACAGGAGGTTTGAGCTGAGCTCCGAAAATAAAGCTGCCAGCCCTGCAAACGGACAAACAGCCTGGGGTGGCAGCAGATAGAAAGTCTATGTTTACCACTAGAGCAGGCTGTCTATTTCCTTTTGATAACAGTATTCTTAGTGCCTAACATAAGGTTTGGCTTTGAATAGGTATACAGTAACAATAATAGTAATAAATTTTAGCATAAATGTACTAAATGTTTATTGGAATTATCTTGGTTAATCCTCACAAGACAGTCAGGGGAAGAAAATTAAGAGACACTAAGTAATTTACCCAAATGCATGTAGTGGATATATAGCAAAACCAAGACTACCCTTAACCCAGATTTCTGACCCCAGAAACAATGCTTCTAATTAACCAATGAGTCTCAGTGAACTCCAGCATCTAAAGGACTTCCTAAAAATGCAGTTTTTAGCATCAAGCCAAACCAACTAAATTAGAATCTCAGAGGTTAGGGATTAGAATCCTGAATTTGTAACAAAGCCCTCCAGACGATTTTTATACACACTGAAGTTTAGAACCACTGCGCCCAGTTGAAAGAATGTATGCCACAACTCCACTCTTTATACTGCTTTGCCCCACATCTGGCAAATTCCTAGGTCCCTAAACTCTATACATGCCCATTCTCTTAAACTTTGAGGCCTTATAATGGTCATCAGATCAATTTAACACTGTGTAACAAGAAAGGAGAAATCTCAGAATCTAAGACCTGCAAGAGGGCTAATGAAAAATACATTGACAAACCCCGTCCCTGTCAGCATTCTCCCACTCACCCTCCATCACTCCTTAGTTTGGTTTTAATCTAACCAAGGGGATGACCTGAACCCCGACAACTCCCTCAACATTAGGACTTGTTTACCAGTTCAGGTAAGTTCTGGAGCCAGCCTCAAGATTTGGGTCCTCTGCTGAGCAAGCCTGAAGTAAGCTCCGGACCTAAGAGATAAGCCAGCCACCCCCACCCCCATGCCCCATATGGGATTCCAGCAACCTAGAGCAGACCCAGCCTTATAGGTTAGTACTTCATTTGCCCTTCCTGAGGGTAGGGGAGGCAGGGATTCCCCAAACTGAGGGAGACCTGGCATTGAGCACATCTTTCCTGGGAACTAGGTTGGGAAATCTCCAGAGCACAAGAACTGCATCTTGGCACATGTCGCTAAGGTTTAGGGCTGCCAGATAAAATACAGGATGCCCAGTTATGTCCCAAACATTGCACGGGATGTACTTATTCTAAAAAAGCATTCGTTGTTTATCTGAAGTTCAGCTTTGGGCATCCTGTTTTTTATTTGCAAAACGTGGCAATGTACTTGAGTTACAGGCCCCCAGGCTCTTTGTAGAAACATTTAACCAATAGTAGTGTCTCCACAAGCATCTTAAGCATCACCTTACAAGAAACACCAGGAGGAGGATTTCAGCGGAGAGGGAGCTCTGCCGGGAAGCCCAGAGTTGGTGTGAGCGTGCAGGGGTAGTTTTGTCACTTTTTAACTAGGGCCGAACGAGGGCTGTGAGGGAGCCGGTTGTTTCAGTACTACCCATCTCCCTCACTGTCCCTCAAATGTGTGAGCAGGAATCCCGTCCTTTTCCGTGAGACCCCAGAGGCCCCTGTGCCGGCACGCAGACCCCGGCTCGACCACCAGCCGGGTTCAGGTCCCGCCTGGGCGTTCTGGGGACCTGCGCCTCCGCCCGGCGGCCCTGGCCACGCCCCACTTTGTTATCCGACCCTTTCCTGGGTCAGCTGGTGCTGGCGTCAGGCGGAGGGATGGGCTGGCTCGGCTCGACCCGGCAGGGCTTGTTTACTATGGCTGATGATCTGGAGCAACAGTGAGTTAATCCTGTGTCTTTCTCTTGCTCTCTCTCTCTCTGGGCCATGATCCCGGGACTGTCGGTGACTGAGGAACAGTTGTAGACACCTTCCCGCCTTTCCTTTTCCAGGTCGGCTTCATGGGAGGGCCCGGGGTTGCGTTTGCATGCTCTGCTTCTGCCCAGAAGAGGCAGCAGCAGAGCTCGGGGAGCGATGGTAGATTAGCTTGCCTGAGCCGGGGGACTCTGACTTTCCACGCTTAGTCTTCGCGATCGCTCCTCGCTCCTCTGGTACAGAGAGGTTAGACTTAGTGGTGATGGCCCAGATCCTCCGCGCAGCTCGTGGGATGCGGGCGTGGGGGTAGCAGCCGGGTCTGCTCACTGGGATTTGCCCCCAGGACGGTGGTCGGGGGGTGGCAAGGGCCTTTCTTAGCCCGGCAGGGAAAGGGCTCGCGAAGAAAAGAGAGAGGGCGCCGGCGCTGGGATTGTCTGGAGTAATGGGCTCGCAAGTTTCTTTAGTTCTCGCCTACTGAGACACTTAGCCGCTTCCCACTCTAGTTAATAACGTTTTTTAATCATCACGAGATCCTTAATGCTGTGCTTTCAGAATTACCGTTTTTGGGATTTGTTGACACTGTCTCAAGGGCATCAGGTTCGGGATGCCACCTGTAGGTAGTGTGGCTAGCAGTTCGCAGTCTGATAGAAGCAAGGAAAAGTTGCTTCCAGAATGACTCAGCTCCCAGCCAAGCCTTGGTTTCACCAGAACAGGGCCTCTCCTGGATCCTGTGTTCCTGCTTTTCAGAGCTGCAGAACTGGCAGCCTGCAAAACTAATTAACTTTATGACCATAGTATCTTCCTGAGCTTGAAGGAACTGCTCAGGAAGAGTGTTGCTTTCTGAAGATGACTTTTCCAAAAGGAAATTTACAATGGTTACGATGACTTAGGGAAACACAGATTAGAGCTGGTAGAGATGCAGGTAATTCAGCTCTTTTTTACAGATAAGAAGCCAGCACCCATGAAAGTTAGAGGACACTTGCCCAAATCACAGAGGTCCAGAGCAGGCTTCTGACCCAACACAGAACTCCTTTTGCTTCACCTCCCAACGGGATAAAAGCCCTTTAGAGGGGAGAGACCACTCTGGCCAGGCCAGGTTCAAGGCTAAGTGACTTATCTGCCCCTTGCCTCAATTTCCCACTCCAGCCCTCACATCCCCAGTAGTATTTAGCAGATGCAGTGTGCCAGATATCACTTCCAGTGCTTTAGAACATTTCTGGTGAAGAAGAGAGGCAAAGTAAAGCTTCTCCCTGAAGAATATCTTCTGAGCAGCCCATCGTGTTGTTCCATTGGACAGCGTTTCTCCTGAGCACTGCTTTGGGCAGATACAAGGCAATGTGGGGTCCACGTGTCATGGTCTGACTTGTCACAGTGTCTGATGTGTAGAGAAAGTCCGTCTCTTAAGACTGGCAAAATTCTGTGGTCTTGGTGCTCATGCTTTAAGCCCACAGTAAGGAATTCCAGTGGAGTATTAAAAGGGTTGAGAGTCTCCATAGAATTGGATTGATTGAGACTGACAATTCTCATCTGGCTTAAGCCATTGATACACCACTCTTGGCTGAACCCTCAGTATTTCTTGCAAGCCTCTGGCAGTCCTTGAAGAGTTGAATGTAGGCAGCTTATGATTTAGCTGGGGGAAAAGAACATTTATTGGAAATTTATCTTATGCTAGGCATTATTCTATGTGCATAAATGCACTTAATCTTTATGAGATCCCTATGAAGTAGATACTATTATTACCTGTCTCTTAAAGATGAGGAAACTGACAGATAAAGGCTACATAATGTGCCCCAAATCACACTGCTGATAAGTGGCAGTGCCAGGATTAGAACTCTGGCTTCTGGTTTTAGATCACACTTCCTTTCAGAAAACGGAGACCGTGTGAAGATGTGGTTATATATTGTGAATTTGAAAAGCTGAGACTGGGGCCTGAATGTCTCAGTCAGAAGAGCATTCAGCTCTTGATCTCGGGGTCATGACTTTGAGCCCCACACTGGAGATTACTGAAAAATAAATAAATAAACAAATTTTAAAACTAATTCTCCTTTAAAAAAGAAAAAAAGAAAAGCTGAGGTACCTGCCCAGAGGAAGGGTACGGAGAACCCTGGATCTGAGATCTGGGTTGTACTTCTGCTTGTTCTCACCAGCAGCATGGCCTCTTTGGGCATCAGTTTCCTCATCTGTAAAATAAAGAGGCTGGACTAGATGATTCCTAAGGAACCATCCTAATCTAAAATTCTGTGCTTCAGATGGTGTATCAGGATGTCCTGTGTGTGTGGCCAAGAGGATAAGTAATGGTTGCCCTCGTTCCCCCACAAAATACCCCTGCCTGAGTATGTCGATATTGAAAGACCCTTCCTGTAGCTGGTGGTATCCACCTTGTAATTCCTTCATTCAGGCACAATTCAAGAGAAATATACAATGGAAAAGGAGTAGTAAACTCATTTGTTGAGTGTCCAATTTGTCCCAGGCACGTTATGAGGTCTCTCAACCTATCTAGATGCTCCAACACTGGTTATTTATCAGGCCAAAGCCATTCTGCTTGTAAATGGTGATAGTGTGATGGCAGAACCAGAGGGGGTTGTTGTTTTGTTTTGTTTTGTTTCCCCTCCAAAACTGGTGCTTTCAATCTCTACCCTGCAATGACTTCAATTTCCTTGGGCATAAAGGGGCCGGCAGGATGTAGTCTCTTTATTTTACCACATGCTATTGGAGGTGAGGACATATGTGAGCTTTGTAGACATTTTATAATCTGGAAAAACAAAGCCAGAGGCAACCTGGGAACGCAATCACAGCAGGACTTTAACCCAGGTCTCCTGCCTTCTTCTCCGTTCCTGTCCCATCTCATTGTTCCAGGCTGGACTGATTGATTACGTGAGAGCCCAGCTGGGCACTGACCTTGCTCTGTTCTTCTAGGGGCTTAGAAGAGGGCATGCACAAACCCCAAGGCCCTGCCAGGAGGGCAGATGGCATGGGAATTTGTCCTACCCTAAAGGAACATCCGGTCCTGGGGATGGCAAAAGATAAAGATAACTGAAACATTAGTTAATAGTTGGCATTTTTTCTCTTGTGATCTCCTTGAACATTATGATAACCAGTAACAAAAGTTATAAAGCTCAAATGAGATAATAAATGTGAAAGAGCGTTGCAAACTGTAAAGTGTTATACACACGGCATCCTGAGTATCTGTTGAAACAAAGGGCATGTTGTTACCAGCCCTTTGCTGGAGAAGAGTAACAGTCTATCAGGCAGCAGGGAATTGCTGACCGCCACAGCGGCAGGTCTTCTGAGCCTGGGAAACACCCCGATAACTCTTGTAACTGTCAGCAAGGCTGAGAGTGTCAATGTTGCCAATGATTGTCATCGTGTCTCCTTGTCTCAGGCCTCAAGGCTGGCTGAGTAGCTGGCTGCCTGCTTGGCGCCCCACGTCGATGTCTCACCTGAAGAATGTGGAAGCCAGGATCCTCCAATGTGAGTAGGAGGGATGGTTTATCCCACCTCCATCAAGAGGCCCAAGGAGGATACAGGATCTCCCCAGAGCCTAGTTGACAGAACCCACAGATTCTTGATTAATTAATAGTGCTTGGGGTGGGAGTAAGTGGTGTCAGTGGTTTGAAGGGAGAGATTTGCACTGAGGATACCATATTGTGTGATAGTGATTTTTCGACATCTCCCTTCCTGTCCATCATGCTGGTTCCTGACACATCCCATAACTTCACTTCAAAGCCAGTACCAACTGTCAACACACAACACACACACACACACACACACACACACACACACACACTCATCTATATATTCTCTCTTTCCCTCCTTCCTTCTCCCCCCATTCTTCCCTCCTTCCTTCTTCCCCCATTCTTCCCTTCTTCCTTCTCTCCCTCTCTCTTCTTCCAAACACACATGCCCTTCTCAGCTTTACCACCTTCTACCTAAGGACCAGCAGCAATCCTCTGTTCTCTAATATTGCTCTCTTTGTATTCTATCCAGTTAGGCACACCACCTACCTGGTTACTACGGTAGTTTGGGATTCCAACAGATGAACTATCAAGAGCAGCATTATGTTGGAGCAAGGCATCCCATGATTGGCAGCAGCCACAGGCTCAGACAAGACCCTTGGGTCACGTCTGCCTGGTTTCCTTTATGATCTTCCCTGCCCTGCATCCACTGCCCCAGCCACAGATACCTTCTCTTCCCATGGGCCTGAGGAAGTAGGGCTGCAGAGCAGTCACAGCTCTCAAGCCTCCACTCAGGATCCAGGCACCTTCCCCCCCAAGCAGCTCTGTCACAGAGCAAGCACTGCCCTGTGAGAGACTAGATGGTCTACAAATAGTGCTTGGAGTTCATCTCTTAGGGCATATGGGTCAGAAGGTTGTAAAAGGAAGGAGGTGAGGCAGGTCAGGAGGGATTTGGCAGTGGAGAGAGAAAGCCAAGGAATGGTAGTCCAGGCAAAGTGATGGTGCTGTCAGAAAACAGTCTTACTGCTCTGCCCTGGATTCCCGTCTCCCCAGGCCTCCAGAACAAGTTCCTGGCCCGATATGTGTCCCTCCCAAACCAGAACAAGATCTGGACGGTAACCGTGAGTCCCGAGCTGAGGGAACGTACCCCCCTGGTGATGGTGCACGGCTTCGGGGGTGGTGTGGGCCTCTGGATCCTCAACATGGATTCACTGAGTGCCCGCCGTACCCTGCACACCTTTGATCTGCTTGGCTTTGGGCGAAGCTCGAGGCCAACATTCCCGAGGGACCCAGAGGGGGCTGAGGATGAGTTTGTGACATCAATAGAGACGTGGCGGGAGACCATGGGGATCCCCAGTATGATCCTCCTCGGGCACAGTTTGGGAGGATTCCTGGCCACCTCTTACTCTATCAAGTACCCTGAAAGGTAAGGAAGAGCCACCCCTCTTGCTCATGACCTAATTCCCTCTCCCACTGGGAACCTTACAGTATTAGTTTCCAGTGGGTCTCTTCTTCCTGGGCAGTTTAAGGGCTGTGGTACCTCTAAGCACATACAACTTGTTTTTCCCTTTTTCCTCCCATAGAGTTAAACACCTCATCCTGGTGGACCCATGGGGCTTTCCTCTTCGACCGACTGACCCCAGTGAGATCCGTGCACCCCCAACCTGGTTCAAGGCTGTGGCGTCTGTCCTAGGGCGTTCCAATCCACTGGCTGTTCTACGAGTAGCTGGGCCCTGGGGTAAGTAGCCTGCAAAGAAAGAATCTATCTCCTCAACCCAAGGCTGTCCCATTCTAGAAGCCCCATTGCATCCAGCCTCCCACCATCCCCACTTGTCCAGGAGAGGTGGGAATAGACCTGGCATTGTTCTTTAAAGCTGTTAATCTGAACTAGATCTCTTTGTCCGCATTTTCAGAAGGTTCTTTTTTTTCCTTCATCTGCATGCAAAAAGCTTTCCTGTGTGGGGCACAGATAGAGCAGAACTATCACTCTGTGCCTTGGCTAGACCCCCAGAGAGAGAGAGAAGGAGGCCATGAAGTGACTCTTCCTCTGCTGAGTTCTTATGCTACATATGTGAGTATGTGGCACATACAATCACATGTTGGTGATTCGGTATGGTAACCACCACTGGATACCATCTCTGCAGCTCACCCAGCACCTGTGGGAGGGAGATGTCAGAACCAGAGCCTCCAACATGACCCACAGTGGCAGGCAAGCCCCTCTAGACCATGGCCTACTCCGGTTAGGTATCACATCTTCCCCACTTAGAAGTTGTCAGCAAATTTTAATGGGTGAGGAGAGGAAAGGAAGTCGGGGAAAACCAGCCATAGTAAGTAAAATTTGTAGGTCTCGGCCTTCTGACCTCATCCTGCCAGCACCCTTCCTTTCTGGGGGGCTTTTTAATCTGATGAAGTAACAAGCAGATTCCCTCTGTAGAAAAGATTGTGGACCCCCTATCTTGCAGTGACGGCTTATGTACACATAGTAATATTCAGTTGCCAATTACTACAAATTGATTGCTAATGACTAAATAAGAGTTGTCTCTCTACGCCCTTCAAGAGAAACAGAATGGCTTTGGATAAAAGAGAAAAATGAGCATTTGAGTAGAGGTAGGAGCTTAGGAAGAAAGGAAGGATATCAAGAGACAGGTGCAAAAGAAGAGTAAATGAGCAGAGAGCTGACCCTCTTAGAGTTCCCAGCACTCTGGACTCCAGCAGACCCTCTGGAGCCCTTTTCCAGAGAGAAGTTCTGCTCTAACCACTCTCCCCATTTCTCGACTTGCATCTGGCCAGGTTCACGCATGGGCCTCAAAGCCAGTATGGTTGGGCAGTTGGCTAGCAGCCATGGAGGAGGACCAGGGCCCAAAGGATCCTGGCTGTGCCTCCATCTCCACACCTTGATCCTCAGATGCAGAGAGAAGACCAGGAGAGAGAGCGAGAGATCAGAAGTTGACCATCAGGCCCAATTTTTAGTCTGTTTTAGGTGCCATACTGCTTATGTGTGTGCTCTAAAGGAAGGTGAAGGGAACAGATTGCTCTAAAACAGCAGCCCAAGTCTGACATGCCAGAGTTAAGTTTACTTCTCCACTCGTATTCTATTACAGACCTGAACATGAGAGGCCTCTTGGCAGGTGGTTTCATCTGCAACCTTCAGAATATTAAAAGGCCCTAAGGGTCTCAGGGTGCCTGGCTGGCTCAGTCGGTAGAGCATGGGACTCTTGATCTCAGAGTTATGAGTTTGAGCCCCTTCCTGGGTGTAGAGATTACTTTAAAAAAAAAAAAAGGCCCCAAGAGTCTCAGGGAGAAAGAACTTAGTTCAGACTGTGAGAGAAAAGCATCTCAGCCATGGACTCTTGGGCTTGAGACCCTTAGAGGAAAAGAGCTTGGGACTTCCTTGAACTGAAAATAACCTGCTTCCTTAGTGACACTGGACTGTCTACCTTCTTTGGTAACCAACTGACTCTCAATTTGTAGTCATCTGGAGCTTCCCGACAGCTCACACACTCTGTCTGCCACTATCGAGTTAAATGTAAGAAGTAAACAAACCCCTAGAGAAATAACATTTGGTAAAGTTGTCCAAGCAAACGTAACACAGAAGTCTTCCTGCACACCCCCACCACCGCCCCCCGCCCCCCAAACTGGCCACTCCCATGTTTTTCTCTTCCCTCCAGGGCCTGGCTTGGTACAGCGATTCCGGCCGGACTTCAAGCGCAAGTTTGCAGACTTCTTTGAAGATGATACTATATCTGAGTATATCTACCATTGCAATGCACAGAATCCCAGGTGAGGGCGGCTCCCAGAGCCAGCTTGGAGTGCATGGGTTTGGAGATGAAACTCCAGCTGGTAGAAAAACTCCAGAACTTTGTTGCAATGCATCTTGCACAAAGCTCTCATTCACTTAGGGGAACGCAGGCACTAGCAGGCTCAATTATTTCCAGAGACCTCCCCAGGGATGGGCCCAAAGGGATGGAGAAGATAATAGATTGATGAAACATGCTGCCCATCTCTAGAGGAAGACTCTTACTCTCCCCTGGAGATAGGCAGTTAGCCTGACAGGCAAGAGTCTGGAAAACATTTTAAAAGATTTTTAACTGAAAAAGTGATATGAATATATGGTATTTTTTAAAAGGCAGAGAGAGAAAGAAAAAAAGAAAGAAAGAAAGAAAGGGAAAATCTTCTCCCTCCCAGCCTGTAGTTCTCAAATTTCCTTGCTGTTTCCAGTCTGAGATATTATGTGACATTGCTTCAGAGAACTTCTTTGCACATCTTCTTTTGCACACACGTGACTAGATCTGTACATTCCTACAAGTAGAATCGCTGGTGGAAAAGTGTGATTTAAAACCTAAATTCTGTACACCGTGAAATGCTTACTGTTGGGACAGGAACTCCTTCCACGCCTTTTGAACATTTTGGGGTGTCCCCAGAATCTTGAGAGGTTCCTATCTATGACTGCTCACACAGCAGGCCCCACAAATGTGCTGATCTGCATTCTTGGCACCTGAGAGCCAGGGCAGAGTCAGGGAGGTTATCTTCCTCTCAGGCAGTGCCCTGTGAGTGGCTGATACAGGAGGATCTGTGGGTGGCACCGCCTCTGTGGAGGCCTCAGCCAGCTTGCTGTGGGGCATCTGGGGGAAGCCAAGGACACCGGAGCAGCAGCACTGCCCGCCTCATGCCAGGCCTGTCCAGGTCACCTGTCGTGAGCCCAAAGCTGTGAAGACGGTGGGGGGTTGCATTCCAGCATTACTGTCTGAGCATTAGCCTCACACCCAGCTGGCTTTGGGGCAGCGTGGGAACTGTCTAGCCAGCATTCCGCATGAGCTCAGCTAATTGAAGGGCCCCGCTGAAGCAGCAGTATTGAAACTCAGCTCTGCAGTCAAATCAGGTAGCCCTCTGCTTCCTGCTCTCGACCCCTCTGTCAGCCCCCACTGGGCTCAGTGCCAGTCTCCTACCCCAGCTCCCTCCTCACAACTTTCCCCAGTCCCAGACCTAGTTGTGTGCAATGAATGGCCTCCCAATCTAAGCCTCAGAATATATAATCACGCAGCTCCTTTGTGTCCTGGGGAAAGCAGAGATGACATCAGTGATAGCCCTCTCTGCCTAACACCATCACTCAATTAAAAAAAAAAATTTTTTTTTAATGTTTATTTGTTTTTGAGAGAGAGAGAGACGGAGTGCGAGCAGGGGAGGGGCAGAGAGAGGAAGACACAGATTCTGAGGCAGATTCCAGGCTCTGAGCTGTCAGCACAGAGCCCGATGCAGGGCTCGAACTCACAAACAACGAGATCATGACCTGAGCTGAAGTCAGACGCTCAATGCACTGAGATACCCAGGCGCCCCACCATCACTCACTTTTATAACCACCTGAGTGTTTCTGAGTTGTAACCCTGACAGGCCCATAGTAACTCTTACCAGTCCCTTGGAAAACATGACATTTGGCCAAGAAGAAATATGTGGGGGCTACCTACTCTGCTCCACCTAACCTGAGGGGCCCTGTACATGTCATTTTCTTCAATGAAGGAATAAAGAGGATATAATTCCCCAGTTTGTAGATGAAAACATTAAAACGTATTCTGGTTACATGACCAGCTAAGAAAATACAGCCAGAATTTGAACTCCTGTCTCTCTGACTTCAGAGTCCATAGTTTTCCACCATGCTGCTATGTCTGAAGGAAGAACTCTGTTTCTGCTGGCCTGTGCAGAACTCAGGCCCGCCTTCATTCCGGGGCTCCAAAGGAGGGGGGACACAATACCTGAACAGGCTGAGCCTGGCGGGCAGCAGTCTCCCGAAGCACCCTGCCTCCTGCCTCCTGCCTCCTGCAAAAGCTGCAGAGCAGCTCAGAATGTCAGCTTCCTCCCCAGCCCTGCAGACCCCTTATGCTCCTTCTCGGTCAGCTCTGCCTAAGGAGATGGCCGGGGAGCAAAGTAGATTAGATGAGCCTTGCTTCTCACAAAGTACGGGCTCCCCCTGGGTCCTCACAAGACTGGTAACAATCCCATCAGGAAGCCCTTTGCACTGCTATAGTATTTGCTCTTCACTACCCCTCTAACATGAGCCCTTCGCCCCTCTCCTTCACCCCCAGCAAGCTAAGCCTCTAGTCCATTCTCTTCCTGCTCCACCACCCTTTCATGATTCTTGGGAAATCTGATGTTAAATAATCATATGATTAGCTATTTAACGCCTGCCTCCCCAAAATGTGGGATAATCGTGAGCTCCAGCAGGGCCGGCACCACGTGAATCTGACTCCTGTGTCCCTACACTCAGCCCAGGGCATGACATGTCAATATTGGTTGAGTAAATGTTAACCATTGCATCTTTGGACAATTCTCAGTGTCCGGGGTTTTCATACGTGTGTCCCTTCCTAACTGTCTTCTGTGCTGGGAGGCCTCCACAGATTCAGGCCTACCTCCTAATCTTATCAGGATTTAAGGCGCCCAGTGCTGGGGCCTGAGAGGGACAAGACAAGGATACTGCCCCAGCGTCTGAAGAGACCAAAACGTTGACACTTTATGCTGCAGGGTTTATTCTACTAATTGCCTCACCGTGTTTTGCTCCTTCAGTGGTGAGACGGCATTCAAAGCCATGATGGAGTCCTTCGGCTGGGCGCGGCGCCCCATGTTGGAGCGAATTCACTTGATTCGAAAAGATGTGCCCATCACCATGATCTACGGGGCCAACACCTGGATAGATACCAGCACAGGAAAGAAAGTAAAGATGCAGCGGCCGGATTCCTATGTCCGAGACATGGTATGTTGGCCCACCAAGGCACAGGATTGAGGTGGAAATGTGGTGTGTTGAATCCCTGCACACAGTGATTAGCTCTGGGCATGGATGAGCCTTGGGATGGAGAAGGGTGATCAGAGAGTTGGGGGGAAAAAGGAATGGACAGATGGGGATGGTGTAGTGCGTTTGAAAGGGCTGACTCAGTAATACCGTCATCAGGGGCTTTCATTCTTGCTTAGCACGGTCCAGGGAAATGACCGGTTCTCGTTCAGTAGCCGGACACAGACAGCATGATGCCACTCCAGACCCCCTGTCCCACCCAATACCAGAGCCATGAACAGTAGAGCAAGTAGTAAAGGCTGCCCGGAAGCCTTCCCACCACATTCCTGCCTTCCCTTTTTCTTATCCCTCTCCACCCCCATTTGCTAATGAGTGCTTAATTAGGCTGGGTGCCACGTATGGGCCCTGGTTCATCAGACCTGTGGATGAAATGAGCAGATAGCGGTGGGGCTGGCATTGAAGGAGGTACAGTGAATAACCAGAGGAGAAAATGAATGGGACCTTGGGATTCATGGACCCCTCCCCCTGCATGGGAAAGTGCCCAGATTCTAGGAGAAAGGTGGACCGATGTTTCTGGTAAGTGCTCATAGGTGATGGGCAAGCAGGTATAAGGGAAAAAGAATCGGTGTGAGACACCAGTTTCCGGTGCCCCGAATAAAGGGCCTTTCCACCCCTGGCGGGCTCTTCCTCTCTCCATAGGAGATTGAGGGTGCGTCGCACCACGTCTATGCGGACCAGCCACACATCTTCAATGCTGTGGTAGAAGAGATCTGTGACTCCGTTGACTGAGATGCTGTCCGTAGAGGAAGAGGAGAAAGCCAGAGAGTCGCTCTCGCCTCCCTGTCCGCTTACTCGCCCCTGTGTCCTTTCTTCACCGACTAACACGTGCCAGCCAGGCAGTCTTGGGCTGTCCCCAGCGCAGGACCACAGTGAAAAAGCGCACTCCTGAGCCCACGCTAAGGGTTGGAGGCAGAAGCCATGAGAGGCCTTGAGCTCCCCTCCCCGGGGAAGAACATAAAGGGTTGCATAGTGCCACCCATTCTCTCCATGCCAAGTGTCCCCCAGATGGTGGTTGTGAAGGGATCGCACGAGTCATGCTCCCTCCCTGAGCCAAAGGGAGGGCAGCCTCTTCCCCTGGGTGAAGGAGAGGCTCCCGGCAGCCTTTCCCAGCTCTGGAGTGTTTTGTGGGGGTAGGTTCCAAGCAAAAACATCTTCCTCCATCACCCCCTAGTCTCCATTCCTTGCCTGTTTTGTCCAGATTCTGATTGGGAGCTAACTACCAACTAACTACTAACTTCTCAACTACCAAGAATAGGTCCCAGAGCTCCCTTGACCTGCCGAGTGCCGCCCCCCCCCCCCCCACCCACCCCCGCCCCGTGACCTAAGAAGTCCTATTCAAAGCCCTCATGAGTGGATGAGGAGCAGGCCAGGGCAGGACATGGCTGGCCCATGGTGATACAGCTCTGCTCCAGGAGAGCTAAGGCCAGAACCCAGGTCTGCTGACACCCAGGACTCATCGCTGACTCTATTTTGCTAAAGTCTAAGGCAGGCACCATTGCCATGAGTCTGGTCCTGGTCACTGGCCATAGGTGAGCCCATCCCTGTCCCACATTCTAGCCCCATTGTGCAGGGGTGCCACTGTCCTGTCCTGTGTCTCAGCTCCAGATGCCTGAGCTGGGGACACTCCAGGGCTTCCTTCCCTTGCCCCCTCATCCTCCCAACTGGGAGGCCTCTTGGCCTCCCTCTGTGCCTTGGGCCTGAAGCCCCACCTGTAGTATAGAGCAAAGGTGGCCCCTGGTGGAGAGACAGGGAAAGGCCCTTCAACCCCAGGGCTGTGTCTGGATTCCTTACTCCCCCTAGTATCTGCGGGGCTTTTCTACTGTCCCCAGGGCCGAAGCCCACTGTGAGCCCCTGCCCACGGTCCAGTGGAGAGCCTCCAGCCAGCAGTTCCCTGTCCTCGTCAGCCACAGGATGGTTCTCACTGCCTGGCCCTCCATCCCTGCCATCTGTCCACACAGTCACCAGCCCATCCCACCCCCCAACTACCTGTCAACTGTCTCCCAGGGGCTGGTTCCGGGTGCTGCTCTGAGGTTCTGGGCAGCAGGCTGGGCCTGGCCCCGGAACCAGGGCAGCTCCTGTCTGCTCCCGTTTTGTAAAGCCAACCCTTTCACCAGAATAGTATTAACTCCTGGTGCTTTGTACTACTGGTCCGGCTGCCTTGGGCTCCTTTTCTATATTAATAAAGAAATGAGTGAAAACTGGTGGCAGCGATGTTTAATATTGCTCTGATAGGAGTGCTGGGATGGTACTTGAGGTGGAGAAGAAGGCCCAAGAAGTATCTGCTTACATGCCACCTGTCTCCTGTTTAATGTATCATTCACCCAGGTCGGCATGGGCCATGTCAGCCAAGCCCCTCAGAGGATGGATGAGGAGTGTGGACAGGCCAAGCCCCAAGTCACAGGAGGAGAATCGGGAGAACTGGGTGCTTCCCCACTGCCCATCAAAAAGCCCTGTCTTCGGTGTGCCGGGGTAGCTGAGTCAGTTGAGCATCCAACTCTTGATTTCAGCTCAAGTCGTGATCCCAGGGGTCATGGGATCGAACCCTACATCATACTCTGCACTGAGCGTGGATCCAGGAGTCCCTCTCTCCCTCTGCCCTTCCTCTTTCTCTCTCTCTCTCTCTCTCTCTCTCTCTCTTTCTCTTTCTCTCAAATTAAAAACAAAATAGCCCAGGGGTGCCTAGATGGCTCAGTCGGTTAAGCATCCGACTTCAGCTCAGGTCATGACCTCACAGTTTGTGAGTTTGAGCCCCACATAGGGCTCTGTGCTGACAGCTCAGAGCCTGAAGACTGCTTTGGATTCTGTGTCTCCTCCTCTCTCTGCCCCTCCCATGCTGATGCGCGCACTCTCTCTCTCTCTCTCTCTCTCAATAATAAATAAACATTAAAAAAAAAATTTTTTTTAACAAAATAGCCCTGTCTTCCAAAGTTCACTCCACATGGGCCTGTACTTGGACTGCTCCTACCTCCTACTCATCCTCCAGGTCTCAGCTCAAATATTCCTTATTCAGGGAAGCTTCCAAGACTGACCCCCTACACTAGACTTAGACTCCTTCTTCTGTGTCTCCATGGTGTACCCAACTGCCTCTTTAAGACTCATGAACTTGTCACTTGTTTACTGTCTGCCTTTTCATCGTAGACGAGAAGCTACTTAAGGAAAAGGAGCACATCTGGCACCTAGTTCATGTTCAGTAAGTGTTAGTTCTGATTGAGCCAAGAGAAACAAGGTATGCCAACTGCTCAAAATCAGGTTCAAATCACTACCAACAGTGCCTGCTGCGGGCTGGCAGGCTCCAGCAAGTCTCCGAATTCCTCACTCCAAACAGTATAGAAGCCCACACTTGTCATGAGGAATAAATGAATGAATAAGTAAGTGAACGGAATTCCTGGGTATAATTACAAAGCTCTGATCCATCCCAGGATGCTGTGTCTTTGTGACTGAAGATTGCTTGATGGCCAACCGCTGCTATGGCTGGTGTTTGGAGCTTATTGTATGCCAAGCACTAGGGTTACATAGTGGAGAAACGTGGTCCCTGTCTTCATGGCACATCAGACTCAGAGAGACACAATTAAATTATTATGTAAATCTATACAAAATTGCCACTGAAAGGGCCACCCTTGAGAGGTTAGGAAGGCCTCTCTGCAGAGATAAGGACCACTGCTGAGTCTGAAGGCAGTAAAGGGGGAAGGAGCGTCTGGAGAGAGCAAAGGCCTGTTAGCAGGGATGATGCTTGAAATGAGGCTGGGGCAGTAGGTAGGAATCTGGGTCCTCTGGCCTCTGGAAGAATGTTGTGTTCATCTGAACAGCGGTGGAAGGAAAGAACTGGAGTGAGGGCCAGGGTGGAGTGGGGGTTGTGACAGAATCTGATTTGTGACTTAAACCCGCTGCCCAGGCTGTTCTGTGGAGTACAGATCAGAGGGGGCGTGTCCCTGCTGGGAAACTTGAGGCTACTGCAGAAGTCCGGGCCAGACATGTTGGTGGCTTGGACTTGGCTAGTGGCTAGTGGACACATGGGAGGAGGGAGCTGCAAGAAAAGCTTAGGAGATAAAATCAAAGGGACTTGATGTCAACACTGAATGATGCTGCCACCCCCCTTGGAGAACTGAGTGAGTGAGGCACTGGTCACCAAACCCACTCACATAGCAACACAACCCGCAGTATTTTTTTTTTTTTTTAAGTTTATTTATTCTGAGAGGGAAAGCTAGCGGGAGAAGGGGAAAGAGAGAGGGGGAAAGAGAATCCCAAGCAGGCTCTTCACTGTCAGCGCAGAGCCCAATGCAGGGCTCAAACTCACAAACCATGAGATCATGACCCGATCAAGAGTCAGATGCCCAACTGACTGAGCCACCCAGGCGCCCCCGCAGTATATTTTTTAGCACAGATTCCTGGGCTGTCTCTGCCAGAATTTGGTTCAGTCCAACCACGACATCTGCATTTAAACACATTACCTCAAAGATGATGATGCCTCCTGTCCGCAGGCACTGATCTAAGGGAATCTGTGTCTCTGACCCTAGACCTGGAAGGCCCTAGGTGGAGAAGTATAGCCTATGGCCCTGGGGGTTCCATTTCCTGCTTGCTCCAGAGCCACTTCTCCCTGGGAACCTGCATAACATGCTGATCTGATTTTCTCAAACCCAACACGATGCAGATACATTCCTCATGACCACATGTAAGAGTCTGAGGAAGGTCACCCAGAGTGCCCTGTTTCCACTCCCAGGCCCACACACATGGATTCATGCAGGCGCCTGTGCACACACACACACACACACACTCCTAACATTCTCAGGGCTAGGACTAAGAAACCACTATGTATATACCACTAGACTGCACCTTTCCTGGTAGGTTCTAAGGATTTGGGGTACCAGTTCACCCTATAAATGTGAGTTCCCCAAAGACCTAGCAGTTTGCAAGGAGAGATTCCACAGACAGACATAAACTCAAGACTGGGGCGGTCCTGCACAATTCAGGGGCTAGCAGGAAATGTGCTAAATTTAACTACCTTCTTGGGATAGACACCAAAATATGTGTGCTAAAAATGCAGTCTGCTTTCATTGCCAAAAAGATGGTGAAAACTTGATGAATACCTCTCTCCCTTCTGACATATCACACTATAAGCCCACAACTTCAAGTGCAGTTCATGACCAGATAGAAAACAATCCTGTTGGCTGATAATAAGCACAATGTCTAATAAACAGTGAGAAACATCACTTTTCTCATCCTGTGAGCTTTCAATTCCTACAGAGTTCTCCCTGGAGAGAGTCTGGAAGGTCTTTTTCCTCTGGGATCCCTCCCTCTTCTGCCCTCCCACAAAGTCCTAGTCTGTCTTGCAGAGGCAAGCCAAACATGGGATTTTGAGGGTCAGTCCCAACCCCATCCAGGCGAAATAGCTCAAAAGAAACCATCTCTTCTCTTGCTAATGTTGACTGCTTTTTGTGGCATAAATTCAGCATTATTATGCTAGAAGTCTTTGTCTTTATCCTACTAAATAGCACTCTTCAATAGGGTAAGGAGAAAAGACAATCCTAACCTGACTTTCATGGGAATCATGCATTCTTAGATTACCAAGAAGGATTCATTGTTGCCAATGGATGTACAGAACCCTCCCCCCAATTCAGGAAGATAAAACCTCATTCTCTCAGTTGGTAATTCTATAAGGTGGTAAGAGGAGCCCACAGCAGACCTGGCCTTGCTAATGATTAAGTTCCTTCCTCCAGTGTATTCTGAAGCAGGAGGAAGACTTTGTTATAATTTGGCAACATCGTATATTAATCGATCCATATGAGCATAAATTATACAGGCAAAATACACCTGAGACATGCTAGTTACTAAAAAGGACTGAAGAACTGTGGCTGCAGGCAATATTTTCATCTTTTCAACTTGAAGAGTGGCTTTGGAAAAGAAAGAGCACTGACAACCCATGTAGTGTCACGGATCGGGATTTGGGGGACAGCTGTGACTTATGACAGAAGATTTATGGGCCTCTGATAAATGTCAAGGTAACTAACACAAAAACCGGTCATCGTGTACTTCCTAAAATTGTTGGAGAAAGGGAAAGATTTCCAAATAGAACTGCAAAACCATATAATACAGCTGTGGTTTTCCTACATGGGTCTGTGGACTGGAGCTGGTCCATGACAAAGGATTTCAGGTCTATAATGAAAGTATTTTTTTCAATATTTTTAAATTCTGAAATTATGCCCTTTCTAACCTTTTCAGGATTAAATTGTTGTTCTCCTATGAAAAGATGATGATAGTCTAAGATTGTTTGGGGGTGGGAGGAAATGTCATTTCCTGTTGCCAAACATTAGTTTGGGAGATTTTTTCCCCTGAAATTTTAATTAATTTTAGTAAAACCCTAAAGTCTGGGAAGTGCTACATTTTAGAAGACCAGACTGGGAAAGGAACTTGAATTTTATCAGAAGAAGATAAATAGATTATATGGAGCTCATGACTGGTGGATGACCCTGGAAAGATAACATTGCTCATAGGAAGTAGATCTAATTACAGTTTTCAACAGTAGTGTATATGTCGAAAAGGAAATCACAAACCTTCTGAAAAGAAGCCTTTGGATGTGGATAAAAGAAGAAATGAACAGGAAATAAAACCTGGTAGGAGTTCAGAATAGATGTTAAAATAAACAGAGGACATGGGTGATGCTTTTTTAATTCAAACTGTAAAAGTGATCCAAGGCAGGATATGGCTGTGCCAGGACATCAGCTCTTTCTGTTGGAAGCAGAGCACCTAGTAAGTTTTTGGCCCACTAACAATTTCACTTGCTACAATGTTGAAGAAAGATGGCCAGACATAATTTTTACAGATTTCAAGAGGTCAGATCTTAAAATGATCCAAGGAAAATTACCTAAGGGGCTCAAAAAGGGACAGAGAGTTCTCAAATGTGAAGTTCTAGTAGTTTTCCCCCAAAGGATCCTGCTGAGGAAGGAAGGAGGGCTTCACCAATCAGGAAACAGCTGCACACTCTGTCTTCTGATGTGATCAAACTGTGGGCCGAGATGAAGGTCACATCTCTTACATCAAAAAATGTATCAAACAGGTAAAGCAAGGACAGTTCATATGAAAACATTAAACCAATACGAAGGTTTTAGTGGGCTGGAAGCTCAGTTTAAAGCAGTAAAAGATGAAGCTGCCAAAAACCCCAATGCAATGTGTGGTAAGTGAGCCCCCTTATTCTCTGATCTGAGTGCAGGTTCAACTCTGAGAACAGTTTTCTTTCTTTCTTTCTTTCTTTCTTTCTTTCTTTCTTTCTTTCTTTTTTAATTAGTTTATTTATTTTGAGAGAGACAGAGCGCAAGTGGGAGAGGGGCAGAGAGAGAGGGAGAATTCCAATCAGGCTCCATAAGGTCAGTGCAGAGCCTGGCACGGGACTCAAACTCGCACAACTGTGAGATCATGACCTGAGCTAAAACCAAGAGCCAGAGGCTCAACCGAATGAGGCACCCAGGAGCCCCACATTTTTCCTTTTTTATGTAAACAAAACATTTTCATCGTGGAAAAAGAAGTCTTTAATTTTTTTTAAATGTTTATTTATTTTTGACAAAGAGAGAGAGAGAGTGTGAGAGAGAGCATGAGTAGGGGAGGGTCAGAGAGAGAGGGAGACACAGAATCTGAAACAGGCTCCAGGCTCTGAGCAGTCAGCACAGAGCCCGACGCGGGGCTCGAACTCATGGACTGTGAGCTCATGACCTGAGCTGAAGTCGGACGCTCAACCCACTGAGCCACCCAGGCACCCTGAAAGAAAAGTCTTTTAAAAATCCAGCCATGGGGCTGGAGCCTGTTTCAGATTCTGTGTCTCCCTCTCTCTCTGACCCTCCCCTGCTCATGCTCTGTCTCTCTCTGTCTCAAAAATAAACATTAAAAAAAAAAATCCGGCCATATTTATACCATCCAGAAATAACCGCATTAAACATTTTGGAATATTTATGCATTTATATGTTTATATATGTGTGTATTTATATTCTAGATACATATACATATATATGCACACACATTATTATATATAAATTATATTTACCAGGATAAAAGCATACTGACAAAGTGCTTTATTAAATGTTTTCTTAACTTCATTGTTATAAATCTCTTTTTACATCAATAAGTAAAGAATGTAAAAAAATATATCATTATTTTAATTGTAGTCCTTTGTGTAGATTTGCAATAATGTATTGATTCATTTCTCTATTGTTGGATTTTAGAGTTCTTTCTGAATATTTTTAGATTATGAACAATGCATGAAGCACCTTGTATATTCATTTTTGCCTGTTTGACCAATCCTAGACATAAAATTGTAGAATTGAAGGGTATGCAGAATATTAAGGTTTTTGATAAGCCCCAAAATAGTTTATACCAAACAATCAGAAAAGGGAAAGCAAGCCAGCAGAAAAATAAATGTTTTATGTTTGTGTACAGGACAAAAAATATGAAAAAGCAATTCACAAAAGATACACAGATAGCCAATGAACACATGAAAAGATATTCAGCCTCACTAGTAATACAGTAATACAAAATAATAATGAGATACTATTTTTTACATGAATATTGTCAAAAAAATTTAAGATTGACAATATAATGTCAAATGTGAGGAAAATGGGCATTTTTATATAATGGTGGGAGAGGAAATTGTTACCACACTTTTATAGACAATTTAACAGAATCTAGCAAAGTATCTAGTTAAATTTATTTATTTTTCTCATTAAACCTTTTGTTTCCTCATTAAGCTTTTTTTTTTAATCTACTGAAATTAAAAAAAATTTTTTTAACGTTTATTTATTTTTGAGACAGAGAGAGACAGAGCATAAACGGGGAGGGTCAGAGAGAGGGAGACACAGAATCTGAAACAGGCTCCAGGCTCTGAGCTGTCAGCACAGAGCCTGACACGGGGCTCGAACTCACGGACCACGAGATCATGACCTGAGCTGAAGTCGGCCGCCCAACCGACTGAGCCACCCAGGCACCCCTAATCTACTGAAATTTAAAATGGGCATGTGGGGTGCATGTGATTCTTGATTTCAGGGTTATGAGTTGTGTAGTCCCACGAGTCCCATGTTGGGTATAGAGATTACTTAAAAAATAAAATCTCTAAAATATAAAATAAAATTGGGACTCCTGGGTGGCTGAGTCAGTTAAACGTCCGACTTCAGCTCAGGTCATGATCTCATGGTCTGTGAGTTCGAGCCCCGCGTCAGGCTCTGGGCTGACAGCTCAGAGCCTGGAGCCTGCCTCTGATTCTGTTTCCCTCTCTCTCTGCTCCTCCCCTGCTCACATTCTGTCTCTCTCCCTCCCTCAAAAATAATAAACATTAACAAAAAATTTTAATAAAATAAAATAAATAAAATGGGCATATACTAGGAGCCATGAATCCTAATAGTCAAAATTTATGCCAATAAATGTTAGAACCATTTATGAATCTCAGTGTCCATTGGCTATAAAAGTGACATCTAAAATTATATTATGGAAAAAAATAAAAATATATTATGTAGTTTTATAGGTACTGACATGCAAAGATATTTTAAAATATCAAGTTGTGGACAGTTCATGTAACGCCATTCCATTTTTGTAAAATAAAAGCTACTTGTGTGTGAATAACTATGGGTATGTCCCATAAACATAAAATATGTTTAACAATTTTTGCTGCTACAGAGTGGAACTGGCCGGTGAGACTCTCACGTTTCCCTTTATACACTTTTCTACTGGCTGAAATTTGGCAACGAGTGTGTACTTTTATGATTAAAGACAAAAAAGCTCTCCAGTCAAAGGTGATCCTAATTTTGACTTATATTCGTGTTGTTGGTTTCAGGGGTGAGCTCCTTGAGGTCGGAAGCAGGTCTGCTTGCCTTGTTTTACACAAGGTCTAGCACAAATACATACCTAGGGTTGACAGAGCAGGTGGAAGCAGAGAGCACTGTGGACTGGGCTCCCTGGGCTGGCTATGTAAAGACAAATGCAAAAAAAAAAAAAAAAAAAAAAAAAAAGGAAGAGGCTTAATTTTCCCTGCTGAAAATCAACCAAGAGACTTCTCCCTTCTCCCTTTTCTTAGACATTTACTTTAAAAAGACGTGTAAGTTCTTTCTCTGTCTCTTTGAAATATATAATACAAATCTTCTAAAAATCTAAATGAGCCTCTGGCCAGTTTTGTAACCCATGATGCCTTTTTTAATTTTTGACATTTATTTATTTTTGAGAGAGAGAGAGAGAGCGAGCACGAGCAGGAGAAGGCCAGAGAGGGGGAGACGGATCCGAAGCATGCTCCGCGCAGTGAGCACAGAGCGCCATGTGGGGCTCGAACCCACAAACCATGAGACCATGCCCTAAGCTGAAATCAAGAGTCAGCCACCCAACCAACTGAGCCATCCAGGCACCCCACCCATAATGTCTTTCTTAATGACCTGGAAACCGTCTCCTTGAAGTGTAATCTTCAAGAAAGTCAGCACCCCATCTCCTTCACTCCCAAACTACCTCTTGTTATTAAAGCCAGTTAGCTAACAGATGGTCACCCCAATTACCAAGTGAATTTAGGATGAACTATGCGTGACAAATGGAGCTGTCAAGTTCTCTTGAGGACTCATTCTTTATCTTTTTTTTTTTTTATGTTTATTTATTTTTGAGACAGACAGAGACAGAGCATGAGTGGGGGAGGGGCAAAGAGAGAAGGAAACACAGATTCCGAAGGAGGCTCCAGGCTCGGAGCTGTCAGCACAGAGCCTGATGCAGGGCTCGAACCCATGAACCGTGAGATCATGACCTGAACCGAAGCTAGAAGCTTAACCAACTGAGCCACCCAGGCTTCCCACTCATTCTTTATCTTGACAAAATGTGCAATTCGTTGAACCTACTGGGCTATATAAAAGGGTGGGATTTATTTCTGTCTTCACAGTCTCTTTAGAGGATTGCCTGGGATATTCATCAAGTAGCCAGGGCTCAAGGGTGTGAGAGCCCCTGACTCAGGGGCTACCAAACAGACTAGGTTCAGCCACTTGCTGCTGAAAAAATTCAAAGGCAGAGAGACCAGTGAAGGTAAAACAAGGATTTATTACCATCCGGCCAACACTGGGAAGACAGTGGATTAGCGTTTCAAAGACTATCTCCAAAGTGCCAAAAATAATTCCAGGTTTATATAAGGAAAACCTGAGGCAAAGGTGGGTGGATACTTGCAGGTGGGCAGTGAAGGTCAAATCAATCACTGTCTCAGAGTCAATCACTGGCTGTGACTTGTGGCTCAGGGCAGTCTAGTTACTTGAGAGGGTGGTTTCTGTTCCCATCAGGGGTTGCTTTGCCCTCAGGGTCTTCCACTCGAGCCAAGAGACAGGCTGAAAAGACAAACCCAACTAGAAATTTGAGGTCAAAATGGAGGCAGCAGAGGTCCTCCTTCAATCACGTTAAGGTTTCGGGACGCCTGGGTAGCTCGGTAAGTTAAGTGTCCAACTCTTGATTCTGGCTCAGGTCATGATCTCCCGGTGGTTCCTGAGGTCGGGCTCTGCTCTGACAGTGTGGAGCCTGCTTGGGATTCTCTCTCTCTCCCTCTCTCTCTCTCTGCCTCTCTCTCTCTCAAAAATAAATAAGTGAACTTAAAAAAAAAAACCACATTCTGGTTTCATCCTTACTTAATAGTCAAGTCGTTTTCTTTCTCTTCTACCTTTGTGGAGAGGCTATTTGGGTTGGCAGGGGACTTGGTTTTTAATTATATTTCCCCAACAGCTGCCAAGTGATCAGATGGGCTCATACATCTTTGGAGGCCTGGGAGCTCCCCAGGCTCTGTCTGCTGCAGCCTGGAGCAGCCCTCTGGGGCTGGGAGGAGGATTCATGGAGGCCCGAGGCAAATGAGGGCAGTGGGAATACCTTAGGAAAAGGAAGTCACATCAATGAATGGAGAGCACTGCTGGGGGCCACTTGGACACACTTCTCCAATCCCCAGGCTTTCTGGGACCAGATGGCAGGCCATTTTTAAGGTTCTGTCATTTGAGGAAGGGGAAAACCTACTTCCCATTGGGTCTTAGAAGTGGAATGAATGTATAGAGTACCAGACTGGCTCAGTCGGTAGAGCAGGAGACTCTTGATCTCAAGGTAATGAGTTCAAGCCCCATGTTGGGCCTAGAGCTTACTTAAAAAAAAGAAAAGAGGGGCGCCTGGGTGGCTCGTCGGTTAAGCGTCCGACTTCGACTCAGGTCATGATCTCACAGTCTGTGGGTTCGAGCCCCGCATCGGGCTCTGTGCTGACAGCTCAGAGCCTGGAGCCTGCTTCCGATTCTGTGTCTCCCTCTCTCTCTGGCCCTCCCCTGCTCATGTTCTGTCTCTCTCTGTCGCAAAAATAAATAAAAACATTAAAATAAAATTTTTTTTAAAAAAAAGAAAAGAAAGAAATGGAATGAGTGCAAAAGTGAAAGTAAATATAGACTGACTGAAGCAAAGTTTTCACGCAGAAAAACCATCTCTTGGGTTGCCTGGGTGGCTCAGTCAGTTAAGCACCCAACTCTTGATCTTGGCTCCTGTCATGATCTCACCGTCTGAGGGATCAAGCCTGGCATCAGACTCTGTGCTGACAACATGGAGCCTGCTTGGGATTCTCTCTCCCTCTCTCTCTGCCCCTTCCCTACTTGTGTGCTCATGCTGTCTCTCTCTCTCTCTCTCTTTCTCAAAATAAATAAATAAATGTTAAAAAAAAATAATATTAGATAAACATCTATTGGACATATCTAGTGTGAGAAACCCTAATGTAGGTTCCTGGAGAAAAAGGCCCAAGGACCCAGAAACCTGTAACACCACGTTTTCTGCCCTCAGTGGCACTTCTCTTCTTGGGGAAGACAGACTAGCACACTAAACCCACGAAGAATGAACAGGCCTAAAAGAAAGAAGGTTTTTCAGTGAGCTGAGAATGTAAGTGCTTGGCTAAAAGTTCCCAGTGGGGACTTAGAAATGTGTTGCTATTTTTAAATCCAAACCCAGAAACTTTTGGTCAGTGTTTTAAAGAGTTTCTGGAGCTAGGAAAGAAAGACAACTGACAGCTCATGAACGTCCAGATGTTTTAGGTGAAACTTTCCACAGAGGGGACATGATTCTGAGGCCCTCTCAGTGCCCTACAGGGAAGCAGAGGGCCCTACCTTCCTTCTCTCCACTAATCTGACCCCAGACACCTGTTCTGTCTCTAATCTCGTGGGCCTCAGAGCCTTAACTGCTCTGAGATGCATTGCAACAGTAAGCTGCCTCTAGTGCCAGGGGTGCCCTGGGCAGGCCCTCCCAGCCAAAGGGTCTAAATCTTGGAGCTTGAGTCCACTCAGAGGGAGCAGGCTCTTCGGTACATGCAAGGCCGCCTCAGTTTCTACAATTCCCACTCCTGGCCTGCTAACCCCCAACTAAATTCCACTTACCTGAGCTCACCTTTCATCATCTGTTACCCACAGGATATGGGTGTCAGCTTTGGGAGGATTGCCCATCAACTTAAGTTGTAAAATGTTACAGGAACTTGCAATGCTGTAAGAACAGAGACACTGAATATAGAAATGGCCATGGGGCGCCTGGGTGGCGCAGTCGGTTAAGCGTCCGACTTCAGCCAGGTCACGATCTCGCGGTCCGTGAGTTCGAGCCCCGCGTCAGGCTCTGGGCTGATGGCTCGGAGCCTGGAGCCTGTTTCCGATTCTGTGTCTCCCTCTCTCTCTGCCCCTCCCCCGTTCATGCTCTGTCTCTCTCTGTCCCAAAAAAAAAAAAAAAAAGTTGAAAAAAAAAAATTAAAAAAAAAAAAAAAAAAAAAAAAAAGAAATGGCCAATAGCCAGACCACATACGACGGTAGAATCTGGCCCACAAACTCTGAAGCAACCAGGCAAGGAAACCAAGCTACAACCCCTGCAGCAGTCAGCCCAGAATGGTCAGCCCAGAATGGTCATAATAAACACAAAATTCTGAACAGTGGTTATCTCCGGGGTGGGAGGCAGGGCATACACTAGGGGAGGAACCCACATGAGTAATTCTCAGTTTGGGATTCAGGTAGTGGGTTCATTGGGATTCAGTATATTAGAAAGCTTTATAATTTAGACTCCAGTATGTATTTTGTTAAATAACAAATATTCAACTGAGTAAATTTTATTTTTATTTATTTACTTTTTTATCAACTGAGTAAAATTTTTTAAAACTATTTTTTGTTTTGTTTATTTATTTTTGAGAAACTTTCACACATAATGGGATCTATTTTGGATCCTCCATTTTATTCCTCCAATCTACTTGCTATTTTTTAAAAACATTGTTTTAATGTTTATTTATTTTTGAGAAAGTGAGACACAGCATGAGCAGGGGAGGGGCAGAGAGAGAGAGAGGGAGACACGGAATCTGAAGCAGATTCCAGGGTCTGAGCTGTCAGCACAGAGCCCAACGGGGGACTCAAACCCACAAGCCGTGAGATCATGACCTGAGCCAAAGTTGGCCGCTTAAGTGACTGAGCCACCCAGGCACCCCACAACTGAGTAAATTTTAAAGATCTGATTGTCTTTAATACACAATTCATGAATTTGGCAACAAGAAGGGGTCTGAGGAGATGTACAAAATGGAAGGTTTTTATAGAAGAAAGGTAGGGAAAGAAAGTTATTGGCAAAAGAAAAGGATTGTTCCAGGCAAGGCAACTTTTCCTGATAGGGGAAAAGCAAGGGGTCTTATCAATACAGATTACCTCATCTTCCTTAGAGCCATGGAGAAGACTCACAGGGCAGACTCATTGGCGCTGATGGAAAAATTCCTGAATGATAGGTTAAGACTATGTTTCTGGGGGAGGTTGAAATTGCAATTAGATTAGGTATCAAGCCCTGGTTTGAGGACTGGATCTAAATGACACACCATTTTAGGCCTGCGTGTTTAACGTGTTAAATTTATTCTCTGGCACATGTCAAAATTTATATTTAAAAAGCTAAGGGCACCTGGGTGGCTTAGTCAGTTACTGCAAATAAAGACAAAGAGAAGCTACCTCTCTACATGGGAATTTTGCTCAACCTTGCTTGCCTAGGATTCCTGGGATAAGGAATCGACCCTGTCTTCCACCATCTGCATTCTACAGAGGGGTCAGCAATACTCAGAACAACTCTCACAGAGGGGACTCGGCAATACTCACATTAGCCTAAATGAGGCAGACTGGCCAGCCCTCAGCATGTCCCGTGCACAGGGCAGCCCAGGCTTGGGCACTGTCATGCTGAGGTTTCTACTCCCACAAACAGGCTCTGCACTCTCAGTACCAAAAGGGGCAATCCTATGGGAAAGTCTTATATTTGGGTCCCGTGCTTAGACCCCACTGGGAGAAAGTGGGGCAAGTTCGGTTCAGGTAAGAGCATGCACTTTCTGAGAAGGATCCAATTGTGGGGGGTCCTTGGGGGCACAATTTACAAAGCTGTTTCTGAACTGCCATTACCTGAACCTAATGCCCCTGAAGCCCACTTAGGAAAGAAAGCAAACCCAAACATGTCTACACTAGCAAGAACTAGAGTAGGCACAAGATTAATACCACCAGACATATCTCAGAGAATCTTCCAGTGCACTGTCCTCCATCTGCCCCCTCGCCAGTGCCATTATAACAGTTGAGTCCAACTGCCACTCTATGTTACCCAATACCCTCCTCCCTAACATCCTGAAGTATTGCTATCAAAATGCCAAATCTTCAGTGATTTTCCACTCTCCAAAAGAAAAAAATCCAAGCTGCTGAGCCTGGCACTCAAGAACCCCACGCCTAGTCTCTCCAAAACTTACCCCCCAACCTTAGCTCCCACCTTACACACTCCGTACACATCATTTACTTCAATCTAGCCATTATCTTCACTCTGCCCCAAACTGGTCCTGTGCCCCCATGTGTCTTACCATTGGGAAAGTGTTCATGCACCTCATTTCCAGAGCCCAGCTCTTGTCCTTCTTGCTGAAGCCTAAATTGGGTTGTCCCTCTTTAGACATACTTTTCTTGCACTTGGAATCAGGAATCCACAATGTAAAACTTGAGCGCTTTAAATATTTTTTATTTAAATATAACACATATATAGCATAGGCTCAGTGAATTACCATAAGGTGAGTACTCTCATGTAATCACCACCCAGATCAAGAGATAGAATGGGACTAGCACCCCAGATGTCCCTTTCAAGCTGCCTCCCCCATCCCAAAGGTAACCCTCCTCCTGATTTCTAACACCATGGGTTAGTTTTGCTTCTCTTTGAAATTCATATAAATTGAATAATAAAGCATGTATTATTTTGTGTTGGACATCTTTGCTCAACCTTATATTTGAGGAAATCAACCATGCTATTTGTGACTTATCTTCATTGCCATACACACACACCTGCGCACACACACACACACACACACATGCACGCCCTTAGTCATCTAGCTTAAGTGGGCCTCTGTTTTTTAAATTCAAAGTATGATGACTGAGGAAACAATATCACTTTTTCAGCCAAAAGTGATTTTTTTAAATCCAAAGCGGAATTCTTACTCTACAGAAATTTATTTAACATGAATTACATTCATAAATTTATAGAGTAAGGCACAAATTATTGTTAAGGTCAATGGTTTTACAACATTATCTATATGAGGATAATCCTTCCAGAAAGTTTCAGGCTGCCACTTTATCCTGCTTAAACTCCAGCCACTCGCATGCCTGCTTTTCCTATACTTGAGCATGTTAATGGTTCTGACAACTAAGCTAACTATAATAAGTGACAAAGGCAAATATTTTCCAGACCAAAGAAACAATTCTATAATGCACTAGCAGGAGGATGCTACTTATGTTTGTTTGTTTTTTAACGCATTAGCTTCACTATATAATTGCTGTTTTATATTAGCCACCACCTCCCTCCAATTGTATGTGATCATCAAACCATAGAAGTTTGGAGATGGAAGGGTCCTAGTGTTACAAGCTCCCTCATTCTACACACAAGCCCAACACAAGTCAAGAGTCACCTAAGGTAACAAAGTATTGAAGGAATAAAAGCCAACTCTCCTGATGAGTTTATAGAAAGAAAACCAGTAAAAGTTGGGAGGTGCAGGCAAAGGATTCATGGAAGATATGAGATTTAAATTGAGCATGCTTAAATAACTTAGAGTCTTTCACTAGAAAGCAATGAGCATTGGGATGCGTGCAGAAAGAGCCAGGATCTCAGTTATATGACTCCCTGAAGGCAGATTTTATTAACGTTGGTATTCCCTAATCCTGGTAATATATCAGAGACATGAGGGACTCCATAGTGAGTGAGTAGGAGTAAGGGAGCAAGCAAGTGAATCTGAAACCATATACTCTGGGGAAGCTTATGTAGAGAAGGGAAAAAAAAAATGGAACCTCAGTGAGGGCCTTCAGTTAAAAGGCAGAAGAAGGTGTCACCACAGGGAACAAGAAGAGTAGTCAGAAAGCAAAGCAGCAGAAACAGAATTATGCAGGGTTAGCAAGCAGGGGAGGAAAAATCCAAGATGGTAGGAGTGTCAGCAGTTCCAATATATGAAAAGGTTATGAAGAACAAGAATCAGAGAAAAAGTCATTGAGCAATTATAAAAAAATAACCACAGCAAAATGTCTACCACTAAGCTGGACTAGCCACATATTTTGGCCAGGTAGGAGTTGGGGTTCCAGTGCAGCTGGGAAGAGCAGAGAGCATCCATCACCAGCCTGGCACCATTGGCATGCCCCCTGAGCCCATTTCTCAGAGCACCCACTTACACTAGTGCCTTGAGTTCTGCAACAAATAGAGGCAAAAAGTGCCCCCTCATATCTGTTTACATAAATCAGTGTGTATATAAATTTGAGAACTCTCCTAGGGGCAAAAAGGGACTGGAACTCTGATGCTAATTTTTTTTAATGGTTATTTTTGAGGGGGTGGGCAGAGAGAAAATCCCAAGCAGGTTTTTCACTGTCAGCACAGAGTCCCACACGGGGCTCGATCTCACAAATTGTAAGATCATGACCTGAGCCGAAATCGAGTCAGATGCTTAACCGACTGAGCCACCCAGGTCCCCCAGATGCTCATTTAGCTTCAAAGACTTCAACATCTATCAAGCACCCTCCTCCAACACAATAGACCCTAAGGTGTTGGGTAAATGCAGCAAGCATAAATAACTTCAGATTGGCTTCAGAGAAGTATTTAGAATAAATGGTAAAAACTGGGTAGCACTGTGAGAACACTCGAAAGTCTCACTTCTCACCTCTTTCCTGCAACCACCATTGACTCTACATGTCTCAGATCACCAGACTAGGTCAGGATCAGAGGGTAGAGAAGCAAAAGGCTCACACTCCATCAGCCCCGGCTTTCATAGCAAGAATAGGGACAGGGAGTCACTACAAAAGCCTCTTGAGGTGCTGATGCCACTGGCATTTGCACAGCCCAGACTGGCCTTTGACGGGCAAGTGCAGGTTTGCTTCCATTCTTTACCACTCAACAAACATTTATTGACACCGCCTATATGTCAGGCACTTTTAGCAGGCACTGAACACACATCCGAGGACAAGCCCAGTCCTTGCCCTCCAAGAGTTAATTGTCTAGAGCAGAAGGTTCATAGATGAACTTCAGGGTGTTCTGGGAAATCCCTTAAATTACATCCAAACTAGTGCATCTATATAGATTGGAAGGGGAAATGGGTAAAAGGGGAAAAGGAAATTCTCAAATGGATTTGTGACTCAAAACGGTTAAAAACCAGTGATTTGGGACCATCCATTTCCTTCATTTCTGAGCTCTTGGCAAGTACCCAAGTACTTACAGCACCTCTTCAGTGTCTCTAACCTTTTGCTGTGCTCCTGACTCCCTTCCTCACCAGCTCATGGCAGACCCCTGGCGGTAGAGGAGGGAAGTACATCTCATCATGGCCGTCGACTCGTGGTTCCCAGGGGCTCAGCCCCAGGAAGGATAGTTTTATCCAGGAGGTGACTGCTCCTGAAATTTTGGATGACTTTGGGCTCATCTGGTAGGCAGACCACTGTCTACTCCCTGATGGGCAGCGTATTTTGATCTCTTTCTAAGGTACTGGCTGTTTCCTGAGACTTTTCCAGACTAAACGCACACAGACTGGGGATGGAAGAACACTCTTCTCTGTTATGAGGGGTGAAAGAGATCTCAGCGAGTGGTTTAGACAAGGAAGAGGGCAGGGGGAGTGAATGCACTGGACAGAGCATTTCTGGCCTCCTAGTCCTATTTCTGACAGAGATTAATAAAATGTCATTCTGAAATGTTCGTTATTTAAGTACATTTTTGTTAGTGTGACTCCCTCTCAAACATGAACCACCCACCCCCAAAAACACTTTAGGGCTTCAAAAAGGAAAGACAGGGGCACCTGGATGGCTCAGGCGGTTGGGCATCCGACCTAGGCCTATGTCATGATCTCACAGTTCGTGAGCTCAAGCTCTGAGTTGGGTTCTGTGCTGCCAGCTCAGAGCCTGGAGTCTGCTTCAGATTCTGTGTCTTCCTCTCTCTGCCCCTCTCCTGCTCATGCTGTCTCTCTCTCTCTCTCTCTGTCTCTCTCTCTCTCTCTCTCTTTCAAAAATGAATGAACATTAAAAAAATGTTCTAAAAAGGGGGAAGGACAGATCTCCTTGGGCCGTCTCTTGGGTGATACCACCACTCTCTTCCTAGATGCTATACTATTCTGCTTATTTCTACAAGATATGAAACACATTTAAAGGGGGGAAAACGTATCAGAGTGTTCTAATGAGCTTGAACCACAATATTTTTTTTTTTTTAAATCTAATGACCAGAAGCTAGGGCAAGTTATTTTTAAATTACCAGTAATTTTCTAATTCAGTTGGGGACTAGACTGTGTTTGTTAGCTTGTTTGGGGAAAACACTTCAATGGCTTTATGGCAGTAAAGCTTAAATAATGTCCTCAATGGTTTAAAACCATGCTGAGCTACACTGTTCCTCATGACATTGAGATGGCTTACACTGGGGAAAGAAATCCATGTCTACAGAACAGAAGGTGTCCTTGGGCCCAGATGGGGTTTTCACTTCTCCCTGGGCTTCAGGGATCAGGATCCTGCACCCAGGAATGAATGGAGCAGAGAGAGGTATGGGGAGGGCATTACGTGGCTGAAAGTAGATTCTGTAGCAACACGGCACCAGAATGAGGGATGAGGATAGTGTAAAAGAAACATAATAAAAAACACCTGTGTAGATTTGTGGCCGGGGGACTCCAAGAATAATAATCTCCTCTTGTTGTTTGTATCTTGCTCTATTGAATCCATCCTCCCCCCACTCCACACCCCTTTTCTACACTAGAATTTCCTCCTATTATCCCAAAGCTTTCCATGAAGTTTTGGTAGGTGCTACAGCTTTTCTCTGATGTATTTGGACAGATAACAGAGGGGCCTTTGTTTGCACGTGCGTTTGGAGGTATGGGAAAAGAGTAGCAGTTGGAGGAGGTGGTCACAGGATGGCCAGAAGACCGGCCAACTGCAGAACCAGCAGAGATTGGCAGAAAATGGGAGCATCCTCTGGGAATCATGTGGGAGGGGATCCAGTAAGCTACTGAATTTTCAGGTTGCTCATCAGGATCCAGGCTTGTGATTTTAAGCACCCAAGAGAAGGGTGGCATTTAAAGATCTGAGAAGCCAAAGAAAAAGACTTTAGAGTTAATGACTTGAGTTGCCCCATTTGTTCATAGCTAAAAACATCATGAATGTATGAGTAGTAAGACTTAAAGGAGTTCAGAGGAAGGGAAAGTTGTTCTTCCCCATGGCTGGGAAGGTTGCACAAGTGAATTTAAACTAGGTCTTGAAGAGAAAGTAGTAATTGGAAAGTGGGAGGAGTGGGGAGAGAACTTCTGTTAGGTACGCTTTGAACAAGGAATGGTCCAGGGGTGCCTGGGAGGCTCAGTTGGTTGAGCGTTTGACTTCGGCTCAGGTCATGATCTCGTAGTTCGTGAGTTCAAGCCCCGTGTCAGGCTCTGTGCTGACAGCATGGAGCCTGGAGCCTGCTTCAGATTCTGTGTCTCCCTCTCTCTGCCCCTTCCCCACTCATGATCTCTCAAAAATGAATAAACGTTAAAAAAAAACAATTGAACAAGGAATGGCCTTGTCTGGCTGGAAACAGGTCTATATTCTCGAGTATCCATCCTCCACATTTCTTATCACTTTAGGTCCCATTCTTGAGGCCCAGGGATGAGAACATATTAAACTGGTCTCAGTGAAGCAACCAGAGGTGCTGAGGACATCTTGAGTTAACTGGTGCTAGTTCTAAGAGAGAGACCAATTATCCCTTAGGACACGAATTAGCCTAAGTGATTTACCTTTGGTTTTCTCATGCCTCACGTTGCCTTCTCAAAAGGCACCCCTATATCTTATGCCCAAAACCCTGCAAAATGCTGCAGATAGTGTTCATGTCTCCCCTTCTGGCCGCACCCCACAACTATTGTGCTCCATGCAAAGACTCCTCTGGGCAAGAGGTATGTTGTTTTCTCACTTTTATAAAAAAAAATATTTATTCATCACCTACTCTATGTCAAGCACTGTTCTAAGCCTAGGGGATACACCAGCATATAAGCCAGTCCCTGTTGTCATAGTTTTCCATCCAGTAGAAAGACAGACAAAAATAAATATGTAAATAAAATATCAGGTAGTGCCATGAATAAAAAGTAAATAAGCAGCGGAAGGGGACAGAGAATGACAAGGAGGGATCTACTATACATAAGATAGACAGGGAAAGCCCTGTCTAAAGGGCTGACCATCTAAAGAGGTGACAGTGAGCAGATGTCACAAGGGGTGGGGCCCAAGCCCTGAGATGGATGTGAGTGGGTGTGGCTGAAGAACAAGAAGGCCACCACGACTAGAGCAAGTTCAATGGGCCTGGGGAATGAAGTGACCAAGGGGCAGGCAGAGACTCCTAAGAAAGGGACAGAGGAGGAATTATCCTGCAGCTCCCAGAGCATGGTCCACACCCATGCACCATAGCCACACAATGCCCATGGTCATAACCCACCCATCCTGCCCCTGGAAACAGTTTGCCTGCCATTTTCCCCTCACTCCCTCAACCAGACTCATTAAACTTTTCCAAAGCTACTATGCTTTGCAATTGGAAGAGAAAAGGGCAAATCTCCAGGGTTTGTTTGTTTTTTTCCCCAAGTTTTAATTTAAATTCCAGCTAGTTAACATACAGTGCATTATTGCTTTCAGGAGTAGCATTCAGTGATCCATCACTTACCTACGACACCCAGTGCTCATCACAAGTGCCCTCCCTAATGCCCATCCCCCACTTAACCCATCGCCTTGCCCACCTCCCCTCTGGTAACTATCAGTTTGTTCTCTATAGTTAAGAGTCTGTTTCTTGGTTTGCCTCTCTTTTTTTTCTCTCCTTTGTTCATTTGTTTTGTTTCTTAAATTCCCCATATGAGTGAAGCCATATGGTGTTTGTCTTTTCTGACTGACTTATTTTACCCCAAGTTCTTAAAAGTGGTTTCCGCGCTCAGTGTGGGGCTTTAACTCACGACCCTGAGATCAAGAGTCACGTGCTCCACCAACTGAGCCAGCCAGGTGCTCCTACACTTCCAATTTCATTTATTTGTTTATTTATTTATTTATTTACTTACTTACTTGTTACACTTCCCAGTTTAAAATTAGAGCAATCAACAACCGAGGGACTTGAAGTGGCTGGGGCCTTGTTACCACAGTGTTGTAATGAGTCTCTGGAGAAGCCCCACAACCTCTCTCCAGAGAGGGGAAAACTTCCCTCGGTGGATCAGTACTTGGGATTCCAAGTTTCAAAATTCCATAGAAACCAGGAAACAATCCAAATACACCAGGCCTGTACTAGATGCGCACTGAGTCACCAAGTCTCCCCAGAAAGGCTTATACCAAGTCCTTGGGACACGTAGGGATGTTACTCTGGAATGTAGATGAAAGTTAATCCAGCAGATCCACCAGACTGTCTGTGCTTGACCTAAATGAATCTTATCAGCCACAGTTACACCTTTAGCTCAAGAGGAAAAGAACAGGAGGAGAGACTCTAAGTCCATTTCCATAGAATGATTCCCTTGCCCCATCACCCGCAGAACCCAACAGCAAGGGTCAGAGTCCTCTCACCTGAGAATTTGGTGTTCTGATGAGGCTAGAGAGGCAAGAAGCTCCTGAGAGTCTGGAAACCCCTCCAGTTGGGTGACCAGGAAAATCTAAGAGTAGCTGCTTCTCAGCCCTGTGGGAACTTGGGGTCTGTTTAAGGTAGCCGAGTTGTTGGGAAATGAGGAGTGTCGGGCTTGTCAAAGAGGACCCAACACGGCCATGCTGAATAATAACAGTTGACACTGACTGAGCCCTGACTATGTGACATCCCAAGCACTTTATAGATGTTCTCTCTAATCCTAGGAAGTAGGTGCTGTTATTAGGATACCCAGTCCACCCAGGGGTCTGAGGCATAGTGACTAATAAGGCACTTGCTTCCAAAGTTCCACAGTGAGTTAATAGGAGAGTCGGGATTTAAATCCAGGTCAGAATCCAGAACCTGTACTCCTGGGTGTTCTGTGCATGGCACCCTGGAAACCATTCCGTAGCCTGAGTGTAATCAGTATGGCTCTGAATATAGCCAGCACCAACTAATGTTTTGCATGAACGACTTTTTACTGTCAGGGCACTTTGCCTGACCAATGTCATGCAGATTGTTTCCCTTGGAAAGTCCCATGCTTCTGGGAGTGCCCGTTTGGTATGTACTCTTCATATCTCCAACTCCAGGGTGCCTCCCTGCCTCGTGCTCAGCATTCTCCTGGAACTGTTCTGGGTGAGATGCAAGGCAGAGGCTGATCCAGAGAAGGAACCTGTGGGCCCCGGCAGGTCCACTGAGGCAGAACCTAATCTGCGTCGTTGCCTGGTGCTTGCCCACTCTTTTCAGGGCAGCTAGGCACCATCCTGCTTACTCCATTCAGTCACATGAGTTGCAGCTACCTCCAGGTCTGTTTGAGGAAACGTTCTGTGGCCTTCTCTCTCCAATCAAAAGAAGAGCTATCTCGCCCCCATACACGGCCTCCACCATGCTAGACATCTATGAGCTCTTAAAGACAATCAAGGCGGAGCAGCTACTTGGTCTCCTACAGAAGGACATCCCTTGTTGCGTCTAACCTAAATATTTCTTGACACACTCCTGAACATTTTTGCTCTCCATGAAGAAAAACAACAGAAGGTAACGACTGTCTGCTTATAATTCCAACAGCCATGTCTTTTGTAATTATGCAAATAGAGCTGATTTTTTCCAACTTTTTCTTATGAAAATGTTCAAGTGTAGAGAAAAGCATAAAGAATAGTACAGTGAGCACCAAAAACCCACCCCCTGAATCAATTTTTTAATCTCTTAGTAAGCATCTATGCTTCTATGGATAGATGAAATGTTTAAGGATAGGAAGGCATTTCAAATATTCAAGAAACTGAACTAATGGTCATACTCAAAAGTGAAATGTTAAACTATTTCTAACTTTGAAATCAGAAAAATATAAGCTCCATATTCATTACTTTGATCTTGGTTAGAAATTGTAACTGAAGGGGCACCTGGGTGGCTCAGTCGGTTGAGCGTCTGACTTCGACGAGGGTCATGATCTCACGGTCTGTGATTTCAAGCCCCGAATTGGGCTCTGTGCTGACAGCTTGGAGCCTGGAACCCACTTCAGATTCTGTGCCTCCCCCTCTCTCTGCCCTTCCCCTGCTCATGCTCTGTCTCTCTCTGTCTCAAAAATAAATAAAAACATTAAAAAAGAAAAGAAAAAAAGAAATTGTAACTGAAGACAAAAGCCTTAATTAACAATTTAATGCCTTAAAAGGTGCTTTAAAAGAAAGGGAGACCATAGACATAGATGCTTAAAGAAAACAAAGCCCTAAACCAACCACTTCACCTTATTAGATACATAAGAAAATAGGCACCAGTTACTCAAAAATTTAGTTAAATCAGTATCTTTTCTGTATCTTGTACTTACAGAACTGGGTATGTGTCTAAATCAGCCAACTAAAAAGACCAAAGCACTTTCCTACATTACTGAAAAAAATTTTTTAAGTAGTTCCAAAGATAATTGTCTTCTAACATGGAAACTAAATATACTTGTTATAGGGAATCACGTGTGTTTAAAATATTTGTTTTTGGAAGACTGCATGTTCACTTAGAGTTGTAAATTCTATTTTCATGAAAGGCTGATTTATTCACCACTGTTATCACACATATAGAAAATACAGTTAAATGAATGCCCAGGGAAAATCTCATTGCCTAAGATGCTTATATTAATAAATAAGAAATGATAAAATAAATTAGTTAGGATGCAAATCAATACATTAGGAAGAAAACTAAGATAAGCCTAAGGAAACTAGGAGGAAGCAATTAATAAAGAGAAAACAGAAAGTAATGAATTTTTATAACTAGAAAGAGCAAATACAAGAATGGTTTTTGAAAAGCAACTAAATAGATTAGCAAGTCTAGTTTATTTATTTATTTTTTAAGTTTTATTTATTTAAGTAATCTCTACACCCAACGTGGGGCTCAAACTCATGACCCTAAGATCAAGAGACACATGCTCTTCCAACTGAGCCAGCCAGGTGCCCCAAGTCTAGTTGTTGTTGTTGTTTTTAAAGAAGAAAACACAAAACACTGAACAAGAAAAGAAGTAACCAGATATAGCAGAAATTATTTATATATGCATGTGTATTGTTGTTGTTTTGCTCACATCTATCCAAACATGTTTGAAAACTTGTATAAAATGGATCAAAACTGACCCTGGAAAGATGGAAAACTTGAATCTACCAAGTAGCACAGAAGTAGCATAGGAGTGAGAAAGTTGTCAAAGTGTGTACCCTCTATCTAACCCTCTCCAGATCACCAGACCCAGATAATTTCACAGAACTGAGAATAAGCATAATAATAATTTTCTAATTCTTTTCATAAAGCAAGCATTATATCAATAAGTAATATATTGCAAAATAGCAAAAATAGCACAATATTCATTCATGAATATCAATGCAAACATCATAAAATATTAACAATGAAAATTTGGCAAAGCTTTAAAAAAATAATATACTATGACGAGGTGGGGTTTTTCATGAGATGCAAGATGATTTAATTTTAGAAAATCTGTTTTTTAAAAAAGAAACTCTGGGGGAGCCTGGGTGGCTCAGTCGGTTAAGCGGCCGACTTCAGCTCAGGTCATGATCTCGCGGTCCGTGAGGGCTGTGAGTTCGAGCCCCGCGTCGGGCTCTGTGCTGACAGCTCAGAGCCTGGAGCCTGTTTCAGATTCTGTGTCTCCCTCTCTCTGACCCTCCCCTATTCATGCTCTGTCTCTCTGTGTCGCAAAAATAAAAATAAATGTTAAAAGAAAAAAAAAGAAACTCTGTTAATATAATTTATCATATAAACAGATTTTTAAAATATGGTCATTCCCATGGATGTTTATTTTTTTTAATGTTCATTTATTTTTGACAAAGCACTGTGCATGCACGCAGGGGAGAGGCGGGGGAGGACAGAAGATCTGAAGTGGGCTCTGCACTGCCCAATGTGGGGGCTCAAACTCATGAACTGTAAGATCACGGCCTGAGCTGAAGTCAGAGGCTCAATTGACTGAGCCACCCAGGAGCCCGTCCCATGGATGTTTAAATAAACTTTTTGACAACATCCAACTTCCATTCTTTTTTTTTTTTAAGAAAGCTATTAATAAAATGACAAAGGATGAATACCTTCTTAACATTACATATCTCTAATCTCCAAAGCTAGAATTATTCTCAATGGGGAAAGACTAGCTTTCCCATTAAATTTAGAAAAACACAAAAATGCTATCACCTGCACTATGAGATGCAAATATTCAGAGAAATGACAAAAACATTAGCAAAGAAGACATGAAAATTATACATATTACTGGAAGCTTTCCAAAATTATCTGAAAAACTGTAACAGCCAATAAATAAATTGAGTATGATGGCTGAGTACAAAAGTAATACACAAAATTCAATCATCTTATTAGTGAGAAATGGGTTGGAGATAATGGAAATTACTCAAACTGGTTTAAGGAGAAGGTGTTTTTTTGTATGTGTGGTTCACAAAGTCAGTGGAAGGGCTGGAAGCATGGGGTCTAAGCAGAACTTGCAGGAAGGCTTAGTCAGAGTACCCCTGCTGTGAAAGGATACAATGCCATTTCTGCTGCAGGAAGCTGCTGAATCAGGAAGAGGCTGACCCCAGAATCACACCGTCTGCCATGAACCGTGTTGGAACATGCCCTGCATGTTATCTCATGCCCTCCTGCTCTCCCCACATAACAGTCTCAGATAGTTTCCTGCATGTACAAAATCTAAATTGCATCCAGAATACTAGTTAACATGCAGTCTTGGAAATGAAGTTGTTAGCCGTAGAAAGTCAGCTCTAATGAAAAGACACCGTAAAAGTAATCTCCTCAGACCTAAAACACTTTTAAATTCAGATGCCGTGTTACACAATGTCTTGTTCTATGCTGATAAGAAATTTAATTTTATAAGCTTTCAAATTAAACACAGCTGATTAATCAACCAGGGTAAAAGACTCAAGTGAGAATATATTTAACTGTGTTCTCAAACAAAAGTGATGGATTTCTGTTTTCTTGCTATTCAATGTAAAAATAAATAAATAAGTACGAGTGATTTTTCTTACTGTTAAATTATTTCATCGTTCATTTAAAATGAACCCCTTAAAGTTTGTCAAGAATCATGAACTGGATTTAGTTAAATATCAGAAGTCATGAAGCACCACTAAGTGAAGGAGATGATTATAGTTCATGAACGAGATTTCTGAATCACTTCCACTAAATACAACCTTCCAATGAACTCCCTAAAGATTTCTGCTTGGAGTTCAGATGTGGTTCCTCATAACTTATAAAAAGCTCAAGTGGTGTTTAATTGTTGAGCTGGGTATCAGAATTCATTGACTCCTCTCTGCAAACATTGAAAACAATCTTGCCGCGATAACCAAAGACTTGAATATTTTCCTTATAGAAGTCTTCCAGCTACTAA
The DNA here is from genome assembly GCF_023721935.1 of Panthera uncia. NCBI lineage: Eukaryota > Metazoa > Chordata > Mammalia > Carnivora > Felidae > Panthera > Panthera uncia. Next base: position 72,429,462 of record NW_026057582.1, on the reverse strand, counting down.
ATAAAGAAGGTATGAAAGAATGGAATGCAGCCATTATGAAATATTCTTGCCAAGAAAATCAAACCTGAATGTGATAAAGCCTCTACAGTTTTCAGGGAATACAGGGCGCAGAGGAACACATTGCACAACGCCATGAGGATGCACATCAGCAGAGACCGTGGGCATGCTAAAGGACAAATGTCTGGGTTCACTCAACAAATAAATTGTAAGGAAAAGAGAGAGAGAAAGAGAGGGACAGAATAAGGATCTAGATTTTAAAAGTCATAGGAGGGCATCAACAAGTTATGAAGCATGGTTAATGTTTGGATCTTCAGCCAAACAAACTGTTAAAAAAATTCTTCAAGATAACCAGTGAAATATGGATATGAAATATGAAAGGCTATTTAATACATTAAGCTTATTATGTTCTATTAGATTATATGTATTATTATCATATATTATTATTAATATAAACATTAAAAAATTATTGTTAAATTTCAGATGTCATAATGGTGTTATGACTGTGATTTTTGAAAAATATTTCTTAGCTTTGAGAGATACACACTGAATATTTGTAGATGGAATTATATGATGTCTGGTATATGCATCAAAATAATCCAGTGGGGGAGAACATCGAGATGAAACAAGTTTAGTCAAAAATTAACCATTTGGGGGCGCCTGGGTGGTTCAGTCGGTTAAGCATCCGACTTCAGCTCAGGTCATGATCTTGCGGTTCCTGAGTTCAAGCCCCGCATCAGGCTCTGTGCTGACAGCTCAGAGCCTGGAGCCTGTTTCAGATTCTGTGTCTCCCTCTCTCTCTCTGACCCTCCCCCGTTCACGTTCTGTCTCTCTCTGTCTCAAAAATAAATAAACGTTAAAAAAAAATTTAAAAAAAAAAAAGCAAAATGTTTAAAAAAATAAAAATTAATCATTTGGGAGCACATGGGCATTTATCACACTGTTTTTTTTTTTATGTTTTATTTATTTTTGAGAGAGAGATTGAGACAGAGCGTGAGCAGGGGAGGGAAAGAGAGAGGGAGACACAGAATCGGAAGCAGGCTCCAGGCTCTGAGCTGTCAGCACAGAGCCCGACGCAGCGCTTGAACCACAAACAATGAGAACATGACCTGAGCCGAAGTCGAACACCCAACTGACTGAGCCACCCAGGTGCCCCTGTTTTTTTTGTTTTTTTTTTTTAGTTTTTAATTAAGTTCCAGTTAGTTAACATACAGCATACTATTAGTTTCAAGTGTACAAAATAGTGATTCAACACCTCCATACAATATACCCAGTGCTCATTACAAGTGCATTTCTTAATCCCCACCACCTATTTTAAACCATCTCCTGCTCATCTTCCCTCTGGTAACTATCAGTTTGTTCTCTATAGTTAAGAGTCTGTTTCTTGGTTTGCCTCTCTCTCTCTTTTTCTTCCCCTTTGCTCATTTGTTTATCATTCATCAGTCAATGGACACTAAGTTTGTTTCCATAATTTGATTATTGTTTTTCTAATAAAGAGGTTTGATTTTTTCTTATGTTTATTTATTTTGAGAGAGTGAGCAGGAGGGGGTAGAGAGAGAAGGAGAGAGAGAATCCCAAGCAATGTCTGTGCTGTCAGCGCAGAGCCTGATGCGGGGCTCAAACTCATGAACCGTGTGATCATGACCTAAGCCAAAACCAAGAGTCCTATGCTTAACTGACTGAGCCACCCAGGCACCCCATAATTTGGCTATTGTTGATAATGCTGCTATAAGCATTGGGGTGCATGTGCCCCTTTGAATTAGTATTTGTGTATTCTTGGGGTAAATAGCTGGTAGTGCAATAGCTGGGTCGTAGGGTAGTTCTATTTTCAACTTTTTGAGGAAACTCCATACTGTTTTCCAGAGTGGCTGCACCAGTTTGCATTCCCACCAGCAGTGCAAGAGCATTCCCCTTTCTCCACATCTTTGCCAACACCTGTTGTTCCTTGTGTTGTTGATTTAAGCCATTTGGACAAGGATCAGGTAATATCGCATGGTAGCTTTGATTCTTATTTCCCTAATGTTCAGTAATGTTGAGCATCTTTTCATCATACTATTTTCTCTACTTTTGTGTATGATGAAATGTTTCCATTATAAAAGTTTTAACAAGAAAAACAAGCTTAAGTTAAATATAAAAGCACTACTAATAGTTTCTATTTACTTACTGACTTTAGAGAGAGAAGGGGAGAGCACACACTTGGGGGAGGGGGCAGAGGGAGAGAGACAGAGAGACAGAATTTTTTTTTTACTTCTTCATGGTTTTTCTTTTATTTTTTTTAATTTTATTTTTAATTTTTTTTTAAATTTACATCCAAATTAGTTAGCATATAGTGCAACAATGATTTCAGGAGTAGATTCCTTAGTGCCCCTTATGCATTTAGCCCATCCCCCCCACAACCCCTCCAGTAACCCTCAGTTTGTTCTCCATATTTATGAGTCTCTTCTGTTTTGTCCCCCTCCCTGTTTTTATATTATTTTTGCTTCCCTTCCCTTATGTTCATCTGTTTTGTCTCTTAAAGCCCTCATATGAGTGAAGTCATATGATTTTTGCCTTTCTCTGACTAATTTCTCTTAGCATAATACCCTCCAGTTCCATCCACGTAGTTGCAACTGGCAAGATTTCATTCTTTTTGATTGCCGAGTAATACTCCATTGTATATATATACACCACCTCTTCTTTAGCCATTCCTCCATCGATGGACATTTGGGCTCTTTCCATACTTTGGCTATTGTCGATAGTGCTGCTATAAACATGGGGGTGCATGTGTCCCTTCGAAACAGCACACCTGTATCCCATGGATAAATGCCTAGTAGTGCAATTGCTGGGTTGTAGGGTAGTTCTATTTTTAGTTTTTTGAGGAACCTCCATACTGTTTTCCAGAGTGACTGCACCGGCTTGCATACCCACAGAGAGACAGAATCTTAAGCAGGCTCCAAGTTCAGCTCACAGGGCTTGATCTCATGACCCTGGGATCACAACCTGAGCCAAAAGCAAGAGTTGAATGCTCAACTGACTGAGCCACCCAGGTGACCCTAATAGTGTCTAAACACAAACACAACATACAATTTTATTCATACTTCAAGGATATACATGTTTGAAAGTTGCTTGAAATCAGAATTACTATAAAGCAACAGTATTCAAGGCAGTTTGCCATTGGCAGAAAGATAGACATATAATTGCTTCCCATTGCTCTTGACATATAATCTAAAGGAACAGGATACAGTCTAGAAATACATTCACATTTATATGGCCCATTGATTTTCCACAAATACGCAAAGGTAATTCAATGTGGGAAGAATAGTTTAACAGTGTTGGAACACTTGCATATCAGTATTTTTGAAATGATTCCCAATCATTACCGTATACCAAACAAAAGTATTAACTTAAAATAGGTTATGGACCTAAACTTAAAAGCTTAAAACTGTTATGCCCAGAATTCTTGATCCCCAAAGACGACCAGGGAGCCGAGTCCGATGCAAAAGCAAAGAGCCTTTATTCAAGCTAGCTCAAGCTCAATCTCCTACCTGCACCGACAC
>NW_026057582.1:72403500-72425829 GCF_023721935.1 Panthera uncia | reverse complement strand
GGGGGGGGAGCAAGTTTCAAAACCACAAAGGTTTTATAGGGATCATGGCCTCAGCCATTGGCTGGGGAAGGATAGAACAATGGCTGCCAAGGTGTGGTCCCTGATCAGCAATTATCAGCGTCACCTGGAACTTGTTAAAAATGCAAATGTTGGGCCTGGTGGTCACAGACCTAATGAATCAGAAACTCTGGGGGTGGGGCTCAGCAATCTGTGTTTGAACAAGTCTTCCAGGAGATTCTGATGCACCTGAAGTTTAAGAACCACTGTGTCTGAGGATCTCTAACATGTTTGGCCTCAGTGTATACAGAACATTTCTCACTGGTCACCTATTAACCATTGGCTATCAGCCTTGCTGTGCTATATAAATACCTAGCACCAAACACCATCCCCAGAGACTCTGATTAATTGGTTTGGGGAGGGGTAAAATGCTCCCAGGTCATTCTAAGCCTGGACAGGGTTGAGGGCTCCTGCCTCTGGCCCCTACCTGAGAGAAGCCCTCCCTCTTCTACTCACATTTTCCACACCTCTCACACTTCCCTTCCTCCCACCTCAGACTTCGGAAGAATGCATCAATCGGTAAGTTACTTAAGGGGAGGAGGCGTGTTCTGAGGTTTGAGCAGGAACTTGTTTCTGCGGCCATGTCGGGGAAATAGTCACTAGTCAGCCGGCCTAGGTCTGCTCTTTCAAAACCGTAACACTTCTAAAAGAAAATGTAGAAGAAAACCTTTGTGATCTTAGCTTAGGCAAAGATTTCTTGGATAGAACCTGGAAAGCATGAACCATAAAAGAAAAAAATTATGAATCAGACTTCATCAAAATTTAAAGCTTGTGCTTTTTCAGAATATATATAGAGCTCTTACAGCTCAATAATAAAAAGACAACTCAATATGCAAAATGGACAGAGAATTTGGACAGATATTTCACATACAAAAAGTTACAGATGGAAAATAAGTCAATAAGGAAATACAGATTAAAACCACAGTGAGATATCACCACAACTCGCTAGAACAGCTCAAATGAAAAAGACATATAATGGCAAGTGTTGATGAAGATAAGGAAAACTGGGAATATCATACATTACTGGTCTACATCCAGTACAACCACTTGGGAACACACCCTGTCAGTTTCTTATAAAGTTAAACGTACATTTACCATACAATCCAGCAATTCCAATCCTAGGTATTACCCACAAGAAACAAAACAATTGTCTACCAACAAACTTGTACATGAATGTTCATAGACATTTTAGTCATTGTAGCCCAAAAGTAGGAACAACCTAAATTTCCATCATTAGGTAAGTAGGTGCACAGATTGTAGTGTCTACGTGCAGTGGAATACTATTCAACAATAAAAAGGAATGAACTGCTGATACACACGACACGGATGCAATCTCAAAGGCATTATTGTAAGCAAAAGAAGTAGACAGAGGAGAGTACATGTTCTATGATTCTATTTGTATGATAGTCCAGAATAGGCTAACGTAATTCATAGGGATAAAAAGCAGATCACTTGTTGCCTGGGCCCGGGGACGGACAGGTGTGGGGTGGGGGTGGGGAAAGGGAAAGGAAGAAGATGTGAGGTTGATGCAAATCAGATGCAAGTCTGATTCCACAACTTTCTAGAGTAATGGAAATATCTTATATATTGATTACGATGGTGGCTACACAGGTGTATACATTTGTCAAAGCTAATCAAATTGTGTGCTTAAAACAGCTGGACTTTACTGAGTGTAAATCATACCTCAATAAAGTTTACTAAATAAAAAGAATATGCATGTTCATATGGGCATTGAACATCTCTAGAGTACACACAAAACATTGCTAACTGAGGAAAGCCTATAGAGAGTAGAATTGGGTGTCCGGGGAAAAACATGGTAGGAAGATTTATTTTTCATGCTAATCACTTTGGGAGGGAAAAAATGGGAATAGGCCATGTGAAGAAAAAGAAAAACAAAGTACCAGTTAATATGTGAAAATACGCTCAAACTTACTAGTAATCCAGGAACTATATATTAAAATAGCAGATATATACTTCCCGATGAGAATGGCAAAATTTTAAAGTCTACTCCACCAACAGAGTGTATCCAGTGCTCTCAAGAATTGGATGAAATGGTTACTTTCATACTGTGTTAGGGAATACAATTCAGTACAATAAAGTTTAAGAACGAGCTATGGTATCAACTGATGAATGGATAAAGAAGTATATATATATATATATATATATATATATATATAAACTTTAAAAACTGAAAAAAATAATAAAATAAAATAAAATCTTTAAAAATAGATTTTAAAGAAGAGAACAGGCTATAGTAGTAGCATCTATCCAAATCCAAAATAGAATTAGATACCTTGTTTTGTTGGTTCTTTTTTAATGGTTATTTATTTGAGAGAAAGAGAGAGAGCAACAGGGGAAGGGACAAAGAAAGAGGGGGAGAGAGAGACAGCACAGAGCCCAATGCAGGGCTCAAACTCACAAACCGTGAGATCATGACCTGAGCCGAAACCAAGAGCCAGCCGCTTAACCGACTGAGCCACCCAGGTGCCCCTACCTTGTTTTTATTTTTTAATGCTCATTTATTTATTTATTTTGAGAGGGGGACAGGGGCAGAGAGAATCCAAGCAGGCTCCTCACCTCAGCACAGAACCCGAGGGGGATGGTGCTCAATCTCACAAACCATGAGATCATGACTTGAGCTGAGACCAAGAGTCAGATGCCTAACAGACTGGCCTACCTAGGTGCCCTAGAATTGGATACCTTTTTTTTTTTAATTTTTTTTTTAACATTTATTTAGTTTTGAGACAGAGAGAGACAGAGCATGAACGGGGGAGGGGCAGAGAGAGAGGGAGACACAGAATCTGAAACAGGCTCCAGGCTCTGAGCTGTCAGCACAGAGCCCGACGCGGGGCTTGAACTCACAAGCCGTGAGATCATGACCTGAGCCGAAGTCGGACGCTTAACCGACCAAGCCACCCAGGCGCCCCAGAATTGGATACCTTTTAATCAACAATTTAATTTCTAGGAATTTATATTACAGATTATCTTCTACATATTTACATGTTCGTGTAAAAGGGTACTGTGGCATTATTGGTTATAATAAAGGACTAGAAAAAGCAATAACATCAATAAGGAACTGGTTAAATAAATTATGCTTGGATATTTACCATACATATGTACTACCTTTAAAAATGAATAAGAATAGGTGCCCTTGGGTGGCTAGTCGGTTAAGTGTCCGACTTCGACTCTGGTCATGATCTCTTGAGGTTCATGGGCTCTGTGCTGATAGCTCAGAGCCTGGAGCCTGCTTCAGATTCTGTGTCTCCCTCTCTCTCTGTCCCTCCCCCACTCGCACTCTGTCTCTTTCTCTCTCAAAAACTAACATTAAAAAATTATGAAAAAATGAATTAAGAATAAAATGTGTATAACTTTGATCCCATAGTTCCACTTCTAGCAACCTTTCTTACAGAAATACCTTCACATGTACTCAAAGGTAGATGTACTCTGATGTGTGTTGCAACATTACAGTTAATGTTTAAAAAAAAACACAACAGTTCTTTGAATGGAACTGAATAAACTATGTTACATCATCCTATGATACACTATTCAACCATTAAAATAAGGAATTAGATAAATATATATTTACATCGAAAGTCTTTTAGAATCTGGGAATGGAGGTGGTAGTCAAGCAAAACTTTAGCTTTATCAAAAGACAAGGATTTTATCAGCCAGAAGAAATTCATATATCCTTCCATGTAGTAACTGTTTAATTAAAAGTAAGTATACATTTGGGGCACCTGGGTGGCTCAGTCGGTTAAGTGGCCAACTTCAGCTCAGGTCATGATCTCACAGTTCATGAGTTTGAGCCCCATGTCAGGCTCTGTGCTGACAGCTCAGAGCCTGGAGCCTGCTTCAGACTCCGTGTCTCCCTCTCTCTCTGCCTCTCCCCAACTCACACTCTGTCTCTCTCTCTCTCAAGAAAAATAAACACTAAAAAAAATTTAAATAAGTATACATTTATGAGGTTAAGAAAGTATGTATATGTATATATAAGATGCTGATTGGAAATATCAGTTGCCAAATACGTGGGTATCATGATCCCGTTTATGTTTAAAGAAACTGTATTTTGGAATTAAAAACACCTATGTTAAGAGAAATATGTCAAGACAGAAAAAGATGAAGTAAATGCAGTTACAATTTTAACATACAGGGAATCTGAGTGAAAGATACATGGGAACGCCTTGTCCTGTCCTTACAACTTGTCTGTAAACTGGAAGTTATATCAGAATAAAAAGCTACAAGAAAATAAAATTAGGTCTTATTCCCCCCACCCCCACCCCTCCTGCAGTCTCAACTAAAAACAAATTAACCAATACAGAAGGAAACTGGCTTAGAGCCACAAAGTCCTTGTGTTCACAGAGGAAGTGTGCATATTCCAGGTGGATAGCCAACAGTGCCATCACCACTTATTAAAAGGCTCCTCGGGGCGCCTGGGTGGCTCAGTCGGTTAAGCGACCGACTTTGGCTCAGGTCATGATCTCACGGTCCGTGAGTTCGAGCCCCGCGTCGGGCTCTGTGCTGACAGCTCAGAGCCTAGAGCCTGTTTCAGATTCTGTGTCTCCCTCTCTCTAACCCTCCCCCGTTCATGCTCTGTCTCTCTCTCTCTCAAAAAAAATAAATAAATAAATAAATGTAAAAAAAAAAAAAAAGGCTCCTCGATTTCCCATTTGATTGCAATACAACTTTTCACATACATTAAACTTTCATACATAATAGGATCTATTTTGGATCCTCCATTTTATTCCACCAATCTAACTGCTATTTTTTAAAAATTTTTTAATGTTTATTTATTTTTGAGAGAGACAGATAGAACACGAGCGGGGGGGGGGGGGGGAGGGGGGGACACGGAAGAGAGAGGGAGACACAGAGTACAAGAAGGCTCCAGGCTCTGAGCTGTCAACACAGAACCTGATGCAGGGTTCAAACTCATGAACCTCAAGATCATGACCTGAACCGAAGTCGGACCCTTAACCGACTGAGCCACCCAGGCACCCCTCTACTTGGTATTTTTATGTGACTATCATCCTGATTTGCTGTGTAGCTTCAAAGTACATTATGATATGTGGGAAGGCAACCAGATCATTACTAGTTTTTACTGTTTCAACAAAAGAAATATTCCTTGCCTATACTGAGACACTTATTCTTTCATTTAAACCATCAGTTTGTTTTATTCACACACACACACACACACACACACAATTAGTATTCTAATTATAATTTACTTTCGAAAGAATTAACTTCTTTAATATTAAGACTCCCCAGGAGCACAGTATGTTGTTCCATTTGTTCAGGTTTTGCATAAAATAATTTTCTTCATAAAGATGTCTCTTGTTTGAAACAGCATTTAATGGTTCTTGTTGTGAATACATTATTTTCCCATTTGCTTATTCCTTATTAACTCTAGTGATATTTTACTAAATCTCTTGGGCTTTATACAATCATATTACCAGCTCGAAGAAATGTGTTTATCTCCTCTTTTCCAATGTCTCAGCCAGCTATTTCATTTTATGAGATTGTATTTGCTAGAAAGCTTACAAGATAATATCAAATAATGTCCATAGCAAGCATCCTTATCTGGTTCCTAATTTTAATTGAAAGCATATATCAATTAGCTTTACTGGTGTGTGTGGTAATTGGTTTTTGTTATACTTAAGAAGTCTGCTTCTATCCCTATTTTTACAGAGTTTTTAAAGTAAGAATGGCTGCTGAATTTTATCAAGTGACTTTTCAGCATCTATTGATATAATCATATTATTTTTCATTTCATTTGTTATTGTCATAGATTATGTTGCTAGATTTCCTGATATTGAACACACTTGTACTCCTGGAATAAACTTTTCCAGGTCATGAGTTATTATCCTTTTGATAAATACCAGATTTTATTTACTAGTACTTAATTTAGGAATTTTCCTCCTATATTCTAAAGCACACTTGTTCTATATCCCTTTCTTCTATTTTTAGGTTTTATGTCAAAGTTATATTGGCTTCACAAAAGGAATAACAAAAAGAGATTTTTGCCTTTTTCTATGACCTAGAATAGTTTAAATAACATTGAAATTGTCTGGTCTTAAAATATCAGACAAAATATAGCTGTGAATCTATCTGGCTCTGCTTCCTTTTTATTATTAAATCTTTAGTCACTTTTCTAGTCTCTAATAATTATTTGGTCTGTTGAGGCTGCCACATCTTGGTGCCCATTATTCATCATTAATATTCTGGAAAAAAATATTTTTAAGTCATGAATTTATGATTTTGCCACAACATTCCTAAGAGAAAGCTCTTCGTATTCTCCTGAATTATCTTATATCTATAGTTATGCCTCATTTCTGATCCCTAGTCTTATATGAAGAGTTCTTACAAGTTAAAGCAAAGTATTTTTCAACCAGGTTCAGAGCCTAATGCGGGGTTCGATCTCACAAACGCTGAGATCATGACCTGAGCTGAAATCAAGAGTCAGTTGCTCAACTGACTGAGCCACCCGGGCACCCCAGGAACTAAATTTTTAAAAAAATTTATGCAATACTCAAAGTAATTAAGTAGATGTGGTACCCATAAAAGCATACAGTCTGTGAGGGAAAAGAAGCAGTCAGAAAACAAAAATGTCCTTGGACATTAAAAATATAAATATCAAGAGGCGCCTGGATGGCCCCTGCTTGGGATTCTCTCTCTCCCTCTCTCTCCGCCCCTCCCCTGCTCTCTCCCTCTCTCTCTTTCTAAATTAATACACTTAAAAAAAATTTTTTTTTCTTGAAGATTTTATTTTTAAGTAATCTCTATACCCAATGTGGGGCTCAAACTTACAACCCTGAGATCGAGTTACATGCTCTACTGAGCCAGCCAGGTGCCCCCAATTAATTTTTTAATATTTTTACCCGGTAAAAGAATGAAACTACATTAAAAAGTGTTCAGAGCATCCCTCCAACCCTTCTCCATTCACCCCATTCCCCACTCACTAACCTTCAAAGGTAATAACTATTTCTATTACTTTCTTGTGTATCCTCAAAGTTGAGAAAATGGGTTTGAAACTTAGATTTCTGAACAACCCAAACCATGCCAAACAGTAGATGGAGTTTGGGGAAAAGAAATGCATATGAGACACACAAGCACTTACTTAGAGTAGAGAGTACCCTGGAGCTTTTGTGAAATAAAATGCTAGGGAAGGATTTCAGCAAAATGAAAAAGGAACCAGGAAGCAGGACACACAGGGTACCAGATACATAGTAGCAGTTGAGTGTAACATATAAGAAGTGAAAGAAGCCAAAAGAAGTTTCAGGGGATTTGTTAGACCCAGAGGCAGACTTACTACGAAACTAATGAAAATAAGCTCAAAGCCCTTCACTCATTTCAGACCTTTCCAAGTCCAAGAGATGAGCCCTAAGAGTGTCTATTTGTGATTCTGTACTTTTTCTCTTGAAGATGGCCCCCCAAATTATATAAGATTCAAGACCTACAAACCTTGGATCCATCTTTGATTAGACCTTAGTAGTTGGAAGATTTTTCTTTTTCTTTTTTAAAATTTTTTTAGTGTTTATTTATTTTTGAGAGATAAAAACACAGAGTGTAAGTGAGGGGAGGGGCAGAGAGAGTGGGAGACATAGAATTCAAATCAGTCTCCAGGCTCTGAGCTGTCAGCAAAGACCCCGACGACGTGGGGCTTGAACCCACAAACTGTGAGATCATGACCTGAGCTGAAGTCGATGGTTTAAGTGAGCCACGCAGCCACCCCTAGAAGATTTTTCTTTAACCAACAAACTATTAATGACATGAATTACATTTCCTTCCTTGGGTGGAATAAAATTATAGTAATATTTATCCAACAAATTGATAAATGACATTTATTGATTTTCCATTTCTGAAATTAACCTATAGACAAGACACAAAGAATTAATTGGAGTTAGAGAACAGAATAGGAATGTTATAAATATTGGCAATATAAAATTACAATATAGCTAAAAATATTAGGACAATAAGAACAGAGATTCAATTACATTTTTTTTTAATTACATGAATAAAATGTAACCAACCACTGTCTGGAACCAAGGGATCTGGGAAAGTACTGTAGAAGCAACAAGTTCCTCATCTTTCAGAATATAGCCATGGACTGTCAAAAGATGATAAACCAAGAAAAAAAGGCAGAAATTTCTTTATTGCTAAAGATAGAAATATTAATTAAATATATAATTAATTAAAGAATATTAATTAAAGATAAAATAATCATGGGAATAATCCCAGTCACAAAGTATTTTTAGATGCTGTGAACTGAACTAGGAGAAGAGAAAAGAACATGTTTTACTTTTTATTTTATAACCTTCTATAATATTTGAATTTTTTTATTTATGCACTGCTTGTATAATTTTTTAAGCAATTTTTTTAAATGTGTCTACAAAGATACTCTTTCTAATGTTGTTTATAACTGTCGGAACTGGAAACAATCTAAATACCTACAGAGAGATGAATAGGAGACTGATTAAAATAATTTAAATCAATTTTATATATATTTACTAACATGGAAAGATCCCCACACTATATTGAGGGGGTTTTTTTATTTAAAAAAATCCAGATGGTAAATAATGTGTACATCATGATCCATTTTTTAAAAATGTTGTGATGTATATGAATGTGTGTATGAACAAGATACTTATTCTAAAATGTGAATAATTATTGCTTCCAAGTGATAAGAATGCAGGTGATTTTTATTTTTCTCTTTTAACCTGGATGTCCTAAAATTTCCTATGAGGAATATAAATTATTTTGTAATAGAAAAAAAACCAAACATGTTATTTTAATACATTTTTCTTTAATCCATTCCACATTTCTCCCAATTGAAACAAGGTCACAAGATTCTTTTTTGTAATTCTTTGCCCAACTGAATATTTATTTGAGTCAAAATCTATTTGACATCACCACCAAATCAAAGTGTTCAGGTACAAAGATGTCCTTCAATCCACAGTGATAAGAACACAATTTCATAGCTAAAGGCAGATAAAAATAATATCGTTTGCCCAGTACCCAGTGCAGCCGTGGCATCAATTTCTGAGCCAAGGAGAGAAGAATCTAAATCATCACAATTGACAGCAAAGCACAAGCTGAGTTTGTCAGAGATAGGTTCATCATCTGGGATGCTCATTTCAAATCACTTTGGGAAGGCAAAATTATTGCTGCTAAATTTCATAACATCTCAAAATCTGTGACTTTTCCAATCATAAAGAACAGACCTGCAAGCCTTGATAAGGAAGTTTACATTGACTTCATTACAACAGATTTAACGCTAAGAAAACAAAGGCAAAAGCAATAGGTGCTTATGCTCTAGTGCAAGTTCAATGCCAAAGCATTTTCATTATCTCGAAGCAAGCGAGAAGGCCACACAGCATTTTCCCCTGATTTGAGACATTTTACTTCTCAGTAAAGCCTGCTGTATACTTCCTAATTTTTAAAGTGACAAGAAGACATTTCAAAGGTAACCACAATACATTTCCATCCAATATCACATGTAGTTTTTGGCCTTGACTTGTCTAATCTTAATCAGATTTATCTGAGAGCCACAGAAATTCAGAAAATCAAAACAGTGTTTGCCCTAAACTGAAAAATTCTCCAAAGGGCAGTGTTGGAGATAATAATAATGGTAACATTTATTGAGCTTTTCTAGTGTGCCAGGGGCTATATTAAGTACTGATTAAGTATTGATGAAATAGTTAATCAGTACTGAAGCTCTTAATTAAGTTAAGCAATTAAATCAGGACTTAAGTACTAATTAGGTACTATATTATATACTCTTTTCAGTCAGTACTCACAAAACCTAATAAAATAGGCAATTATTATTATCCACATGCGGCAGATTATATTTTCCAAATGTGTCCACAACCCTTTCTTTCATCCCAAATGCTCTTCTACAACGTAATCTTGCCCATCTTCCCATCAACAGTTCGGGCCCTATGTACCCTCCCTTTGAAACAAGGCAGACTTTGATCAATTGAGTATGGCAGAATTATGTCCTACATCTTCCAAGGCCCAGGTCAGAAAAGGCTTTGCAACTTCCACCAGGCTCTTTGGGGATGTTTGTTCTGGGGGAAACCAGCCATAACTTAAGAAGTCCTACTACAGTTAAGCCATCATGGTATGCTTATGAGGCCATGTATAGGTAGTTTCTAATCAATAGTGTCAGCTGAGCTCCCAGCCAATAGCCAGCCTTCACTGCAAGCCATGTGAGTATGCCATCTTGGATGTCCAGCCCAGTCAAGCTTTCAGATGACTGCAGTTCCAGCTGATATCTGACTTCAACTGCATGAGAGACCCTCAATGTGAGAATTGCCAAGCCATACCCTTTCTGACATCCTGACCCATGTTTTACACCACTAAGTTTAGGGTGGCTTGCTATACAGAAGCTGCAACAAGAACATTCCATTTTGCAAATGAGGAAATTTAGGCATAAAGAGTGATTTGACTCCAGGTCTTTTTTTTATTATTATTATTAAAAAATTTATTTATTGGGGCGCCTGGGTGGCGCAGTCGGTTAAGCGTCCGACTTCAGCCAGGTCACGATCTCGCGGTCTGTGAGTTCGAGCCCCGCGTCAGGCTCTGGGCTGATGGCTCGGAGCCTGGAGCCTGTTTCCGATTCTGTGTCTCCCTCTCTCTCTGCCCCTCCCCCGTTCATGCTCTGTCTTTCTCTGTCCCAAAAATAAATAAAAAATGTTGAAAAAAAAATTTTTTTTTTAATTTTATTTATTTATTTATTTTTAACGTTTAATCATTTTTGAGAGAGAGAGAGATAGAGCGTGAGTGGGGAGGGACAGAGAGAGAGGGAGACACAGAAACCAAGGCAGGCTCCAGGCTCTGAGCTGTCAGCACAGAGCCTGACGCAGGGTTCGAAGCCACGAACTGTGAGATCATGACCTGAGCGCAGTCAGACGCTCAATCCATGTGCCTCCAACTCCACATCTTAACCATCGTTTTGTCCTGCTACCAAATGTTGGAATAATAAAGTCTGTACCATGCAGAAGATATCCTTCTCAAGTCATGTTTATTTCAACATATCCATCAGCAGAACACTCTGTGGAAGGAAAATTGTGACTTCATTGAAGTAGAAGCAATCTATGTTGCTACATTTTGTCATCGTGCAGTTTTCTCTATTCCAACTACTGATCTGTTAATTAAAATATTGAAAACTTCTTACAAATTATTATATTACAGCAAGACAGAATGCCCCAACCTACTGCAGGCAAATGTCCTAACAAGAGATATTCCCAGGAGATAACTTAACATTTCTCTCTCTAAAATTATTTCTAGTAGGCTGTTGGCATTTCAGAGGTTAACTCTTTCAGAATGTTCTCAAAGCACGAAGTATATGATTAATATCTTGGAGAATTTTAGAGGTAAACACAAAATAAATTTTATAGAAGTTGGTCTGAAAAACAGGATTTATGCAAAACATAACTGAGCAATGAGTGAAATCCTAAGTTTTTGTGGAGTTTAAAAAATTTTGTGTTGGGGAGACTGGGTGGCTCAGTCAGTTAAGCAACTAACTTAAGGTCAGGTCTTGATCTCGCAGTTCATGGGTTGGAGCCCCGCATCGGGCTCTGTGCGGACAGCTCGGAGCCTGGAGCCTGCTTCGGATTCTGTGTCTCCCTCTCTCAGCCCCTCTCCCATTTGTGCTCTGTCTCTCCCTCTCTCTCTCTCAAAAATAAATAAAATGTAAAAAAAAATTTTTTTTTAAATCTTGTGTTAACAGTGCCTGGATGGCTCAGTCAGTTAAGTGTCTGACTCCTGATTTTGGCTTAAGTCATGATCTCACGGTTTCTGAGTTCAAGGCCAATGTTGGGCCCTGTGCTGACAATGAGAAGCTTGCTTGGGATTCTCTCTCTCTCTCTCTCTCTCTCTCTCTCAAAATAAATAAATAAACTTAAAAAAAATCTACTGTGGAAGACCTAATAGCAAAGTACTTTATAGTAAAGTAAATCTGGTAAAAGCTGAATCCTTGAAGGTATTTATTATGATGCAGTTCAGTTTTGTTTACCTTAAAAGATATCACTGTGGTCTATCATCACAACAACAGAGACTAGACCTGTTTGCTAATTCACATCTATCCCCTGTTCTCTGGGAAGCTGTGATCATGTTTTTATTTTATTCCTCTTGACCTCCTTCCCCCAGTTAATCTAGCCAGGCTAGACAACAGATTCTCTCTCCTGAGAACTTGAAATTAGGATTCTTTGACTGTAATCATTCTGCGCAGTTCACTTTATTACATGTATTGAAAACCCAGAGAATAAGGCCGTCATTGCAGGCAGCTATGTTTGCTGAGATGCAGCCAAGGCAGTGAAAGCCAGGTCACATATAGGAAAGAAGAAAGCAGATGCAGAGACAATGGACCACAAAATCAAAGGGAGAGAGGGAGACGGGGTGGGGGGCGAGGGGGAGAGAGAGAGATGTGGAGACAGAAAAAGGCAGAAAGAAAGGCAGGCAGAATTTTTATGCCCCTAGACTTCCGTTTTTCAGGACTTTAAGTGTACCTCTCACCCTTGAGGTACTGAAGATACTCTGGTACCTTGTGGTAGCCAGTCTCCAGATGGCCCCCAGCGATTCTTGCCTCTGGTATTCATGCGCTTGTGCAGTCCCCGACCAATTGAATAGGGCCGGCCCATGTAATCAATAGAATGTTGCAGAAACGATGATGTATAACTTTGTTTAAAAATCAAGTCTCAACAAATACCACTAAAGCTTATCATAAAGAGGATCTTGGAGAGGTGGGAAAAAGGTAGGATGGAGATTTCCTCCTCTCCCTGGAAAGGCTAGAAATGCTGTCCAGAGACAATGAATCAAAAAATAGAGATTCTTGTCACTTAAAGATATAAAAGTGATAGAAGAACTAAAACTAAGAATAAAACTGTGAGGAGACATTTGAGAAGAGAGGGGGTTACTGTAAGTGAGCAAAACTCACCTTTCACAGAAGGAATTAAATGGATGTTGCCTAAAGTGGATATCCAAAAAAAAAGCAGCATAAACATACTATTCCAAGAGTTGTAAGGGCGCCTGGGTGGCTCAGTCAGTAAAGCATCCCACTCTTGATTTCAGCTTTGGTCATGATGTCTTGGTTCCTGAGATGGAGCCCCACATCAGGCTCTGAGCTGACAGCACAAAACCTGCTTGGGATTCTCTCTCTCCCTCTCTCTCTGCCCCTCCCTAACTTGCTCATGTGCAGGCATTTCTCTCTCTCTCTTTCTCTCTGTCTCTCTCAAAATAAATAAACTTCAGAAAAATATAGTAAAAGCATTTGTTCTTTAAAGAAAGAGTTGTAGATATAACAAACAGACAAATTTAAAACAAAGAGGGTCAATTTATTTAATAATAACTATTAAATTATTTAAGTAGTACAGTAAATAATAAATAGTATTTATTAAATTTTGTTAATGTTTATTTATTTTTGAGAGAGAGAGAGAGAGAGAGAACTCGAGCAGGGGAGGGGCAGAAGGAGAGGGAGACACAGAATCTGAAGCAGGCTCCAGGCTCTGACCTGTCAGCACAGAGCCCGATGTGGGGCTCCAACCCATGAACCGCGAGATCATGACCTGAGCCGAAGTCAGACACTCAACCAACTGAGCCACCAAGGTGCCCCAATAGTATTTATTATTAATAATAATGGTAATGATGGATCCACAAGTTAGACCATCAGAGACATTGTGGGACAAATCAGAAGAGAAAGGAAGGAAAGGAATGTGTATTGAGTACCTATTACCTATGAAGAAAATGAGGCTCAGAAAATAAGGGTCACGAGCTAGCAGACTAAAGAACTGGTACACACCCGCAGGTTTATCTGACTCTACAGTCAAAGACCTGTCACTCTACCACATAGGTAAGGGACCAAGAGTCTCTAGCCCTTAGAGCAGTGGGACGCTGCCACATTTTTACTGAGAAAGAATTAATCATCTAAATTACTTTATATTGCAATGTTTACTTAGAGCCATTTGATACATGTAGTTCTACTCCTTTGTCCATTTTACATGCATATATAATTAACTGATTTTTTAACACTGTCTGATGCCAGGTAAAGCAAATATTAATCTCAGTTTGCAAACTCATGTGTACACCAAATTTAATTTTTAAAACTCAGTTTAATTTCCCTAGATGCCCCATTAACCTGATAGTGGAAATTAAATCTTAGTCAATTCTGGGTTCTCCCACAGGTGTACTTCAGTGTTGTGTCTAAGTTTTGAGGAGGATAGGAAGAGACAAGGAGGCATCCAGCCCTATGGCCATCTGTCCTCTGGACACTCCCATCCTGCCCCACCCCCCCGTCACCAGTCCACAGGTGGCTGGCACATCACTCCCCATTCCTGTCTGCAAGGCCCCTGAGGGTTGAGCAGCTCTCCTTGCTCCCTCTGTACCTCTCTCGGGCACACTAGGCTTTATTACTCTATTTCTGCATGTCTCTGAATGTGAGAAAGTTGTTGATGCTCTAGAAGGTCCCACCTGCCTAGAAATCCCATGCAGCCTCTTCTCTGTGGTATTACCACTCCCCAAACTCTTCCCAGAAGGCAAGTTGCAAGTGCTCTCTGTTCTCACACCCACAGCCCTATATGGGGTTCTTCCGTTCTCCCCCCACCCCCCCAGACTCAGCCTGGGTTTGGGACAGCAGAGTACAATGTCCCTTCCCAGAGACTACCCAGCTTTGAGCTAACCTTTCTCCATGGGCTGTCTCCTCTTTCCCCTACCAGTCAGAATCTCAGGAAATAAATCGTGAACTGACTCACCAGGGTTTTTTTCTAGGCCCTGAGTCCTAAACTTGAAAAGGCTTTACTCTGCCTTCTGCAATAATGTTTATTTCCCAATCTCCTTACCCAAATGGGAGGTGCAAGAGATCTAGGAAGGAAAAGAAATACACACAAAAAAACAAGAGATAGGATTTGAAAAATGTGATACTTCTACATGGGTACTATGCCAGATGCTGGATATACAAGGAAAAATACAATTCAATTCCTGATATCAGGATTTGTCCAGGGTCGCAAAGCTAGTAGGGGGATACAGAGGAAAAACCCAACAGTGATGATATTGCATTTTGTGCAATATCAGAATTTATATTTATAGATGAGAGGAATATAGTTGGGCAAGGGGAAGGGGGAGCTACTCAGAAAAGTTTTCCCATGGAAAACTGGACCTGATTCTTGTCAAGATTGGGAAGGCACTTCAAGTAGGAGGAGCATCATATACATAGGCACAGAGGCCAGAGAGAACAGGATCCTTTCAAAAATGGCAGCAGTTTGGTTGGAGATTAAGTTAAATAAGAAGAATGGGAGAAGAAAATAAAGCAATAGGTAGACCCTAGATCAAAAGGATGCTGTACTGGGAAGCTTACGCTGAAGCTGGGAAGTTTTACTCTGAAGGTTATTTGGAGACATCGAATGACTTTAGGCTGGAAAATATTGTAATCCCTTTTGTGTTTTTAAAAGATCGTTCTAGGGGCGCCTGGGTGGCGCAGTCGGTTAAGCGTCCGACTTCAGCCAGGTCACGATCTCGCGGTCCGTGAGTTTGAGCCCCGCGTCAGGCTCTGGGCTGATGGCTCGGAGCCTGGAGCCTGTTTCCGATTCTGTGTCTCCCTCTCTCTCTGCCCCTCCCCCATTCATGCTCTGTCTCTCTCTATCCCAAAAATAAATAAAAAACGTTGAAAAAAAAATTTAAAAAAAAAAATAATAAAAGATCGTTCTAACACAACATGGAGAACTGAAGTGAGAAGGATATTCAAATCCATATAAAAGATAAAAGAGCCCAAGCTAAGGCAATGGCAGTGGGAATGTAGAAAGAGAGGAAATCCATTCACAAGATATCTTGAGGGCAAAATTACAAAAGTTGGGGTAAGAAGGTGAAGGAGAGGAACGAGTCTAGGATAACTCCCCACATTCTGGCTTGGGTGACCAAGGAAATGATGATACCATTTCACATCAATAGGAATACACGAGAAGGGAACGTATGGGCAGAAGTAGATTGAGGGAAAGGGGGAGATGATACATTCACAGTTTTTCATTCATTCATCATTTTACTTTTAAAAATTCACTTGGTTCAATTTTTTTAAATATCTAAAAAAATACATGGTTAGGAATCATGCTGTCAACCCTAGCACTATCCACCCCAAACTACCACCTACAACAAGTATCACTTTTTTTTTTTTTAAACAAGTATCACTTTTGTTGGCCTCTGGTATATTCCTCCAGTTGCTTTTAACACATTGGCCTCAAGGCATCCAGGTAGAGATCTTCATTTAATAGCTGGATAGATGGTGCTGGAGTTCAAGAGAGATACCTGGGCTCATGAAAAATAAACTTAACAGCAAGAAATCAGCTAAGCCCATTAAAAAAATGGTCAAAGATCCTGAATAGACATCTTTTCCAAAGAAGGTATGCAAATAGGCGACAGATGTATAAAAAGAATTTTCAATATCACTAATCATCAGGAAAATGCCAATCAAAATCATAATGAGATATCACTTCACACCTGTTAGAATGGCTATAGAAAAGACAAGAAATAACAAGTGTTGGTGAAGATGTTAAGAAAAGAAACCCTGTACACTGTTGGTAGGAATGTAAACTGGTAAAGCCATTATGGAAAATAGTATGGAGTTTTCTTTGAAAATTAAAAATAGAACTACCATATGATCCAGCACCCCCACTTTGGGGTATATTTCAAAGGAAATTAAATCAGTGTTTCAAAGACATATCTGCACTCCCATATTCATTGTAGCATTACTCACAATAGCTGAGATATGGAAACAACCTAAGTGACTATCAATGAACGAAGGTAGAGGTGCCTGGGTGGCTCAGTCGGTTAAGCCTCGGGGTTAAGCCTCGGACTTCAGCTCAGGTCACAATCTCGAAGTTCATGGGTTTGAGCCCCACATCCGGCTCTGTGCTGACAGTTCAGAGCCTGGAGCCTGCTTCAGATTCTGTGTCTCCCTCTCTCTCTGCCTCTCCCCCACTCATGCTCTGTCTGTCTCTCTCTCTCTCAAAAATCAATAAACATTAAAAAAATTTTAAGGTGCAATACACACACACACACGGAATATAATTCAACTATAAAAAAAAGAAGGAATCCTGCCATTTATGACAACATTATAAAACTGGAGGGCATAATGCTAAATGAAATAAGCCGGACAAAAACAAATACTATATGGTATCACTTATATGCAGAATCTAAACAAACAAACAAATAAAAGGTCTAAATTCATAGAAGCAGAGAGTAGAATGGTGGTTGCCAGAGGCTGAGGAGTGGAGGAAATGGGGAGATGTTGGGTGAAAGGGTGCAAACTTCTAGCCATAAGATGAATAAGTTTTGGGGGCCTAATGTACAGCATGGTGTCCATAGTTAATAATACTGTATTGCACACTTGAAATTTGCTAAGAGAATAAATCTTCATCCCCAAAACTGAAAGTTTTGATTTTTTTATTTAAATATAATTGACATATAACACTGTACAAGTTTAAGATGTACATGTGCAAGTTTAACATGCTGATTTGATACACTTGTTTTATTGCAATGTGGTAAAATCTTAAGTGTTATCAACACACACACACACACACACACACACACAAAATGGTAACTCTGTGAAGTGATGGACATGTTAATTAACCTCATTGTAGGAATCATTTCATACTATATGGCATATCAAATCATCACAGTAAACTTTAAACAGATAACATTTTGTCAATTATACCTCAATAAAGTTGGGAAAAAAATTAATCCTAACTTTTTCATTTCCTTCCTTATTGTTCCTTCCCTCCTCCTCCTCACCCCAGGACCCCATTTTCACCATCTCCCAAGCCCAATCATGTAAGAGTCAGGATAGGATTAACCAAGTTTCTGTATTACTTTTGTTGGTTCTTTGCATCCCTGTAACAATAGGACTGCCTAATATTAGACAGGAACCCCCAATTTCAGAGGCATGATTAGATATATTACTTTAACTAAAAGTAACTGCTATTGTAGATCTGAACAAACAACAGAAACTTTTGTTTGTACAGTTGTGGTAAGTAACAGCCAAGAGAGTTGGGAAGAGGCTGAGCAAGGCTCATTATACTAATTATCTGGGGATCCCAAGACCCATCAAACTTTGGAGAAGAGTAGATCCCTTAGGAAAATAAAGATGCAATCCAAATCTTTCAACTCTGATGTCAGCTCCACAAGGAGATGTGTTTGTTCCAGGAATAACTCACCCACTCTCCCCTAGAGCCGCATTGTCCCCAGAAGAAATATCGTCTCATAGAGACTGGGCCAATGCGAGGATGTAATAAGAGTCATTAACCTGTCAAAATCATCACCTTTAGTCCAAGAAGACAATGAAGGAGGAATCCACCAAATGACAACTGTATTTTTCCAAAGCTTCCCCCAGGATGAGCTTGCTGAAAATGGAAGATTTCAACATTCTGTTCTCAACAGATCCTGTTACCTGAAAGATGACAAAGTTCAAGGAAACTATTTTCCTACCCAGGGAATGACAGCTGACCATTCAAGTTGATCATTCAATGCTTTGGAAAAAGATAGGTGCTCTTAGAGAACAAATTCATGGGAGATGAAGATCTCAGACTAAAAGCACAAGATCTGTATTTAGACCCATAGACAATATTGCAACCTGAAGAAATACCTATGCGAACTAGGCACCTTCTGCAATCCCCTGAGTAGTGTAATTGGCATGGCCTGATTGGGACTTCCCCAGAGGGCTACTAGATACCTAACCTGAACCTGCAGGGTAATCTCCCCCTTATTGCTGCAGAGGATGGCAGAACAGCAGTGGCTTCCTCAAACCCTCTTGTTCCGGGTACTTTTTTACCTTCCTTTATAATATTGGCACATCAAATACACACATGGTGTAATTTGAGCCCCACCATCCAAGTCAAAGGTAGGCAAACCAATGTTTATTCATATAGTTGCTCACTCACATTGAGGAACTTTGTCTGCCCCACCTTGTACTGTTTGTGACTGGCCCTTGGAAAATCCAAAGCTCTGGACAGTATTGATTCTGGGTGAAACTTCTAATGGTTTTCCTTAGAAGGAGATCTCACCCTCCTTCTAAGTGTACCAGAACTGTCCCAAAGACCTTGCAATTCCAGCATAACAGGACAAACCTCCAGGGCATCCACAGACTTTCCCCCTGGACACTGTATAACTACCCTTAAAACAGTGAATGGTCAGGGCACTTGGCTGGCTCAGTCTATAGAGCATAGGACTCTTAATCTCAGAGTTGTGAGTTTGAGCCCCATGTTAAGTATAGAGATTCCTTAAAAATAAAATATTTTTTTAAAAAGAGCAAACAGTGAATGGTCTAGGTAGATGGTGGCATGTCCAGGCTCTCAGGCTGCCATCAAGCATGTAGGATAAAAGGGGAAATGGCCAGGATTCAGGAAGTGGCTCACTTCTCATTATATATGGACTCCCCCCAACCCCCCTCCAGATGTTGACCTCTGGTTTGAAGTGGGAAAAGAAACAAAAGATTAACAGCAGCACTGTTTATGTGCTATATCCTTGGGCTGGTCACAAGGTGTTTTCATGGTTTGTGCCAAGTTTATGATTCAGTATGAAGCTGGAGCTTTGTCCTCAGCTTCCACTCACATCCAACTCTTTCTCATCTTAGTCTCTGTTCTCATCTTTCTTCCAATGTGTCCCCCTGGGACTTCACCTAGAAAGCACTCATTCTATTGTTCCTGTTGCTGTTTCTGGGTATCACATTCATGTTGCATCCTGCTTCTGCTCCACAAAGAGATGGGTAAGTTTCTTGGTTACCTGGGCTTACCTTTGAACCTCAGAGACTTCTTTTTCAAATGACTGAGAATCTAAACAATGTTAAGCCTAGGAATAACCCTGGTGAATATCCTCAGAGGCTGAACAACTATTTTGTGTTAATAACTGTCAACAAATGTTACCCATAATGGTAGTTTATAGCATGACTGAATAGTGTAGCCTGTGCTGAAAAGAAGACAAAACCTGGGGTGTCTGAGTGGCTCAGTTGGTTAAGTGTTTGACTCTTGATATCAGCTCAGGTCTTGATCTCAGGATCATGAGTTCAAGGCCCACATTGGGCTCCACTCTGGGCATGGAGCCTACTTGAAAAACAGTCATAAAAAAAGAAAGTATATATATATACAGTTTACCATTTCATCCTCTCTACTAGTATTCCCTAGCATTTCCTTCATTACAAGTACCTAACATGGATCCCAATCTTATTTTCCAGTGACTAGCAAATAATTCTTGCTATAGTTCTGCCTGATAATTAAGGTAGTAGTTGATAATGTTTAAGGAAGGAAATGTCCAAGCATGCTTACTTTTTTTTCATGTTTATTTATTTGTTTATTGCGAGAGAGAGAGAGAGAGAGAGAGAATTTCAAGCAGGCTCCTTGTAGAGCCTGATGTGGGGCTGAAACTTACGAACTGCAAGATCACTACCTGAACTAAAATCAAGAGTGGGATGCTTAACCAACTGAGCCACTCAGGTGCCCCTTAAGATTTTTATTTTTAAGTAATCTCTACACCCAACATGGGGCTGGAACTCACATAACCAAGATCAAGACTCATATGCTCTACTGACTGGGCCACCCAAGCACCCCTTGGGGATGCTGACTTTTAGAAAGAGACCTTTTTAAGGGTTTGGGGGTTTGGGGGTTTTGCTGCTGGAAGCACTGGGGCAGACCCAACCAGAGCTCTATTTACTAGCTCAAAATCCAGATCATCTCAAAGATGGATAGTGTCCCTTTAGAGGATGTTTGTGGGGACATACATACACCCTCTCATGAGGAAAAGCAAATTCTCTTCACATGGGCCAGTTTAAGACTACTTGGCATATGACTCTGCAAAGTAGCTGTCCCTTAGGAAGTATGACATAAATGAGCCCTCAACCTCTTCTTTGTCAAACACCACCACATCCATCTCTCAGACAATTGAGATGTTACTCACTCATTCAGTAGATGTTTATTGAAGCTGACTATTTCAAGAAACTCATTCTAAGTGCTGTATAAAAACAAATTTAAAAAGAAAATTTTTAAAGTTTATTTTATATTTATTTTGAGAGAGAGAGAGAAAGAAAGAGAGCATGAGCAGGGGTGGGACAGAGAGAGAGGGAGAAAGAGAATCCCAAGCAGGCTCCCCCACAGGGCTCAAACTCACAAACTGTGAGATCATGAATTGAGCCAAAATCAAGAGTTGAATGCTTAACCAACTGAGCCACCCAGGCGCCCCAAGAAATTTTTTGACTCAGTAAACAACAAATGAAAAACAAATATAAAATTCAATACAAATCAAATGAGATATAATAAAATTATTAGGGATACAGAGGAAAGATTCATTCATTCATAAAAATGATAGCAATTTTTGAGGAGAGACTTAAAGGAAAAATAATATTTGAAAGGCTGATAATTCCAAGCTGAAAGAATGTCATGTGCAGACACACAGGTGCATAAAACAGTATTAAGAAATCTCAAAGAGTCTATTGTATCTAGAGTCCACAAGGAGATGTAAGAGAAGAACCTGGATACATCATTAAATCTTGAATACCAAACTTCCTCTTAAGAATTTTTATTTATGCATATATTACTTGAATTATTCTTTTTTGATTTGTAAGAGTTGTGCTTTTCTCTCATAAATTTCCTCTTTTTTTTAGTAATCCAAATACTCATGAAAGGTATCAAATTTCAGGTAATCTTGAAAAACAATAGAGCATCTATGCATTCTAAATCAGTTTATGAGGATATGGATTGTTGCAGTGAATGGCTAAGTTAAGCAAAAAGAGGTTACTGCCCTCAAATATGAACTATTTATGGAAAAAGACCTATGGTTGGAATAAATATAAAAGTAAAAAGTATTGGAAATAGATTATAATGTTAGGGGCAATAGGATTCATTCTGTGTTGAGAAGAAAAGTTTGGTTCAAAAGGTAAGCAAGGATAATTTTTGCTTTGGGGCTTTACTTAGGCCACCCTTAAAATCACCACTTTCTCCTCCAACACACAGACGTGCCAGGGATCAAACATGAGATGGGAAACCCAGGGACCTTACAAAACAAGCTTGAGTAGTGAGCGATGGAAAGATATGTCCTTCAAAGAAATAAAGGAATCTGTCACACAAAAATGGAACACTCATCCTCCCCTTTCCTTTCAGTTACAAAGTTCCTGAGGTCCCCAGAACATCCCTCCTCCTGATGCTGCACACCTCTGATTGGCCACCCTCAGCAGAGTTCAGAGGAGCCATAAGGAACCACACCACTGTCACCGAGTTTGTCCTGCTGGGACTCTCAGATGCCTGTGAGTTG
>NW_026057582.1:72258399-72378500 GCF_023721935.1 Panthera uncia | reverse complement strand
TTATTTTATTATATATATTTATTTTATATATTATTATATATATTTATATATTATTATATATAATATATATTTATTTTATATATTAAATGTATATATTATATATATTTATATATATTTATATTATATTTATTATATTATATCATATTATTTATAGATTTATCAATATAAAATAGATAACTTAATAGTCCTATATCTTTTAAAGAAATTGCATTTGAAATTTAAACCTCCTCCCCCCCAAAAAAAAACAAAGGAAAGTTCAGGCCCAGAGGGCTTCACTGGTTAAGTCTACTAATTATAATACCAATGCTTCACAAACTTTTGCAGAAAACAGAAGAGGAATAAACACTACCCAAATTAACTTATGAAGTCAGCTTTACCTTCATTTGGCATCAAACTGATTTTGGGGGGCGCCTGGGTGGCTCAGACAGTTGAGCATCTGACTCTTGATTTTGGCTCAGATCATGATCCCAGGGTCATGGGTTCCAGCCCTGTGTCTGGCTCTGTGCTGAGCATGGAGCCTGCTTAGGATTTTCTCTCTCTCTTACTCTGCCCCTCTCCTCCACTAATGCTCTCTTTCTCTGTCTAAAATAACAAAACAACAACAACAAAAAACAATTTGGTTTGATACCAAAATCAGACAAAGATGTTTAAGAAAAGAAAATTACAAATATCCCTCAGGAATATAAATGAAAAAACCTTTAACAAAACTTTGGCAGATTATTTCCAATAATATATCAAAAAGACAATACACAATACATCTTTATCCAAATGAAGGTTATCCTGCAAATATAAGATTGGCTCAACATCCAAAAATCAGTCGTATAATTTACAATATTAACACAATAAAAGGGGAAAAACCACATAATCATCTCATTATATACAGAAAAAACATTTGACAAAATTCAACACTCAGGCATGATTTTTTGTAAGACTCCTAGCAAACTAGAAGAGAATTTCCTCAATCTGATAAAGGGTATTTATGAAAAACCTACAGTAAACATCATACTAAATGGTGAAAGACTAAATACTTTCTTCCTAAGATTAAGAACAAGGCTTTTACAACTTTTATTCAACACTATACTGGAGTATCCTAGCCAATGCAATTAGTTAAGAAGAAGAAATAAAAGGCATGCATATTTTTTATCATTTAAGGATGCTGAATTTTGTCAAATGCTTTTTTTTCCTCCATCTGTTGAGATGATCAAACAATTTTTATACTATAGTTGGTTAATGTGGTATATCACGTTTATGGATTTGCAGATGTTGAACCATTTTGGACCCCTGGAATAAATCCCATTTGAGCACAGTGTCTGATCCTTTTAATGTACTGTTAAATTTGGTTTGCTAACTTTTTAAGCTTACTTATCTATTTTTTGAGAGAGAGAGAGAGTGAGACAGGGGCAGAGAGAGAGAGGGAGACAGAGAATCCCAAGCAAGCTCCACACCGTCAGCACAGAGTCTGATGCAGGGCTCAAACCCACGAACCGTGAGATCATGACCTGAGCTGAAGTTGGACACTTAACCAGATGAGCCACCCAGGCACCCCGGTTTGCTAACTTTTTTTGAGGATTTTTGCAAATATGTTCATCAGACATAGTGGCCTGTAATTTTTTTTTTTTCTTGTAGTGTCCTTGTAGTGGCTTTGATATCAGGATCATACTGGCTTTGTAAAATAAGTTTGGTAGTGTTTCCTTTTTCACTTTTTTGGAAGAGTCTGAAAAGGACTGCTATTAATTCTTCTTTAAAAGTTTGGTAGAATTCACCAGAATTCATCTGGTACTAGATTTTTTTGGCTGGGAGGTTTTTGATTGCTGATTTAATCTCCTTCCTGGTAATTGGTCTGTTCAGCTGCATATAGAGAAAATGTACCTCCACATAATGAAGGTCATTTATGACAAGGTCACAGCTAACATCATAGCCAATAGTGAAAATCTGAAACTTTTTCCTCTAATATCAGAATCAGGACAATAATGCCCACTCTCACCACTTTTATTCAACATAGTTGAAAGCTCTACTCACAGCAATCAGACAAGAAAAAGAAACAAAAGACATCCGAATTGGTAAAGAAGAAATAAAACTGTCACTATTTGCAGATAACATGATATTAAATACAGAAAGCCCTAAAGACTCCAACAAAAAAACTATTAGAACTAATAAATGAATTCAGTAAAGTTGAATGACACAAAATCAACATATAGAAATCTGTTTTATTTTTATACACTAATAATGAAATCTCAGAAAGAGAAATTAAGAAAACAATCCCACTTACAGTTGCATAAAAAAAAAGTAAGGTACCAGAGTGCCTGGGTGGCTTAGTTGGTTAAGCATCCAACTCTTGATTTTGGCACAGGCCATGATCTCAGTTTGTGGATTGAGCCCCATGTCAGGTTCCTCGCTGACAGTATGGAGCCTGCTTGGGATTCTCTCTCTCCCTCTCTCTCTGCCCCTCCCCTCCTCTCTTTCTCTCAAAATAAATAAATAAACATTAAAAAAAAAAAATGAAGTACCTAGGGGTGAATGTAACCAAGGAAGAGAAAGACTTATACTCTGAAAACTATAAGACATTGATAAAAGAAATTGAAGGTGACACAAATAAAGAGAAAGATATATTATGTTCATGGATTGGAAGATTTTATATTGTTAAAATGTCTATTTTACCCAAAGTAATCTATAGATTCATTGCAATCCCTATAGAAATATTGATGGCATTTTTCACAGAACTAGAACAAATAATCCTAAAATTTGTATGGAACCTCCTAAGACCCTGAATAGCCAAAGATATCTTAAGAAAGAACAACAAAGCTAGAGGTATCACAATTGCAGATTTTAACTATAGTGATCAAAACAATATGGTACTGGCACAAAAATAGACACATAAATCAAAGAACATAATAGCCTAGAAATAAACCCATGCTTACATAGTCAATCTAGGACAAAGGAGGCAAGAATATACAATGGGGAAAAGATAGTATCTTCAAAAATTGGTGCTGGGAAAACTGGAAGCTACATGCAAAAGAATGAAATTGGACCACTTTCTTTTACCATACATACAAATAAACTTAAAATGGATTAAAGACCTAAAAGTAAGAACTGAAACCATAAAACTCCCAAAAGAAAATACAGTCAGTATATACTATATTTAGACATACTGCATGTGGTGGAGATAAATCTCTATGCCTCCAACACAAAATTATCTCCCTCCCTTGTCATGAATTGAAGAACTCCTGGAGTTCACAAGTTTTGGAGTTTTGGCGTTTTTTTTGAAACCCAAATAACCAAGAATGGGCTTTTAACACCCCTAAAAAATTGCCCCAATCACAGAATATACCAACGAAAGTATTAAAAGATGTTTTCCAGCCTTTGCTTTAAGAACAGCCAAGGTAGGGGCAGCTGGGTGGCTCAGTCGGTTGAGCATCATGCCTTGATCCCAGGTTTGTGAGATCAAGCCAGTGTCCAGCTCTGTGTCAGACTCCAAACTGAGTGTGGAACCTGCTTGGGATTCTCTCTCTCCCTCTCTCTGTCTCTCTGTCTCTCCTTCTACCCCCTCCCCTGCTCATGCATGTGTACTCTCTCTATATATATAATAAATTAATTAAAGTTAATTTAATTAATTAATTTTTTAAAAATAAAATAAAAACAGCCAGGGCAAAGCACTCTCATTCTTTGGAAGCTGACTCTCATGGTTGCACAGGTCATTTAATTTTTAGGGTCAGTACGGGTGCCTGGGTGGCTCAGTCAGTTGGGCGTCCGACTTCAGCTCAGGTCTTGATCTCACAGCTCATGAGTTCCAGCCCCACATCCGGGCTCTGTGCTGACAGCTCGGAGCCTGGAGCCTGCTTCCAATACTGTGTCTCCCTCTCTCTCTGCCTCTCTCCTGCTTGTTCTCTCTCTCTCTCTCTCTCTCTCTCTCTCTCTCTCTCTCTCTCTCTCTCTCAAAAAAAAAAACACACAAAAAAAAAAAAAAATTTTTAGGGTCAGTGGACAGAGGGTGGGTCCCTTAGGCCTCCAAAGGAGGCCTAAGGAAACCAACTCTGTCCATAAACATTTGTCCAAATTCATAGGTGCCAGTCCCAATTCTTAGGACTTACTTCAGCTACCAACTGACTTTGACTTCAGATTTACCTGCAAGTAAAGCTTGCTGATAAAGTTTGCTGGCCACTGGCTGAGCATCACTTGTTGGGCTGCCTCTGAACCTGGTCTGAACTCATCCTGACTCCACTTTTCCTGTTGCAGGAACAAGATGATATTGATATCTTGCTTCACCCAGTGCCCAACCTGTACATGGCTAATTTTTATATAGACTGGGGCAGGTCACTTCCCTGTCTAAAACTCATCAGTAGTTCCCTTTTGATCTCAAAACAAACAAACAAACAAACAAACAAACAAAACCCAAATGCCTTACCTTAACCTTCAATGTCTGTCCTTTGGTGATTCCAAGATCATGTGACTTCCCTTTTCTTTTTTTCCTTTAAAGAGTTTATTTTTGGGGTGCCTGGGTGGCTGAGTTTGGAGAGCCTGTGACTCTTGACCTTGGGGTCATGAGTTCAAGCCCCACATTGGGTATAGAGATTACTTAAACAAAAACTTGAAACAAATTAAAAAAAAAGTTTATTTTTTTAAATTTTTTAATGTTTATTTTTTAGACAGAGAGACAGAGCACAAGTGGGGAAGGAGCAGAGAGAGAGGGAGACACAGAATCTTAAGCAGGCTCCAGGCTCCACAAGCTGTCAGCACAGAGCCCAACATAGGGCTCGAACTCACAAACTGTGAGATCATGACCTGAGCCAAAGTCGAACACCCAACCGAGCCACCTAGGCAACCGAAAGATTTTATTTTTAAGTAATCTCTACACCCAACGTGGGGCTCGAACTCACAACCCCGAGATCAAGAGTACCACATTCCACCAACTGAGCCAGCCAGGTGCCCCTAGATTATAAGATTTTCTTATAATTGATTCCAGGTGCCTGTCTGGCCCAGGTCTGGCTCTTGAGCAACAGCCCCCACTCTCTCCCCCCCACTCACCACCCTCCAACCACACTAGCCTCCTTTCTGGTTCTGGGACATGCCAGCTTTTCCCCTACTTGGGGCCTCTGCACATGCTCTTTCCTCTGGAGAGTTACTTTTCCCCCAGCCCTGCTTATAATAAGCTCATTCTTCAAGTCTCAGTTTAAATGCTACTCCCAGGTAAGACTTCTGCCCCATAAATCTTCTTGCCCCATAATTTTCTACCTCAATGCCTATTTGTTTCACTGACAGCACTTCAAATTTAAGACGAATCCATATTTGGGGGTCCTGAATGGCTCAACTGGTTAAGCATCAGACTTTGATTTTGGCTCAGGTTGTGATATCATGGTTCTTGAGTTGGGCTCCACGCTGACATCTTAGAGATTGCTTGGGATTCTCTCTCTCCCTCTCTCTCTCTGTCCCTTTCCCCCTCACGCACTTGTGCTCTCTCTCTCGCTCTCTCTCTCTCTTTCAAAATAAATAAAATTTAAATTTAAAAAAAAAAAAAAAACAAGAACAAACCCTTCCTCTTCCATTTCACTGCAAGCTTCCTGAACACAAGGACTTGTTTTGAGTCTTGCATATAGTTGGTGCTCAGTAAATGTTTAATGCATGCTGGAGCATCATGCTACACATCCATTTGTTCATTCAGTTGCTGTCATTTTATCATCCCTCTTGCAGCCTACAGACAGGACAACAAGGACCCCACATTTATCCCTAGGGTTCTATTCTGTCCAATCATATTGTAAAGTTTTAACAACTGAGTGGAATCATTCTTTGCTTGTTCCCCAGAGAACAGACTTGACTTATAATTGTAATTCTGCCTTAGTCACTTGAATAGTCTTGCATGAAGGCTCTGCCAGACCCTCAGTCTGGAAGTCTCTTTCCCTGCCAGGGGACAATCTTCAGGAAGCTGGAGGCAGGAGCCCAAGGAGCACAGAGTGGCTCTTTCCTCCCTCTGATGCTCACTGTTGTCTGACTTGGAGAAAGCCCAGAGAGGAGGGGAAAGAGAATTGGCCATTGAGAAAGCACACTAAGCTGCTGATTCAGGTTCTTTCCCAAAATACATTCCTGACTCTTGACTTGTGAGTGACATCCAGGTGGAATCCTCCCTTTGGATGAAGTGTCCCTGCCTCCAAAAGGCCATGTGAGAACTTGAGTTCAAAATACCCTGCCAAAGGCACCTACCTGGCTGGCTCAGTCAGGAGAGCATGCAATGCTTGATCTCAGGGTCATGAGTTTGAGCCCCACGTTGGGTGTAGAAATAACTAGAAAAAATAAACAAACTTAAAAATAAAAGTCCTGCCTTCCTTAGAAATAGGCACTGTGTTCAGTGGTTTTAACCAACTGCACGTTAACAAAACCTTGCCCATCAGTCAGCATTTGTCCATGTGTCATGCAACCATTATGGAATATAACTCCTGAACTGTGGAGCAGAATACAATTCGTAAAAGATTATGAACTAGTTTAAAATATTTCCCTTCTAATCCTCCTCATCCTCCCTCCTTTTAGGTCGTTTACCTCTTTGCTGTCCACATCACTGAAAATCACTAAAGGGGAAAGGAAAAAAGAAAGGAATCCATGCTGGAGGAAGATGCGGGAGTGGGGTTTCTAACTGGCCTCTGCAAACAGTGCTGAAAAGCACTAAAATAGTGATACTGTAGATGAGGTTATACAGCATTTCCAATAATAGCCCTATAATCAATCAACAGTTATTTACACAGTACCTGCTGATGTGAAAATGTTGGGAAATTCTTGAGGTGTCTTCAGTGGAAAAAGGGTGGTTTATTAAAGCACAGGGACAGGACCATTGGCAGAAAGAGCTACACCAGGGTTGTCATAGGTGACTGATCATATACTTTCAGGTTGGGAAGGGGTTAGGGACAGCCTAAATCTCTAAGGAATTTGGAAGCAAGGTTTCCAGGACCTTGAGGGGCTAGCTAGTGTTAGAAAAAGGCCATTTACTATTGTCTAGTAAAACCTTAGTCATGAGACCCTTCAGATGTATATGCCATATGCTTGGAGGATGGTTGCTAACATATATCTTGAAGGAGTAGAGATAAAAGAAGTTTCTGAAGGAATTTTTGTATGTTAAAGGAGACTTACAGGATCCCAGAGGTTGGGCTAATGTTAAGCTAAAGTATTAACATGGAGGCAGTTGAGTTCCTAGAGGAAGGTGACTCTGCTGTCCCAAGGACTTGTCAGTGGGCTGTAAGTTATAAGGAAATTTGTTTTTTCTTTTGCTTTTGTTCTCCACATCACCTGCCATATACCTAAGAGTCATTCACTCATTGGTTCAACAAAATTATGTGTTCCCAGCACTTGCGTTAAGGGCTGGAGAAAAATATGAGTAAGATGTGGTCTTTACTCTCAAATAGCTAATTTCTGCAAAGAAGACAAGATCAACAATAGATACAACCGAAGAATAATGAGTAAAATGAATGTGTACTAGAAATGAATCTTCCTAGACAGTAGAGCTCAGAATGGGCTGAAGCGGTAAAAAACAAAAAACAAAAAACAAAAAACAAAAAAACAAAAACCCTTCTTAAAGGAGGAAGTGCCTGAAATGAAAGAGGAATAAGTAACAGATAAGCTAAAGAAAGGAGGGGAAGTCACCCCAGCCTGTGGGAACAGCTTTGGCAGAGGCCTGAGGCTGAAATAAGCTTGAAATGCTTTGGGAACAGCTAGGAAATGGGAAGGACAAAGTAGGCTCTTCATTAGATCCACAAACCAGTTTAAATCTCTTTTCGAAAGGAATGGTGAAATTTTGATAAGATATTGTGTGTGGGTTATGAGTCTTTTAACTGTGGTGGCTTATAATTAAGCCTTTGTCTCTAGTCATTGTTAGATCGCTCCTGAGAAAAGCCAGTTACCCCATGCTGATGTATAACCTCTTTGTTTTATGCAAAAGAGCCAGCTCTAGTCTAAAAAAGAGCTTCGTGCCTCTATTCAAGTGGAAATGAATACCTCCCCCTGGTTGGATAATAAAAACCCAGGGCTTTAACGATCACAGAGCCTTTCCTGGACACACACAGTCAGAGCATCATGTAACTTTCTCTCTTTCCCTCTACAATGTGGAAAAAGGAAGTAAAAGCCTTGCATGCAGGGAGGCCTAAGAAGAACCCAAGGCCTTACTGTCCCTGCATAAGGAGCCAATGCAGGCAGATGCTACCACCAATGGAAAGGCAGAGAATGTATGGGAATGCCTGAGAGATACACAGCTAAGGAAGGGAAGGATAGGGAGAGCTTCCAACAAAAGTCAGACTGAAAGGAAAGATAAATCACCAGGAAATGCTTTTGTCTGCAAACCAAACTTCAGAAAGAACAGATAAAGAAAAACAAGAATGAGTAGGAATGTCCCAGAAATGTATTCTTCTCTTTAAAAATAAAAATCAGGGTGTCTAGGAAGCTCAGCTGGTTAAGCGCCTGACTCTTGATTTAGGCTCAGGTCATGATCTCACCATCTGTGGGATCACGCCCTGCATCAGGTTATGTGCTGAGGGAGCTGAGGGCACAAGGCCTGCTTGGGATTCTGTCTCTCCCTCTCTCTCTGCCCCTCCCTTGTGCATTCATTCTCTCTCTCTCTCTCTCTCTCTCTCTCTCTCTCTCTCCCTCAAAATAAATAAATAAACATTTTTTAAAAAAATCAGATGAAGAGGGGTGCCTGGGTGGCTCCAGCGGTTAAGCGTCCAACTTCAGCTCAGGTCATGGTCTTGTGGTCCATGAGTTCGGGCCCCATGTCGGCTCTGTGCTGACAGCTCAGAGCCTGGAGCCTGCTTCAGATTCTGTGTCTCCCTCTCTCTCTGCCTCTCCCCACTCATGCTCCCCACTCTCTCTCTGTCTCAAAAATAAATAAACATTAAAAATTTAAAAACAAAATCAGATGAAGATAAAATCTTTGACACTAGTGATTAGTTAGTTGGCCAATGTTGTTAATTAGGGTCATCTTTTTTTTCTTTAATTTTTTATTTAAATTCTAGTTAGTTAACGTATAGTGTAATGTTGGTTTCAGGAGTAGAATTTAGTGATTTATCACTTACGTACAACACCCAGAGCTCATCACAACAAGTGCCCTCCTTAATGCCCATCACCCATCTAGTCCATCTCCTCCACCTCCCTCCCTCCATCAACTCTGTTCTCTATTGTTAAGAGTCTCTTACGGTTTGCTCCTAATAAAGAAGGTGAAGTGAAATGAGAGGAATGAAGTGTATTACCCAGAGACAAAGAGGACTGGGATTCAATATTCTCTATTTCTGAACAGAAGCGTTTCCTAACAGTGGAGTCTGCTATGCTAACCACTAAAATGAGTAACTGAACCAAATTATGAAACCTGGAGCTTTCACAGTAAAAAGGATCTTCTCTTTGTTAATGACCTATTGCGGTGGGGAAAGTGAGGTGTATGTGTGTGATAGACCTTTTAAGAGTCTACGGACAACGGGAACATTGGTGCATTGCTAGCAGAAATCCAAAATGACACGACCACTTTGGAAGTTTGCCAGTGCCTTACGAAGGTAAGGCATACATTTACTATGCAACCCAGCAATCTCACTTTCAGGTATCTACCCAAAGGAAATGAAAACATGCGTCTACTCAGAGACTTGTGTGCAAATGTTCATAGCTGCTTTACTGAAAATAGCCCCAACCTGGAAACAATCCAAATGTCCATCAGCTGGTGAGTAGATAAACAATGTGGAGTATCCATACTATGGAAAGCTACTCAGCAATAAACTGATGATACACACAGCAAGATGGATGAATTTTGAAATAAGTGAGACACTGGAGGCTGTTTACTTACTAAAGGCATGATTCCATTGATGTGACAGTGGAAAAGGCAAAAGGGACAGAGGTCAGATGAATGGTTACCAGGGGCTAGGCAGAGAGAAAAGGAACAAATTTCAGAGAGGAGGAAAAATTGGGCGCTTATGGAACCCTATCTCAATTGTGGTTGTGGTAACACAACTGTATACATTGGCCAAAATGTATCCAACTATATATTTTAAGAGTGCATTTTAGGGGCACCTGGGTGTCTCAGTTGATTAAGCATCTGACTTCAGCTCAGGTCATGATCTCACATTTCATGGGTTCCAGCTTCACATCAGACTCTGTGCGGACAGCTCAGAGCCTGTAGCCTGCTTCAGATTCTGTCTCCCTCTCTGCCCCTCCACCACTCATATTCTGTCTCTCTTTCTCTCAAAAATAAACATGAAAAAAAATTTTAGAGAGTGCATTTTAGTATATCTAAAGTATACCTCGGGGCACCTGGGTGGCTCAGTCAGTTGAGCGTCTGACTTTGGCTCAGGTCATGATCTCGCAGCTCGTGGGTTCGAGCCCCGTGTCAGGCTCTGTGCTGACAGCTTGGAGCCTGGAGCCTGCTTCAGATTCTGTGCCTCCCTCTCTCTCTGCGCCAACCCATTTGAATTCTGTCTCTGTCTCTCTCAAAAATAAATAAACATCAAAAAAATTTTTTTAATAAAAAAATAATAATAAAGTATACCTCAATATGAAATCTAATTCTTCTTTCACAGTCTCTTTTTAGCTCTGTTCTCTTCTTCACTTTGGAAGCCCTGAAGGGGCAAAGATTCTAATTCCAGGCCCCTCCCTCACTGGAATGACGTCACAATAACTCAAAAGTGCTGAAAAGAATTTCTCACCAAGAAAAAGAAGAAGACCATGTACTCTGGCCTGAATATTTGTGTCTCCTCCAAAATTTGTATGTTGAAATCTTGTTCCCCAAATGTGATGGCATTAGTAGGTGGGGCCTTTGGAAAGTGATTAGGTCTTGAGGGTAGAACCTTCATGAATGGGATCAGTACTCCACAGAGCTTTCTAGCCCCTTCCACCATCAAAAGACACATGAGAATTCTGCAACCCTATAGAAGGCCGTTACCAGACCGTGCTGGCACTCTGATCTTGGACTTCCAGCATCCAAGACTATAAGACATAAATACTTGTTGTTAATAAGACACCCAACAGTGGTATGTTGTTTCAGCACCTCAGACTTCAACAGGGTCTTCCAACGATTCCAGAAAATCACTGGGAAAACTTGTCCTGCAAAAAGAAACACCCCTGCCCAACCCACAACATATAGAGAACCAGAGGATGAGATCAAAGACAAAGATGTTTGCTCTCCACATCTAAAAGGAACAAAGTGGGGCACCTGGGTGGCTCCACCGTTTGAGTGTCTGACTTCAGCTCAGGTCATGATCTCACCATTCATGAGTTCAAGGCCCGCGTCGGGCTCTGTGCAGACGGCTCAGAGCCTGGAGCTTGCTTCGGATTCTGTGTCTTCCTGTCTCTCTGCCCATCCCCTGCTCATGCTCTCTCTCTCTCTCTCTGTCTCTCAAAAATAAATAAACATTGAAAAACAAAAAATAAATAAATAAATAAATAAATAAATAAATGGAACAAAGGAAGGACTGTCAGTGTGGTTTAGATGATGGACCCACAGAGTCGGCCGTGGTCTGCAAGTGCAGGAGAGAGGCCATCCTCACTGGCCCCGCTGCTAGTGTTCCAGCTACTCAGGCAAACCCCAAAGTACAAGCACAGGCATGATGTCTCTCACCCCACCAAGGTCCTAGGGGTGCCCTTAGCCTACCAAACTCAAATGGTGTTCCCATAGCATGTGTTTGAGACAGGAGCAGATGTTCTTTCTGCTCATGGTGCCTCCGTGAGCTGGCTCCAGGGCTCTGGCCACAGGTGATGCCAGGCTCCCACTCAGGCCAGGTTCCAAGAATCAGCTTAGGAGGTCTCTGGTCCAGTCCAGCCATGGGGCCCCGAAATCATGAAATTCACTGGAGGACTGTCTTCAATGGGCTTGTCTCAGGATCTCCAGAGTGGGAAAATCACTGCCAGACACCAAGATCAGACCCCAAGTTGTCAGTCCTACTGATGCCAATCCTGGGAGCAAAGTAGTGGTAGCATATGGAGTTCTACCCTGTTCTACCCTGCCAAGGTTTTAAAAAAATCTTTCAAATGATTTGTGATGCAAAGCAAAAAAGAGAGAGAATATGTTCAAACTGTCACTTAAAAATGGTTTGAGAATTCATATCCTGCTACCCAAGTACAGTCTTTTATGTGTTCTGCCCCTCATACACACACACACACACACACACACACACACACACACAGAGTCTCCCAAACATTTTCACTTGCACTCACACATACATTCATCTTCAATAATAACAGCAGTTAAATAATACTTGCCATTTGCTAGGTATTGCTCTAAATACTTTACATTAATTAACAACATTGAGTGTGAGGTATAGTATTATCCCCATTTTACACATGAGACAACTGAGGCTCAGAATGATTTAACTTGCCTAAAGTTACTCAGTGAGTGACAAGGTGGGGTGAATGACCACATAGTGTGGTTCTGAACACGAGGTTCTGCCACATTTGTCCACACTTCTTTTCCCAGGCCCCCTCACAATTCTGGGCCCACAATCAACACCCACCCAACCTCCCCCAAGAGCAGGCAGGTGAAGGGAGCTCTTTGCTGGGTGCAACCTCACTTGTTCTAGAAGAGAAGACTCCAGCTTTAAGTCTGAGAGGAACTTAGAGCTCGTTTAGCCCACTGGTTTTGAACTTTTTCTGGTTTTCTCCCATGATACATGGGGAACATTTTTACTCTTCCCTAGCAAAATGCTTTACACGTTTACAGATGCCTCGAGGCTTATCCATGAGGCCCAACCTAAGGTCCTTGATGTATTCTAGTCCCTTCATTTCACAGTGCCTGGTTCAATAATTAATATTCAGTACATTGTTATAGTCACAGTTGTTAGGGGAGAAAACAAAATACAAAAGGAAGCCTGAGACTTTGAAAATTGGTGGGCCCAAGGCCACGAAGATAGTGAGTGGCTGAGTTGGAACCAAGACTCTCAGGCCAGTGCTCTTTCTAATCCATCACGCATTTCAGAATTTCATTTCAGCCCAACAAAGAAGAGCCTGCCAGTTGGACAAAGATGTAAAACAAGGGGTCGTTCAGTGAGTTCAGAAACTCTCATGTTCCAGCTCTCTCCAGGCTCTTCCTCTTCCTCTATTCCCTACCTTTCACATGGTCCCCCTCCTACCCACCTACCCCCTCACTCACACACCTTTTGCATTCCCCAGAACTAACTAAAAACACAAAAGGAAAGAGACTGCTAATGAAAGATCCAGATGACACTAATAGCATGAAAATGGCTTCACTAAGACCGCATCAAGCTATACCATGATTCTCTCATAGACACACAAACAAGCCATTTTTTTCTCCCCCACCTTTAAAGCAATTGTCATATTGGGGAAGTATTGGGATAGGAAACAGTGCGGGGATCTTTGGTTTGAGACTTCCAAAAAACATAACATACCTTATCCCAGTGTCTCACTTGCAAACTGTATTTCTCTCTGTGTCTGAACACTCCAGGCTCGCTGAGACCCTCTGGTTCTCAAGCTCAGGTCATCAACTCTTTGAAGATCAGAGGTCCTTCTAGCCCTTTCTTCTCCTGTTTAAATAATTCAATACCCAGTATCTTGTATTCCTAGGTCCTCTTGTCTAATTCTTTGATCATTTTTACGAGCTATCTATGGACTATTTCAAATTTCCTGTTTTAGTTACATAGCCTCAAACTGAACCCAATGCATGAAGAAATCTCTGGCCAGAGCTAAGTAAAAAGAATTACTCTCTCACTCCTACCAGTTCCATCTATTAATGGAATCCACAATCGTGTAGGAGTTTTTAACAATATAGTACGGGGACCTGACACCTATTTTATTTGAGGGAGGAAATATGGCCCTCTAGTGATTGCATCCCTGGGAGAGAAGAAACTAGGAATACATGAGATTGATGCGATGTCCTGGGTGTGTTTAGCCTCCATCATCCACTCTGCATCATCCATAGCCTCCTCCAGCCTCTGATCCTGTTTTTAAAAACAAGACTAACGTCTATTTCAACATCTAAAAATGGCACACACAAAAATTAGAATACCCTATGTTGTAGAATATTCAGAGAAATGCATGCTTTCCAATAGCTAGTGTGACCCCTCGGGAGCATAGTCTGGGAATGTGGGGAAAAAAACCTTAAAATATGCAGACCTACAGATCCAGTAATTCCACTTTTAGGCAGTTATCCTAAGAATGTAATTGAAAATATGTGCACAGACTTAACTACAAAGACATTCATCTCAACCTTGTTTATAAAAGTGAAAAAGCTAGAGTCAACTGAATGCTAGCAATAAATGATGGGTTAAATAAATTTTGGTATAAAATACGAAGACAACAGGATATTATGCAGCCATTAAGACTCATGCATGGAAGAATATTTAAT
Organism: Panthera uncia; assembly: GCF_023721935.1. NCBI lineage: Eukaryota > Metazoa > Chordata > Mammalia > Carnivora > Felidae > Panthera > Panthera uncia. The sequence continues at coordinate 72,364,195 of NW_026057582.1, read as the reverse complement.
GACATGAAAATATGTTTACAATGCCCTAAGCAAAAAAATCAAGCTAAAATATGCAATATGATCCCATTTTTTATTGAGAAATTTAAACAATATGCATAGAAAAGCTCTGAGAATCTAGTATAAAAATGTTAACGATGATGGCCTTAAGAGTGATTTTTATTCTTTTCCTTTGTGTATCCATACGTTCTGATTTTCCACAATAAACACATTGCTTTTTTTTCCCCTTAAAATGTTTGTTTATTTATTTATTATTGAGAGAGAGAGAGGTGGGGAAGGACAGAGAGAGAGGGAGAGAGAGAATCCCAAGCAGGCTCTATGCTGTCGGCACAGAGCCAAAGCAGGGCTCGATCCTACAACCCTGGGATCATCACCTGAGCCGAAATCAGGAATCAGACACTTGACCGACTGAACCACCCAGGTGCCCAACCATTGCTTTTCCAAGCAAATAAATTTATTTTTATTATTCATAAAAGATACTTTGCTCACAGGGTTGCTGTGAGTATAAAACAGGATAATGCACTTGAAAAACACTTTTAATATTATCAAGCACCATGTAAATACTATGATCTCCTCTACCTAAGCCTGGGGTGTCCTTCCCCATCATTCACACATAGCACCTGCCTGTCGTCTCCTTTGGTGTGTTCTTCTATAGGTCATCTTCACACTGCTTGACCACCAAATAGTTCATTCTTCACACCCACTCTCTGTACCAGACCCATTTTCCCCACCCATCCCATCTTTGATCTCTTTCTTTAAAAAATGCTGATACAGTCAACAAACCATGGTGCTTGTCTTTTCCATACATAATAGACTTTCGGAAACCCAGTGATAGGGGCGCCTGGGTGGCTCAGTTGGTTAGGTGTCTGACTTCAGCTCAGGTCATGATGTCAACGTTGGTGAGTTCAAGCCCCGCATAGGGTTCTTTGCTGTCTTCAGGGAGCCTGCTTCAGATCCTCTGCGTCACCCCCCGCCCCTTCTCCCTCCCCTGGTCATGCACATTCTCTCTCTGTCTCTCTCTGTCTCTGTCTCTCTCTCTCTCTCTCTCTCAAAAATAAACATTAAAAAAAAAAAGAAACCAATGCTATTACTCCACTGAAGGGCCATGTTTCCATGTATCCCTCTCAATCGTTACTCTGTTTTGTCGTTTTCACATTTTGTCCCTCTCCAATATCATGGCCACCCCATCCCATTTATAGATCTGCCTAAGCCTGTAACCAATCCACTCTTTTCCTTCATTCATTCCTCCATCTTTTCACGAAAAACAATATTGATTGATTGATGTGCAGTAGTTGCTGACTCGTTGCTGGGACATAGACAGGACTACAAAAAAAGGTAGAAGGGAGGACAAATAAGGTGACTGATAGGAACAAACAGGTAAGTAAAAGCTCAGAGGTGAAAATGGACATAGCATTACAGAAGACCTGGTTTTATTAGAGAGTAAACACTGAGTAGGAACACAGCTCCCAAATGGTCAAGAACCTGCTGGAAGCTGCTATTCATGTAGACCTCTGCAACCCGGCCTCTGAAAAGGCTCACGACCAGAATGCTCACACATCTGCTTACCTACACTGCCAGAAGAGGAAGGGAAACAATGCCTTCTGCTTCTTTTCTGCTTTCCAAGTCCAGCCAAATGCCCCTTATTGGCAGAACACTACAGCAAGAATCCTGAAAGCCAAGGAGTGTGAGAAAGGCCATTCCCAGGTTTCCAGACTTTGTGATACAAAGGAGAGTGGGCGGAAAGGAACGCTGATTGCCCAGAGCACCCTTTCCTCTGCCTTTTATTATAATTTCAGTCTTTCCTTCAGCATACTATGGGATATTGGATTCTGCATTATACATTCAACTTCATTATTAGAGCTGCTTTGTTTCTCTGACCAGGTTGCAAGTTCTCTGAGAGGAAAATCCACTTGTTTGAATTCTTTCGCGGAATCCTCTCAATGCTCAGGAGGCATATTGCTCTATGTTTAGAAGATACCCAATAGATACTTGCAAATAAATGCAGTGTTGAAACCGGAATTCTGGCCTTCTGACTCACAATTCAGAGCTCCACCCATCATCACTCAGACTTTCTTCATTGATAGGAGGAATTTTTTTGTGGGAGTTAAGTATGAGTTTGAAACTGCTCAGTTCGGTTTTGCTTAGCAGGGAAACCCCACTGCAATAAAAAGAATTGAAGAGACCACAGTAAATATGTTCTCAGCAGACACTGGGTCAGATGAGTGGAACACTGGTATCTGTGGAGAGCTGTTTCAAATTCCTGGTGAGGTAGCAGTGAAAAACATCAGTGGGCCTGAAGAGAACCGCAGCTGGACCCAACCACCTAGTTTTCCAGAAAGGACCAGCCAGCCAATCTCATCTATTTCAAAGGAACAGGATGCAAAAGAAGGTGCTCTCTGTCCATTTTTATTAGTAAATAATCATCAACTCATAATGTTTATCAGAAAACCGAGACAAGGAGGCTGATTAGATTCATTATGGAATTTTTTACTAAGAATGAATCTACAGTTTAAAGTGGTGTAATAGGGGTGCCTGGCTGGCTCAGTTAGTTGAGCGTCCAATTTCGGCTCAGGTCATTATCTCTGGCTCAGGTCATGATCTCTTGGTTTTGGGTTCCAGCCCTGCACTGGGCTCTCTGTGCCTGGGTGGCTCAGTCAGCTAAGCATCCAACTCTTGATTTCAGCTCAGGTCATGATCTCACAGTTCTCATCGGGCTCAACGCTGATAGCATGGAGCCTGCTTAAGATTCTCTCTCCCTCTTTCTCTGCCCCTCCCCCATTCATGCTCTCTTTCCCTCAAAATAAATAAACATACTTAAAAAAAAATAAAGTGGTAATAACAATCACAACTACAAACTGATATTTATTGGGTGCTTCTCATGTGCTAAGTACCACTCTAAAAGTTTTATGTTATCTTTCTTAAACCTCACAATAGCCCCATACAGGACTTTTACAGATGAGGGAACTAAAGCACAGAAAAGGTAACTGACATGCCTAAAGACACACATCCAGTAAGTAGTGTCATCAGGATACAAACCTAGGCTGTCTGAGACGATCCTCCCTCTTGGCCACTGGGCAATCATTAAACAGTTAGAAATTCAAACATGCAGGTCTTACAGACTGTCTGTAATGACTATATGAAACAAATCATTGTACTTAACATTACTCCAATTCATGAATTTGCTAACTGCCAAATAGATATGAACCAAAGTGTCATACATACGTACATATACATATATGTATATATGTATATGGCAATTTGTGTATATGACACACACGTATATGATTTCATAGCTTTAGGTAAATATCACTTAACTTTTCTTTCTTTTTAAATTTTTTTTAATGTTTATTTATTTTTGAGAGAGACAGAGACAGAATGCAAGTGGGTTGGGGCAGAGAGAGAGGGAGGCACAGAATCCGAAGCAGGTTCCAGGCTCCGAGCTGTCAGCACAGAGCCTGACGCAGGGCTCGAACTCACGAGCTGTAAAATCATGACCTGAGCCAAAGTCAGACGCTCAACTGACTGAGCCACCCAGGCGCCCCACTTAACTTTTCTCAGTTTGATTCCAGACCACCAAACTCTTACTCTTTCTAATTTTTTAGGCAAAATGTAGAGGACAGATGGTCTGCCAAGAAGTTCTAGAAGTTTATTAGCAAATCAACAGGTCAATGAAAGTGGTCAGATTAGATTAGAGCTGATGAAGGATGATACAGTGCTCCTCTGCCCTCCAGAGGCCGTTTTGACTCCAGTCTGGGGTCAGGGACCTGGTTAGTTTGAAGATGCCTGAGAGGTCTAACCTAACTTACAGGCCATCTGGGAAGGCCAAGTTGATTCCAAAACCATTCTAAAATATACATTCACTCCAGGATGGAACTTCTGTCCCCACTCCCACCCAGTGAAGGCTTTCTGTGGCAAGTTCATGCTGTGGGCAGGAGCACTGACAGGAATCATTTTCACCATAAAACGGACTGGAGTTGAGCCCAACTGGAATGTTGACTGTTTATCCTTCCCCACATTTTTTTCCAGGTGTGTTCCTCCTGCTCCTCTTTCTCCCATTCTCATTAAACAATGCTAATCCTGCAAATATTAGTCATTTTAAGTATATGAAATAACCCAGCACACTGGTATATCTTGAAAGGTCCAACTCTCAGTGCATGTAAATTCCTAACGAGTGTTAGATTCTCACAAAGGAACCAGATGAATGAGACACTAGATTAAGAGTCAAGATATCAGGACAGCTCTTCTTCCCTCTTCCTTGCCCTTCTTTGCCCATTCTTTGAAGGTGGCAGTATGGCCACCAAAGAAGCAACCACAAAGAGGCAGCAAACCAAGGGCAATGCCAGCCAAGGACATCATGGCATCAGGCCTGGATCAAGAAGTCCTCAGCACCAAGAAACCCAGCCAAGGAGCAGTCTCTGTTATTAGGGGATTGGTTATTTATAGGAAGATTGAAAAGTAAGTAAGTATATTCAGGCTGAAAGCCAAGTTTACCAGGGCCTGAGCAGGGATTCACACATATGGAATAGAGGAAGACTAGAAAAAAAAAAACTTGAAGTATTAGATTGGAATTGGAGATATTTATGTGAACTTATACTTGATAGAGGAAAATAGATAGACGATAGATAGCAAAGAATGCATTGACACGTAGTTACAAAAAGCATACTAAACACCCAGTTTTCTAAATAGCATGTTCCACTAAAAGGAATGGGGGCTCCTTAGAAAAACTACTGAGTGGGGCGCCTGGGTGGCTCAGTCAGTTGGGCGTCCGACTTCGGCTCAGGTCATGATCTCGCGGTCTGTGAGTTCGAGCCCCGCGTCAGGCTCTGTGCTGACAGCTCAGAGCCTGGAGCCTGTTTCGGATTCTGTGTCTCCCTCTCTCTCTGCCCCTCCCCCCTGTTCACGCTCTGCCTCTCTCTGTCTCAAAAATAAATAACGTTAAAAAAAAAATTTAAAAAAAAAAAAAAAAGAAAAACTACTGAGTCCAGGACTAGTGCATAAGACAAGCTTGGAACATCCTATTGTAGCAGCAAATAAGGAAGTACTCAAGGAGTGTGGGGATATGTGCAAAGGACATGAGACTCAGCTCAAGAGGGTTCACACTGGCCAATATAGGGACAACGTGATCATCATAATAATGATGGTAACAGATGCTAATCTATTGACTAACACAGGAATCCATAAGTCCACTGGTATGAATAAGTGAATGAAAGAATGACTGAATAAGGAAGAAGGGAAAGCTTTTCTTACAGCAGAATGTCATCTAATAATGTAAAAGGAATGATAGACTTAAAATCACCATGTGGCAGGGTGCCTGGGTGGCTAAGTCAGTTAAGCATCCAACTTTGGTTCAGGTCATGATCTCATGGTTTGGTTTGTGAGTTCCAGCCCCACATCGGGTTCTCTGCTGTCAGCACAGAGCCCGCCTCAAATCCCTGTCCCCTTCCCTCTCTGCCCCTCCCCCATTCATGCACATGCACATTCTCTCTCAAAAATAAACATTAAAACAAACAAATAAGTAAATAAAAATAAAACCATCATGTGGCAACCATCATAGTGGTGGCTGGTTCAGGTAGGAGTCATCAACAGACTTAAGATTGGTAAGTACGGTTTGATGAGGAACAGGATATTGGAATAGTCTTGGACCAAATACATTACATATATAAAAATAATGACTCCACAGTGAAGAAACTTGGCAGATATCAGCTTATCCAGATGATCATGGTTAATTAACCTCAACAGCAGTGGGACTGATTGATATCAGATGTCTCCTGATATAATGCATTGAGAAGATGCATTTTGGGGGCCACACCTGCCAAGAAAACATGGCCTGAGTCTGGACACCAGGGAGCATCAGACAAACTCCAATCAAGAATATTTACAGAAACGGGGCACCTGGGTGGCTCAGTTGGTTGAGCGTCTGACTTCGGCTCAGGTCATGATCTCAAGGTTCGTGGGTTCGAGGCCTGTGTCAGGCTCCATGCTGACAGCTTAGAGCCTGGAGCCTGCTTTGGATTCTGTGTCTCTCTCTTTCTCTGCCCTTCCCCTGCTCCCGCTGTGTGTGTGTGTGTGTGTGTGTGTGTCTCTCTCAAAAATGAATAAACTTAAAAATTTTTTTTAATTAAAAAAAGAATATAGAATGAAAGGTGTACACTTTTTTACACTGTCAAGGTCATGAAAGGCAGGGAAATGTTAAGGAACTAGTGTAGATTGCAGAAGATTCAAGAGATGTGATAGCTCAATATAACATGGTAGTAGATTAGATTCTAGGCCAGAAAAAGGAGAGAGAGAATGGGACAGTAGGCAAAATTTTAACAGGGTCTGTGGATTGAATAATAAGGAGTGTTGTATGAATGTTGATTATATGATTTTGGGTGGTTATATTATTTTTTTTATTTTTTAATGTTTATTTATTTTTGAGAGAGAGTGTGCGCACAGGGAAGGGGCAGAGAGAGACAGAGGATCCAAAGTGGGCTCCACACTGACAGCAAAGAACCCAAAGTAAGTCTCAACCTCATGAGCCTGCAAGATCATGACCTGAGCTGAAGGCAGACAACCAACTGAGCCAACTAGGCACCCCCAGTTATATTGTTATTATACAAGAAAGTGCTCTTGTTTAGGGGAAATACACTGTGGTATTTAAGGCATGGGTCATCATGCTTGCAACGTGTTCTCCAACTTATTCTCAGAAAAAGAACTAGATATACATTAGAGGAAGAGAGAAATAGGGTAAAATGTTAACAATCAGGGAATCTAAGAGAATATGCAAGTTTTGTGTACTGTAAGTTTTCTCTAAGTTTGAAATTATTTCAAAATAAAATGTTTTTATTTTTTTATACATGTTTAAAATGAGATACTACAGTGACTCAAAGGTAAAAGATTAATGCCTAGTGTCATCAAGGACATAGAATAGTGGGGAGCCTGGGTGGTTCAGTCAGTTAAGCGTCCAACTTCACCTCAGGTCATGATCTCATGGTTCATGAGTTTGAACCCCGCAAAGGGCTCTGTGCTGACAGCTCGGAGCCTGGAGCCTGCTTCGGATTCTGTGTCTCCCTCTCTCTCTGCCCCTTCCCCACTTGTACTCAGTGTCTCTCTCTCTTTCTCTCTCAAGTAAATAAACATTAAAAAATATTTTTAAGGATATAAAATAGCATAAACTCTCATACATTGTTGGTGGAGGTATAAACTGATACAACCTCTTTGGAAAACTGTAAGGCAGTATCTATGAAAGCTAACATAAATATACTCTATGACCCAGTAATCCTATTCCTGGGTATACACCCCAAAACAAATGTCCACATGTGCACCTTACACATACAAGAAGATTTGGGCAGCACTATTTGTAATGATAAAAAAGTAGAGGAAAAAATCTGTATTATCAATTACCGGAAAAAAAGAAAAGAAAATTACCCCTGAAGTTACCAGCTGATAGCACCAACACCTATATCTCACTGATCCTGTGAGTCAGGAATCCAGTATGGCTTATCTTCATAATTCTTGCTCAAGGTCTGTCATGATGTTGTAGTCCACTGTTGACCAAAGCTCAGTCATCTCGGCGTTTGACTACAGCTGGAAAATCTCCTCCCAAGTTCACTCTTGTTGGTTGGAAGGCCTCTGTCTCTCACCACTTGGACCTCTCCAGAGGACTGCCTCGTGATATGGCACTGATTTCCCCCAGGTGAGCAATCAAAAAGACAGGACCCACAGTTGAGACCACAGTCGTTTTGTAACCCAATCTCAGAAGTGAAATTCCGTCTCATTTGTCAAATTCTATCCATTAGAAGTTACTCACTAGGTCCAGCTAACACTCAAGTAGAGAGGATGACACCATGTCATGGATAACAAAGAGCAAGGATCATTGGGGACCATCTTAAAGACTGCCTACCTCACAACCTAAACGTCCCACAATGGTAGAATAGGCAAATAAATTATGGTCTATTTAAGTATACACGGCAATACTGGGGTGCCCGGGTGGCTCAATCCGACTCTTGATTTCGGCTCAAGCCATGATTTCACAGTTTGTGAGTTCGAGCCCCAAGTTGGGCTCTGCGCTGATGTTTCAGAGCCTTTTTAGGATTCTCTCTCTCTCCCTCTCTCTGCCCCCCTTCTGCTTCTTCCCTAAATGAATGAATGAATGAATGAATAAATAAATAAATAAATAAACAAACAAACTCTTACACGGCAATATTAAAGAACAAGAAAATAAATTTAAAAAACTTTTTTTTTAATTTTTTTTAACGTTTATTTATTTTTGAGACAGAGAGAGACAGAGCATGAACAGGGGAGGGGCAGAGAGAGGGAGACACAGAATCCGAAACGGGCTCCAGGCTCTGAGCTGTCAGCACAGAGCCCGACGCGGGGCTTGAACTCACGGACCGTGAGATCATGACCTGAGCCGAAGTCGGACGCCCAACCGACTGAGCCACCCAGGCGCCCCTAAAAAAACTTTTTTAATGTTTATTGATTTTTGAGAGAGATAGAGACAGAATGCAAGTGGGTTAGGGGCAGAGAGAGAGGGAGACACAGAATCCGAAGCAGGCTCCAGTCTCTGAGCTGTCAGTACAGAGCCCGATGTGGGGCTCCAACTCAAAGAGCTGTGAGATCATGACCTGAGCCAAAGTCAGACGCTCAACTGACTGAGCCACCCAGGCCCCCTGAAGAACAAGAAAGTAAATTAACTACAGCTATTCGGATCAACGAGAAATGACTCTCACAAACAGTGTTGAAAAAAAAAATACGCACACAGAAAAAGAAGCGTATGGTATGATCCTATTTATGTAGCATTCAAAAACAGGCAAAACTAAAAGTGATAATAGAAGTCAGATAAAGGTTATGTTTATGAGGAAAGGATGGAGTGATGACTGGGAATGTCGCTTCCAGAATATTGGTAATGTTTTGGATCCTGACCTATATCCAATTACATGAAGGGTTCATCTCATAAAAATATACCAAGCTTTACATCTTTGGTGTGTGCACTCTTCTATATGCATACTATACTTCAATAAAAGATTTTACTTAAAATTCACCCCAGAAAATTCAGAATTGGCTTTATTTGGTAACTTTTTATTGTCTCAAATTTCAAATTTATAGAAAAGTTGAAGGAATCATACAAAGCACTCCTGTATACTCTTTCCCCAGATTCACCAGGCACTGACATTTATCTCACTTGCTCTACCATTCTGTATGTGTACGTGTGCACATTTTTTTTCCAGACTGTTTGAAATTAAGTTGCAAATATCAAACCCATTTGCCCCTAAATACTTCCATGTGTATTTCCTACGAACAAGGACATTCTCGTACATAATCACAGTAAAGTTATCCAAATCAGGAAATTTAACATCAAACTACCATTGTCTCCTCTACAGTCCACAGTACAATTTCATCAATATTTTTTAAGTATAGTCTCCAATTCTAAAATTACATGTTACATTTAGCTGTCATGCGTTTTTAGTCTCCTTTAATCTAGAGCAGTTCTTCCATTTTTCATGACCTTGACTTTTTTGAAGGCTACAGGCTAGTTATTTAAACAATCCTTCAGTTTGGATTTGTCTGATGTGTCCCTGTGATTAGGTTGAGCTTACACATTTTCGGCAGAAACGCTGCAAAAATTTTATGCCTTTGTCAATGCATCATATCAGAGGTATCTACTTGGTGCCATTATTGGTAATATTAACTTTGATTATTTGATTAAGTCAGTGACTATAACATTGTACCATTGTAAAGTTACTATTTTTCCCTTTGCAGTCACTAGCTAAACTTAGGGGAGATAATTTGATCCTATGTGAGTATCACGTTCCTCAGCAAATTTCCCCCACTAATTTTAGCCTCCATAGATGATTCTTGCTGGAAGCAATTATTAATGTGGTAGCTGCCAAATGGTGATTTTCTAATTCTATATCAGTCCCTTTCTCATTTGTCATATTTATTAGTTGGCATTCTGCTGGAAGATTTTCCCTTCTCTACATTTTACATATTTATTCATTCATTTGTGTACATCAGTATTGATTCATGGATTCTTATTTCAGCTAGTGGATTATTACGTTACTATCACCATTAATTTGGAGGCTCCAATTGTCCCCGATTTGGCTAGCAGGAGATCCAAGATGAAATCTTGTCCTGACTTACTTATTACAAGACAAGTGATATCATACCCCAAAATTCCCTTATACTGAAGTAAAAATAGACTGTGCATTTGAACTGCACAAGGTACCAAAGTACAACAAATGTATAGGGGTGAGGCAGTACAGCATAAGAAGAGAAAGAGGGAAATACAGAAAGTCAATGAACCATAAGTAGAGCAATTCCCCTAGTTTGTATCTTTAAGTTTCGTCTATAAATGGTTAACTCAAAGTAAATGACAACAACAGGAATGAATTTTAAGACTCTACTAAAATCTGCCATATTTGAAATCAGGAATACAAAAGAGTTAAAATTCACAGAGAAATAACTTCAGGCTTCTTTTTCCTTTGCTGTGGAGGCTTCTTTTTCCATCAACTCAAAGCTCAGCTTCCTTTCCGTTTGGCCTAAGGCTCTGTGATAAATATCAACTAACAGCAATAGCAAATAGAAGTTCACTTTATAACTTAGCACAATACGAAAAGAAATTGTTTATAAGACCAAGTTATTTTTTGTTATCCTTATCCAGTCTCAGTAGGATGATGGTTTTCAACTACACGTTTCTTATTTATAGAGAGACAAGTTTTTATTTATTTATTTATTTATTTAGAGTCAGAAAGAGAGAGAGAGAATGTGAGCTGGAGCGGGGCAGAGAGAGAATCCCAAGCAGGCTCTGCTCTGTCAGTGTAGAGCCCAACATGGGACATGACCTCACGAACTGTGAGATCGTGATCTGAGTTGAAATCAAGAGTCAGATGCTTAACCCACTGAGCCACCCAGGTGCCCCTGAAGAGACAATTCTTCTCACACAACAATGAACACTATTTTCTGCATCTTGAATAACAAACATAAAAGAAGCATTCTACTTTTCAAAATCTAGATCATGTTAAATAACTCTTACCTTTAACAAGAAAGAAAAGCCTATGAAACAAAGTGGGGTTTTTCTTCTTTAAAGCATTGTGAGTTACAGTTAGGGTTGACAGTAAACACCTGCAGAACTCTAAAAATTTGACAAATAAAATCAACATATACCATTAGGAAAGAAGAAGTAAAAGTCAGAATTGAGAGCTTGACCACAGCCTAAACAATGCAATTCCTATATCTAAGGGATTAGAAACTGAAAGGTTGAAACTTAGGGAAATAAAGAAAATTGTAAAGGCGGGATCAGCCAGAGTTTAGCTAGCTAGCTAACACTGTGCAGGGAAGAGATTACATAGAAAGCATTAGTCTCTTATAAGATTGCTTTCTTTAAATAGCCTCGGACACAACCAAACAGCTAGACTTCCAAGCTAAGCAAGCTTTTAACATCATTGGACAATATTCTACAGAGCCTGTCTGAGCAGCAATCAGCTTTTGGCGACCCCCACTGTTTCTTCGTGCCCTCTTCAAACTGTAATAGACATGTTGGAAATTAAACTCAGTGTGTTTAGTCATCCCAACTGTTTTTGAAAAGGTTAGAGCAAAAAGATGAGAAGAAAATCATATGTTGTACCATGAAAGTCAGAAGAGGAGAGTTTTAGAAAGAAGGGTAATCAACAGTGTCAAACACCATATAGAAGTCTAAGAGAATGTGGGCTGAGAAGAATCCACAGTGCCTGGTGATTAGGAAGACAGGATTGCCTTTCAGCAAACAGTTAGAATGACAGGGACAGGGGCCACAGGAACAGCAGGGTCAAGAGAGCAGAACTGGGAGTGACTGAGCATTGGGAAATTGGAGTTCCACCCTTGAACATGAGACAATAGACGGATGAGAAAAATGGGCTAAGAGGTGCATCAAGGTCAAGTGAAGGTTTTTACGGTTTGGGTCTTATTTTTTCTTTTTGTTTTCTCAGCATAGGGAAGAAAGATTATGTCTACAGGTGGAGGAGAGAAAAAGAAATTAAAGGTGTTAAGCTAGATAAAATGGAGATAATTAAGGAAGAGAATCTTTGAGTCTAGATGTTCTAGCACCCACAAGGGAGAACGAGGGGAAACAGAGAATTGAGAGCACAAGAATAATTTTAACTTGAAAAAAGGAAGTTTAGTTCATTTGAGACAGGTAAAAGAAAGAAACAGACACAGAGTTCTTTGGGAATGGATTAAAAGGCTGCTTTCACATGGTCTTTATTTTGTCAGGAAAGTAGGAGGTAAGAGCCCCTTTCAAAGGAGAAGAAGGCACAGGTGCAGAGGGGCACCCAGATGAGCCAGAGGAGAAAAAAGGCTTGGAATAACCGTGGACCCTAAACTAACACAGAACAGACATCTGACATGAAGTAGGCACTCATTGGATGTTTTAACAGATGGGTAAGACATGAAAAAAAGTAACTGTCAAATCACAGGAAGTGCCACAGTTCATTAGATAATAAAAATTTCCATAATTTTTGTAACCTTCTACAGAACCAAAAGAGAGAGGGCAGGATAAGTCACTGCCTTTAATGTGACCTGGGGGCTTTCCTCAAAGGTCCTAGAGGAAAAGGAAGAGCTCCAGGGTACCAAGGCCTGTATTTATAAGTATAGCCCCAGTATTAGGATAGACTTGGAAACACAGGCTGGGTAAGAAGTAAACAGTACCCTTCCCCCAAAAAATATCTTGGTATGGCTTCATTTATTTATTTCATGCTAAAGCATGCTAAGGCATGAAATAATCATTAGATCTTCAAGCTGTGATTTTTTTTTTTAATTGTGTTGCTTTTTCTTTGTGCGTGAGTATATACTATCCACCATCTACTCTTGGCTCCCCACACCACTCAACCAGAGAATTCAAGAGGTCTTACAATTTCCATTATCACATCACTGCTGACGATGATAACATATTTTCAGCTCCCATCTCTCCTAGGAACTCCAGTGCCATATTTCCATTACCTCAACTTGGCAGCCCGCTGTCCCTGCAAAATCAGTATATCCCAAACCAAACCTGACACCTCGGGGCACCTGGGTGGCTCAGTCGGTTAAGCGTCCGACTTCAGCTCAGGTCATGATCTCACTGCTCGTGAGTTCAAGCCCCGTGTCGGGCTCTGTGCTGACAGCTCAGAGCCTGGAGCCTGCTTCAGATCCTGTGTCTCCCTCTCTGCTCCTCCCCCGCTCATGCTCTGTCTCTCTCTCTCAAAAATAAATAAATATTCAAAAAAAAAAAAAAACAAAAACCTGACACCTCGCCAAAAGTCCAACTCCACCTTCGTAAAAAGTCAGGATCCGGTCAAGAGTCAGAAACCACATCAGTTATCTGGAGAGGAACAAAAAGAATGGTTAAGTAGGTCTAAAATTGTTAACTACAAGGGGCACCTGGGTGGCTCAGTCGGTTAAGCAGCCGATTTCACATCAGAGCATGACCTCGTAGTTCATGGGTTCGAGCCCCATGTTGGGTTCTGTGCTGACAGCTCAGAGCCTGGAGCCTGCTTCCGATTCTATGTCCCCCCCCCCCCCCCCGCCCCATTCCTCCCCAACTCACGCTTGCTCTGTCCCTGTCTCTCAAAAATAAATATTTTTTTAAAAAAATAATAAAGTTGTTAACTATGTAACCCAAAGGGTACAAAGAGAACGCTAAAGAATCACACAAGTGGCAACTGCAGAAGCAGATGCCGCTCCACACTGAGGGAACAAAGGGAACAAGAACTTGGAAGGGTGAAGGCCCCCTCAGAACTGAAATGTAGATGTCTGAGGAGGGAGCATCAGACAACTGGTACTGGTGGGGGAAGGTGGGTCAGGGGAGCAGGATGGAGGGAGAGGGGGGCAGATAAGATTGGTTCTGCAAGTGTTGGGAAAAATTGAAAGCTGGATTCTGCTTCTGCCAGAATTTCTGAGCCGAAGAAGCACTACTGGGACCCTGATCACAGGAAATGCAATTAGAGAGGAAGCCCACATGGAACAAACTAGAAGGAGCAAGTCATTTTTCCCTCTTCCAGCCTTCCAGTCTCCCCCTGGTGCCCTTTATTGGCAGCATTGAACAGGGAGCCAGCTGGTGAAGCAGAAATGCAGTTTGTAGATTGCCCGTCCCAGAATCGCAAAGCAGCCAGGTTTGGAGCTAAGAGACAATTACTTAATAAGTGACACAGCTTCTGAGCTCTATTAGTTAGGGTCCAGCCGGGAAAGAGAAACCACTGGAAGTGTGTCAGAGGAATTTTACCGCAAGGAATTGATTGGTACATGGGTAATAGAAGGGCTATGAAATCAAACAGGGAACAACAACAAAGCAATCCCGAAATTGACAACAGCAGGCAGCTGCTATCCTGCCCTAGGCTGGAGGGACAATGAGAGTTGGTAGTGTTGCTGCAGCCCAGAATCTAAGGGCATCCAGAGGGCACTAGAATCATGGCAAGGTCTTCATGGAGGGAGCCAGGATTATGGAGAGAAAGGCTGTCTGGCCAAGAAGGAGATGCAGCTTTGAGAAATAATGCAGGAAGCAGAGAAAGGATGGGGAAATACCCTACATTCTCTCTCCTTTCTTTCTACACTCTTTTCAGCCATGACTTCCATTGCAGACCTATCCAGAAGCCAGAGGGCAAAGACATGCAGTTCTGTGTACCACAAGACAAAGAGGTTAAGAACAGAGAAGGATCAGGGGCGCCTGCGTGGCTCAGTCGATTAAGCATTCGACTTCAGGTCATAATCTCACGGTTCATGAGTTGGAGCCCTGCGTCAGGCTCTGTGCTGACAGCTCGAAGCCAGCTTCAGATTCTGTGTTTCCTGCGCTCTCTGCCCTCCTCTGCTTGCTCTCTGTGTCTCTGTCTCTCTCTGTCTCTCTCTCTCTCTCAAAAATAAATAAACATTAAAAAAAAAAAAAAGAACAGAGAAGGATCTGAAAGCAACCAGGCAAATGACCAGCACTCTAATTTATTCAATTATGTCAGTGGCACCACCGTTTTCCTGACTTTTCTTCTCAGAATTCCCAGTATTTAAGTCCCACATCCAGTTGGTGTTTGACCCAACTTGATACACTGTATTTTTCCCCTTGAAATGTCTCCAATATCTATCCCTTTCCATCACATTGGCCTAATTTTTTTTTAATTTTTTTTTTTAACGTTTATTTATTTTTGAGACAGAGCATGAATGGGGGAGGGGCAGAGAGAGAGGGAGACACAGAATCGGAAGCAGGCTCCAGGCTCTGAGCCATCAGCCCAGAGCCCAACGCGGGGCTCGAACTCACAGACGCGAGATCGTGACCTGAGCTGAAGTCGGACGCTTAACCGACTGAGCCACCCAGGCGCCCCCACGTTGGCCTAATTTAATTCAAGCCTTCCTCACTGCAGATATGGATTATTGCAATAATCTTCTCCTAAGCGGTCTTGAACCTCCTGTTTCTTTCCAGTATTGTCTATGTCTATTCCAGGGGTCAACAAACATTGATCAATGGGCCATATTTTGTTGTTGTTGTTGTTGTTGTTGTTGTTCTTTTTTTTTTTTAAGTTTATTTATTTTTGAGAAAGAGAGAGAGACAGTGCGAGTTGGGGAGGGGCAGAGAGAGAAGGAGAGGGAGAGAATCCCAAGCAGGCTCCACACTGGCAGCATGGAGCCTGAGGCAGGGCTGGAACTTGAAAACAGTGAGATCATGACCTGGACAAAATCTAGAGTTAGACATTTAACCGAGGGAGCCACCCAGGAGCCCCAGACTGTGTCTATTTTTGTACATAGTTTTATTGGAATAAATCTCATTTGTTTACTGCTTTCACACAACAAGGACAGACTTCAGTACTTGTGACAGAGACCATATGGCCCACAAACACTAAAATATTTACTCTCCAGCCTTTTATAGATTGTTTGTTGACCCTTGGAATGGAATAGAGTCTGCTCCATTCTGTTACTAATCTTCCTAAACTGCTCTTCTCTGTGTCATTTTCCCACCTTCAAATTATTTTTCATGTCTACACAATAAAACCCAAAGCCAACAGCTTGTCATGATTCAACATTCTCCCAAAACTGGTACCATATTAAACTGGTGCCGTTTAAATCAATGACTTGGTGAGATAGGAAATATAATGTAGCACTATGCCTAGTACATAACAATTATCTGGCTGTCATTGTTTTACTTAACCTACTCTTCCACAGTTATCTACCATATATCTTTCTACTCATACTTGCCCCATTTTTTGTTTCTGATCCCACCAATAATATAATAACTATTTTTTAAATAATACTAGAAGCTGAATTGTGTCTCCCCCCCCCAAAAAAAATTTGTATGGTGAAATTCTAACCCCCCAGTGCCTCAGACTGTAACTATATTTGAAGATAAGGTCTTTAAAGAGGTGATTAAGTTAAAATAAGGTATTTAGGGGGTGCCTGAGTTGCTCAGTCAGTTGAGCAACTGACTCTTGATTTTGGCTCAGGTCATGATCCCAAGGTCATGGGATGGAGCCTGTGTCAGGCTCTGCACTAAGCGTGCAGCCTGCTTAAGATTCCAACTCTCTCTCTCTCTCTCTCTCTCTCTCTCTCTCTCTCTGCTTCTCTATCCCACTTGTGCTCTCTCTCTACAAGAAAAAAAAAAGAAATTTATTAAAAAGTAATTAAAATAAGGTATTTAAGGTGGGCCCTAATTTCATATGACCAGTGTCCTTATAAGAATTATGGGCTGTTGTTTTTTAAGTTTATTTATTTATTTTGAGAGAAAGAACCAGTGAGGGAGAGGAAGAGAGAGGGGGACAGAGATCTAAAGCAGGCTCTGTGCTGACAGCAGAGAGCCTGATGTGGGCTCCATGGCTCGAACTCACAAGCAGTGGGATCATGACCCGAGCCAAAGTCAGATGCTTAACTGACTGAGTTACCCAGGCACCCCACTAGTGCCAATTTTTAAGTTAATGAATTCCTAGAGATTTCTCTTTTAAAAGATTTTCTGATTAAGCATAACAGCATTCTGCATAGGGAGAAATCATCCATGTATAATTAAAGGTGACAGAAAATGTACATACAGGTGTGTTTGATATAAAGCCCTGATATAGCGAACAGTGAAATGCAGACTTGAAGTCTCTCCAAACAGTGTATTTTTGCAAAAGACAAGGTGTCTTGGCGTTATGGTCCATTCTGCCTGGAATGTCATATCATTTTCTTCATTTCTCTTTCTCTGTTTCTATTAACTAAAGCCAAGATTAAAAATGGTTTCCTCCATGAAGCCATTCCTGGTGCCCTCTTAGTTAGAAATAATCTCTCTCGGGGCGCCTGGGTGGCTCAGTCAGTTAAGTGTCTGACTTCGGCCCGGGTCATGATCTCATGGTTTGTGGGTTCAAGCCCAGCATTGGGCTCTGTGCTGACAGCTCAGAGCCTGGAGCCTGCTTCAGATCCTGTGTCTCCCTCTCTCTCTGCCCCTCCCTTCCTCATGCTTTGTTTCTCTCTGTCTCTCAAAATTAAATAAACGTTAAAAAAATTTTAAAAAAATAAAAGAAAGAAAGAATCTCTCTTTCCTCAGAACTGCCAAAGCAACTTGTGAATCTCTCAAAAGCACCAAATATCTCAAAGACACCAAAGAATGAGCATCCATGCTGGGTGAAAAAGTAAAATAATTATCCAGGGATTTAAGTTTTTTATATTTTTACTTGAAATTTATGGATAACTGAGGCAAATATATTATTTTGACAGAGCAATGACTTTTTCTATAATTTTTTTCACTTATTAATCAAATGTATTGACGTATAACATGTAAAATGTGCCCATTTAAGTGAATTGTTTGTTTTTTTAAGATTTAAAAAAAATTTTAATGTTTATTTATTTTTGAGAGAGAGAGACACACACACAGCATGAGCAGGGGAGGGGCAGAGAGAGAGAGAGGAAGACACAGAATCCAAAGCAGGCTCCAGGATCTGAGCTGTCAGCACCGAGCCCAATGCAGGGCTCAAACTCGTGAACCGCGAGATCATGACCAGAGCTGAAGTCAGATGCTTAACGACTGAGGCACCCAGGTGCCCCAAGATTTTTATTTTTAAAAATCTCTACACCCAATGTGTGGCTCAAACTTACAACCTCGATTTCAAGAGTACACACTCTACCGTCTGAGCCAGCCACATGCCCCCTAAGTGAATCATTTGTTGAGGGTTGTTGTTGTTGTAGTTATTTATTTTTTGAGAGAGAGAGCACGAGAGCAAGCAGGGAGGGGCAGAGAGAGAGGGAGAGAGAGAATCCCAAGCAAGTTCCACATTGCTAGCACAGACCCCATTGTGGGTCTCAAACCCATGATATGAGACCATGACGTTAGCCGAAATCAAGAGTCTGACACTTAACCAACTGAACCATCCAGGCGCCTCATTTGTTGAGTTTTTAATAAATGTTATTCACCTATATAACCACCAACATAATCAAGATGTGCAGTATTTCTATCATCGCAAAATTTTCCCTCTTGCCTCTCTGCAGTCAATTCCACCCTCACCCACCCAGAGTTCCAGGCAAACACTGATCTGCTCTCTGTCACATTAGATTCATTTTACAGTTCTGGAACTTCAGATAATGAAACTGAATTATGTATTCTTTTGTGTCTGGCTTCTTTCAGTCAGCATGGTGTCTTTGAAATTCACCCATGTTGTTGCGTGTGTCAGTAGTCCATTCCTTTTTATTGTTGAGTAGCATTCCATTGTATGAATATAATGGAATTTATCTGTTCACACACTGATGAATATTTGACTTGCTTCCAGTTTGGTGTTATTGTGAATAAAACTGCTGTGAATACTCACGTACAAGTCTTTTTTGTGAACATATATTCTCATTTCTCTTGAAAAAATAGCTAGGAGTGGAATTGCTTGGTCATATAGTAAATGTACATTTAATTTTATAGGAATCTGCCAAGTGATTGTATTATTCTGCATTCCTACCAGCAATTTATGGAAGTTCTACTTGGTTTATATATCCAATCAACACCTGGTATTGTCCATCAATTAATTTCAGCGATTCTAGTAGGTATGTAGTGGTATGTCATTGTGGTTTTATTTTGCATTTTCTTGATGACTAATGATTTTGAGTGTCTCTTTGTGTGATTTTTGGCTATTCTTTCTGGTATCTTCTTTTGTGAAATGTCTGTTCAAAACATTTGCCTGTTTTCATTGGGTTGTTTTGATTTTAATTAAGTCATAAAAAGAGTCGTTTACATATCCTAGATACAAATCTTTTGTCAGATATATATTGTGATTATTTTTCAAGTCTATGTTTGCCTTTTAATTTTTCTAATAGTGCCTTCCAAAGGGCAAGCATTTTAAACTTTGATGAAGTCCTATTTATCAAATTTTTCTTTTATGACTAGTGTTTTTGTGTCCTGTCTAGGAAATCTCTGGCTACTCCAAGGTTTTCTTCTGTGCTTTCTTCTAGAAAAATTATAGTTTTAGCTTTGAAGCTTAGGACTCTGACCCATTTTAATTTTTATATACAGTAGAAGCTAAGAGTAGAGAATTTTTTCTATAGGAATATCCAGCTATTCCATTTGTTGAAAAGAATTTCCTTTTCCTTTTGAATTCCCTTGGAAGTTTTATTGAAATAAATTGATCATGTATGTGTGAACTTATTTCTGGAAACTATTCTGTTCTTTTAATCAAAATGTCTATTTTTATGTCAGTACCACACTGTCTTGATTACTCTTGCTTTATAGTAAGGCTTGAAATCTTGTACTGTAAGTCCTCCAACTTTGTTCTTCTTTTTCAAAAAGTATTTTGTCTATTCCAGGTCTTTTATATTTTTCATATAAATGTATTCATTATTTGTCAATTTCTACAAAATTCTAGGATTTTGACTGAGATTGCTGTAAATCACTTTAAGAAGAATCAACATCTAAACAATATTGAGTCTTACAATCCATCAACATGGTATATCTCTCCACTGTCACTATATAAGTCACACACATATTTTGTTAAATGTACTCATAAATGTTTCTTAGTTTTGATGGTCTTATAAATGGTATTTTTTATTTCTAGTTGTTCATTATTAATGTATAAAAATGCAATTGATTTTTGTACATTGACCTTGTATGCAGCAACCTTGCCTAATTTACCTATCAGTTCCAGGAAATTTTTTTTATATATTCCTTAGAACCTTCTTTTTTCCCAGCTTTATTGACATATAATTGATATATAATATTGTGTAAGTTTACAATGTCGTAATTTAATATACGTTTACATTGCAAAACAATTACCACAATAAGTTTAGTTAACATCCATCATCTCATACAAAAAAAAAGAAAGAAAGAAAATGGTTTTTATCTTGTGAGAACTCCTAAGATCTACTCTTTTAACAACTTCCAAATACACCATACATCAGTGTTAACTATAGTCATCATGCTATATATTACAACCCCAGTACTTATTTATCTTGTAACTGGAAGTTGTACCTTTTGACCATCTTTATCCAATTCCCCTACCTCCCCACCCCTGCCTCTGGTGACCACAAATCTGATCTCTTTTTCTATAAGTTTGTTTTTTGGGGGTTTTGATGTGTTTTTTTAATTCCACATAAAAATGAGATCATACAGTATTTGTCTTTCTCTGTCTGACTTATTTCACTTAGCATAATGCCCTCAAGATCCACCCATGTTGTCACACATGGCAGGATTTCCTTCTTTTTCGTGGTGAATAAGTTTCCATTGTATATTTATACCATAATTTTTTTAAATTTTTTTGTTTATTTATTATTAAGAGAGAGACAGAGCATGAGCAGGGGAGGAGCAGAGAAAGAGAGGGAGACACAGAATCTGAAACAGGCTCCAGGCTCCCAGCTGTCCACACAGAGCCTGACATGGGGACCAAACCCACGGACCCCAAGATCATGACCTGAGCCAAAGTTGGACACTCAACCGACTGAGCCACCCAGGTGCCCCTACACCACTATTTCTTTATCCATGTATCCTTCCACAGATATCTGGGTTGTTTCCATATCTTGGCTATTATACCTAATGCTACTATGAACACGAAGGTGCAGATATGTCTTTGATGTAGTGTTTTTGTTTCCTTCAGATATATTCCCAAACATGGAAATGCTGGATTCTATGGTAGTTCTTAATTTTTTGAGGAACTTCCATACTATTTTTCATAGTGGTTGTACAAGACTATACAAGGATGCAAATACTGTGACAGATGGTTCATTTGGGGCCACCAAAGTATCAGTTTGGGTTTTTATTTCCCCAAGTGTCCTGTAATTGTAGATTTGTCATCACCTCTAACTGTATTTTTTAAAGTAATCTTTAAAATCTTATTTACAATAGTACCCAATATATGTGATTGATAGGGCATAACCCCTACTTATTACTAAATCTG
Organism: Panthera uncia; assembly: GCF_023721935.1. Taxonomy (NCBI): domain Eukaryota; kingdom Metazoa; phylum Chordata; class Mammalia; order Carnivora; family Felidae; genus Panthera; species Panthera uncia. The sequence continues at coordinate 72,342,896 of NW_026057582.1, read as the reverse complement.
GATTGTATTTTTTTCTTTTTGCCTATTTTTACCATTTCTGTATGGTGCATTCATAATCATCCCCAAATAACAGTGACTGAAATAATATCTGGCTACTGTATCTTTCCAAACTATGTTATTCAAAAAGCACTCTGTAATTTGAAAGAAGTTGTAAGCATTCAACTCTAACCAACTTCCACCTTTCTGAGCAGAACTTTTTTTCCTTAGGGAGAGAATTTCACCTCATATAACTTTAGGAATGCTTTCAGCTTTAAGAAGCAAACACCCAAGCAACAGAGATTTAGAGTCTGGACAATAAAGACCTTTAATTATCTTATACAGCAGTCTAGATACAGGTGGTATCAAGCTTGATACCTGAATGACATCACCAAGTATTCAGGGTTTTTCTCTCTTTCCATACCATCATCTTCAACACGTTAGTTTCTCATCTTTAGATTTGTCCCCTCATGGTCATCAGATGATCCACACGCAACCCCACTTAAGGAAGGGAAAGGTGAAAGGTAGAGTCCCCTCTTGAAGCTTTGCCTTTTTATCTGGGAGGAAAATATTTCCTTCCTATAAGTTGCCTTCCCTCCATTTTTGTCAGACGCCAGGCTATCCTCACATTTCACTTAATCTGCAATTACAATATTATCTAGCAATAAAAGTCGAACATCACTGGGCAGGAAAAATCTACGCCAAGCACAGCCAAGACTGTCTCGAAGCTATTTTTTAACTCTACAAATCAGAGGGGAATCGCGGATTTACGAGACGGAGGAAAACAGCCCAAGTCCCAAGGTTTGCAGTCACTACCAGACCGCCTCTCCCGGGGCTCTTAATTTAAATCTTTCAAAGTCCTGAAAACACTGCACGATCTTGTTAATAGGACCCTTAGCGTCTTCGTACCCACTTCAAATATGGCCGCCAGGTTTCAGTCCCCTTTACCACCTGATCGTGGCAATAGCTCTGGCTTCAAGCCCATTTCCAAAAGGGCCTCTTCCCGCGAGGCTAAAGTTCTGAGTGCGCAGGCGCGAGCGCAAGGCTTCTTCCCGGCAAAATGGCGATGGGATTGATGTGCGGACGCCGGGAGCTTCTTCGCCTGTTACGGCCACAGCGTCAGGTAAGGATGCCCCAGGGCAGAGCGCCCGAATGCTACCCTGACCCTGTGGCCCGAGCCCGAGACAGCTTGTGCCAGGGACAGCATGACCTGCCCACCAGGACCTGTCTCTCTTGACCTCGGCTCGCCTGAGGACGCGGGAGGGTTACGGCCCCGGCCGTGCGGCCTCAGCGGCCGCGTATAGTTAACTATTCACGGGTCCCGTTGTCACCCCTGCCACGGAAACCTTAGCCTCGACCTCTGTGCTCCCGGGTGGGTCTGTGGTAACTGAGAGCCAGGACTCAACAAGTTGCATGCCTTCGGGCCAGCCATCTGCGCGCGGAGAGTAGCAGTGCCCTCACCTGTGGTGGCGGGCTGCCTGCTTCGTGGCAAATGAGCATGATGAACGACATCTGCTCCGATAAGAGGGCCCCATCCTCCTTTTACCCTCTCAGTTCCACAGCGTCGCAGGGCCCTCACATTGGCCCCAGAAACCGCTGACCGCGGGGCACCTTTTCCCAGCCGGCCGGTGCTGCGAGCGCCCGCACTATGTCCTCCTCGCGGCCCCTGGCCCACGGGGCCTCAGTACCTCTGTGATCTTGTTCTCAGAAGCCCAGGTAAGAGGCGATTAGTCCCTGCGACATTAGGAGTGGGGTTTGTTGGTTGATTTGTTTCTATTTTGTTTTAACTACATGGAGAGGGAATGTGGCAAAGAGTTCTTGGCCACACTCCACACAGCTCCCCAAAATGGTAGTATCTCTGCCTGGGATAGATTTTCAAGTCAGTGGGGAAATGACTGACAGTACAGCAGGAGAGATTTAAGTGCTATACAAGGCATTGTTTGCCATAATGGTGGCAAGCCACTGATGGTTTAGATGTGATTCCAGGTGTGCGTGTGTATTAGAAAAGTTATAACTTGCAAATCAAGGACTTCATGGCTATTAATATTTCTGATGGTGAGACCAAGTAAATATTTTGGTCTTAAAAACTAAATTGTTTTAATTAAAAATTTTGATAGTTTCAGTATCTGCAAAATCAGGCCAGTGATGCTCAAATGACTGAAGTTTGGAAAACACTGATAGAAGAAATAACTTCCTAATAATAGGAAGAGAAGTCATGAAATCTTACTCTAAGTAACTTATCTTCCTGCCTGGAGGAGAAAGTAAAATGTCCTTTTTAAGCTTTGAATTCCATGTACACTGTAGACTAACCTGGGAGAATGAGAAATAGAAAGTCAATAGAACAACCTGATTTGATATTAGTTATTATTTTAGGGGACCTGTGATTTCTGTATGTCCCCCCTACTGAGTATTACACATGGCTTCCTTTTGCACAGGTTCAGGCCCCTCCTGCCATTCCTGCAACTCCCTCACCCACAGCCATAACGGAGGTGGCTTCTGGAGAGACTGCAGATGTAATCCAAACTGCTGCAGAACAGAGCTTCGCTGAACTGGGGCTGGGGTCATACACCCCAGTGGGACTAATTCAGAACTTACTGGAATTTATGCATGTTAACCTGGGCCTACCTTGGTGGGGGGCCATTGCTGCATGTAAGGGGAATACATCCTGATCAAGGGTAGAGGAAATGGGAACTTAGAAGTAGAACTTTAAAGATAGCAGTTCTATACGTGGATGGGAGGGATTACAGCTGACTCTTGAATAACCTGGGGGTTAGGGGTGCCAGCCCCACTCAACAGTTGAAAATCCATGTATAACTTTTGACTTCTCAAAACTTAACTGCTAAAAGCCAACTGTTAGAAGCCTTACTGATAACATAAACAACTAATACATATTTTGTGTGTTATATGTATTCTATATTATATTCTTACAATAAAGTAAGGTAGAGAAAATACATTTACAGTGCTATAAAAAAAAAATCCCTGTATGAGGGGGCCCATGCGGTTCAAACCCCTGTTGTTCAAAGGTCAACTGTAGTTGCAGAAGTTTAGGGGTCAGAAAAGGAGGTGATTCAGGTGAGAGAGATTCTTGATACTTAGATACACTCTACTTATCTTTCCTAACAGGTATTATAAAATCACTAGATCATCTGAGATTCAAGAAATGTAGATATTTGAATGTGAGCATGGGGTTAGATTAAGGAGACCTTGTTAACAGTGATGAAGCTGCCCTGGTTTAGGTGAATAGAAGGTCAGGCCAGGTACTTAAAACCCCCCAAAGTGGAAGATGCCCACATTGTTCCTCCTGTAGGCGAAGACTATAAATTCTGTTTTTTCCTACACCGTATGCCAGAGATCATCCTGTCTCTTGTATCTTTTTACTGCCCTATTCTGAAAATATAAACATGTTCAAACATACCATGTATTTCTTGAGGAAAAAGTCCCTTCATCCTTTGTTCTTTCTCCTTTCATAGCTGTTATTTTAAAAGACTATCCTGCATGCAGTGGACTTCTTTCCACTCTTTGACACTCAACAATCTGACTTATTAATAACACCTCATTTTAACTATCTGTGACATCAGCTAAGCCCATATTTCTTTTCATATTCAGCCTTTCTGTGTTAGACTTTCTCCCCCAGTTTATTCTATTGGAGTGTAGTTGGTACACAATATTATGTTAGTTTCAGGTGTACAACATAGTGATTCAACATTTATACCTTATGAAGTAACCACGATGTCACCATATAAAGTTGTTAACAGTGTTATTAACTATTTTCCCTGTGCTGTACATTGCATACCTATGTCTTCTTTATTTGTAACTGGAAGTTTGTACCTTTGTTTTTTATTTATTTAAGCAGTACCTGGCTCAGTCGGTATAGCATGCAGCTCTTGATCTCAGAGCTCAAACTCAACAACCCCAAGATCAAGAGTCGCATGCTCTACCAGCTGAGCCAACCTAGCACCCCTGGAAATTTGTACCATTTAATTAATTAATTTACTTATTTTGAGAGCAAGTGGGGGGTTGTGGGGGGGAACACAAGCAAGCTCCTCGCTGTCAGTGCAGAGCCTATTGTGGGGCTCAAACTCAGAAGCCATGAGATCATGACCTGAGGCAAACGCAAGATGCTTAGGGGCACCTGGGTGTCTCAGTCGGTTAATTGTCTGACTTCAGGTCATGATCTGCTGGTTCGTGGGTTTGAACCCTGCATCAGGCTTTCTGCTATCAGTGAGGAGCCCACTTTGGATCCTCAGTCCCCCTCTCTTTTGCTTGTCCCCAACTTGTGCTGTCTCTCAAAATAAATAAACTTTAAAAAAAAAAAAAAGAGTTGGACACTTAACGGACTGAGCCACCCAGGTGCCCCAAGTTTGTGCCTTTTCATCTCCTGTTCTACCCATCTCTGCCAACCCCCTCCCTTTTGACATCCAGATTGTTCTCTATATCTATGGGTCTGTTTGGTTTTCTAGATTCCACATATAAGTGAAATTATACTGTATTTGTCTTTCTCCTTCTGACTATACATAGCATAATACCCTGTAGGTCCATCCATGTCACAAATGGCAAGATCTCATTCTTTTTTATGGCTGCATAATATTCTGTGTGTGTATACACTACACCTTTTTTAGCCATTCACCTATGAATGGACAGTTGCTTCCATATCTTGGCTGTTGTAAATAATGCTGCAATGAACTTAGGGGTGTATATATATTTTTGAAGTACTGTTTTCATTTTCTTTGGATAAATCCCCAGCAGTGGGATGATTAGATCATATGGTATTTCTATTATTAGTTTTTTAAGGAACTGCCATGCTGTTTTCCACAATGGCTGTACTATTTTACATTCTCACCAGCAGTGCACGATGAGTCTCTTTTCTCCACATCCTTATCAACACTTCTTTTTTATTCTAGCCATTCTGACAGATGTTGAGGTGATAACTCATTTTGGCTCTGATTTGCATTTCCCTGATGATTAGTGATGTTTAGCATGTTTTCTTTTTTTTTATGTTTGTATATTTTATTTTTGAGAGGGGGGAGGGGCAGAGAGAGACTCCCAAGCAGGCTCTGCACTATCAGCACAGAGCCCAATACAGGGCTCAAACTTATAAACCCATGAGATCATGACCTGAGCTGAAACCAAGTCAGCCACTTAATCAACTGAGACACCTAAGCACCCCTCTGTCTCTTTTTTGTTGTTGTTTTTTTAATATTTATTTTTGAGAGGGAGAGAGAAAAAGAGCAAGCAGGGGAAGGGCAGAGAGAGAGAGGGAGACAGAATCCCAAGCGGGCTCTGCGCTGTCAGGGTAGAGCCCGACAAGGGGCTCAAACTCATGAATCTTGATTTCATGACCTGAGCCGAAATCAAGAGTCAGATGCCTAACCCGCTGAGCCACTCAGACACCCCTAGCACGTTTTCATTTGTCTGTTGGCCATCTGCATGTGTTTGTAGAAATGCCTATTCAGGGCCTCTACCCATTTTTTAATTGTGCTGTTTTTTGGATATTGAGTTGTAGAAGTTCTTTATTTTGGATATTAACCCCTTATTGATTATATCATTTGCGAATATCTTCTCCCATTCAGTAGTTTACCTTTTTGGTTTGTTGATGGTTTCATTCACTGTGCAAAAACTTTTTGTTTTGGTGTAGCTTCAGTAGTTTATTTTGCTTTTATTTCTCTTGCCTGGGAAGACATACCCAGAAAACTATTGCTAAAGCTGATATCCAAAAATTTACTGCCTATATTTTCTTCTAGGAATTTTATGGCTTCTGGTCTCACATTGAAGTCTTTAATCTAGTTCCGTTTATTTTTGTATATGGTGTAGGAAAGTGATTCCAGTTTCATTCTTTTGCATGTGGCTGTCCAATTTTAACAACACCGTTTATTAAAGAGGCTCTCTCTTCTCCATTGTATATTTTTGCCACCTTTGTCAAAGATTAATTGACCATGTAAATGTAGGTTTATTTCTCGATTCTATTGTGTTCCCATTAGTTTATGTGTCTATTTTTGTGCCAGTGCCTACTGTTTTATAACTTTGTAATAGATCTTGAAATCTGGGATTGTGATACTTTCATTTTTGTTCTTATGATTGTTTGGGGTATTTAAGGTCTTATGTGGTTCCATACAAATTTTAGAATTCTTCTAGTTCTGTGAAAAATGTAATTGGTATTTTATTTGATAGGGATTGCATTGAATCCGTAGATTGCTTTGGGTGTATGGACATTTTAGCAGTTTTCTTCCAATCCATGAGCATGGTGTATCTTTTCAGTTATTTGTGTTGTCTTCAGTTTCTTTCATCAGTCTTCTACAGTTTTCACACAGGTCTTTCACTTGCTTAGTTAAATTTATCCCTAGATATTTTATTCTTTTTGGTGCAGTTGTAAATGGAGTTGTTTCTTAATTTCTCTTTCTACTTCATAATTAGTCTGTAGAAATGCAAGACATTTTTGTATGTTAATTTTGTATCTTGCAGCTTTATTTTCATTTATTATTTATTTTCATATATTACTTGTAATCACTTTTTTTAGTGGAGTTCTAAGGTTTTTCTATGTATGTCATTTGAAAATAGTGACAGTTTTACTTCTTCCTTACTGATTTAGATGCCTTTTATTTCTTTTTCTTATCTGATTGCTGTGGCTAGAACGTCCAGTGCTGTGTTGAATACAAGTGGCAAGAGGGGACATACTTGGCATGTTCCTGATCTTAAAGCAAAAGTTCTTGGGGTGCCTGGGTGGCTCAGTTGGGGAAATATCTGACTCTTGATTTCGGCTCAGGTCATAATCTCACATCTTGTGAGTTTGAGCCCTGCGTTGACAGCACAGAGCCTGCTTGGGATGCTCTGTCTCCCTCTCCTGCCCCTCCCCTACTCACTGGCTGTCTTTCATAAATGAGTAAATAAACTTTTTTTTTTAATGTATTCTTGAATGCGATTCGGTAATATTTTGTTGACGTTTTTTTGCATCTGTGTTCATCACAGATATCGGCCAGGTAGTTTTCTTTTTTTGTAGTGTCTTTGGTTTTGGTATCAGGGTAATACTGGCCTTATAGAATGAGTTTGGAATGCTTCCCTTCGTCTTCAGTTTTTTGAATAGTTTAAGAAGGATAGGTTAAGAAGGATAAGATTAGCTCTTCTTTAAATGTTTGGTAAAATTCACCTATGAAGCTCTCTGGTCTTGGACTTTTGTTTTTTGGGAGCTTGATTGCCAATTTCATTACTAGTAATCAGTCTGTTCACATTTTCTATTTCTTCCTGATTCAGTATTGGAAGATTGTATGTTTCTAGGAATTTATTTCTTCCAGGTTGTCCCATATAATGTTGGCATGTAATTATTTATAGTAATGTCTTACAATCCTTTGTGTTTCTGTGGTATTATTCTCTTTCTTTTTTTTTTTATTTTTTTATTTTTTTTAATTTACATCCAAATTAGTATATAGTGCAACAATGATTTCAGGAGTAGATTCCTTAATGCCCCTTACCCATTTAGCCCATTCCCCTACCTCAACCCCTTCAGTAGCCCCCTGTTTGTTCTTCATATTAAAGAGTCTTTTATGTTTTGTCCCCCTCCCTGTTTTTATATATTATTTTTGCTTCCCTTCCCTTATATTCATCTGTTTTGTCTCTTAAAGTCCTCATATGAATGGAGTCATATATTTGTCTTTCTCTAATTTCACTTAGCATGATACCCTCTAGTTCCATCCACGTAGTTGCAAATGGCAAGATTTCATTCTTTTTCATTGCCAAGTAATACTCCATTGTGTGTGTGTGTGTATAGTATTATTCTCTTTCATTTCTGATTTTATTTATTTAGATCCTCTTTGTGATGAGTCCGGCTAAAGGTTTATTAATTTGGTTTATCTTTTCAAGGAACCAATTCTTGATTTCACTGATCTTTTTTTTTTTAATTTTTTTTTTTAATGTTTTATTTATATTTGAGAAAGAAACAGCATGAGTGGGGAAGGGGCAGAGAGAGACGGAGACAGAATCTGAAGCAGACTTCAGGCTCTGAGCTGTCAGCACAGAGCCCGATGTGGGGCTTGAACTCATGAACCACGAGATCATGACCTGAGCCGAAGTCAGACGCTTAACCGACTGAGCCACCCAGGCGCCCCTCACTGATCTTTTCTATCATTTTTATTCAGTCTCCATTTCATTTATTTCTGCTCTGATCTTTATTATTTCCTTCCTTCTACTAATTTTGGTCTCTTTTTTTCTGGTTCACTTAGGTGTAAGGTTAGATCATATGAAATTTTTCTTTTTTCTTGTATCACTGTAAGTTTCCCTCTTAGAACTACTTTTGCTTCTAAAGATATTTGTTCCAAAGATTTTGAACCATTATGTTTTCATTTTCACTAATCTCAAGGTATTTTTCATATCCTCTTTGATTTCATTGGTTGTTCAGTAGCATGTTTTAGCCCCCACGTGTTTGTGGGGGTTTTGGGGTTTAGTTTCATACTCTTGTGGTCAGAAAAGATGATCTCAATATTCTTAAAGTTCTTCACACAGAGGGTGTCCCAGCAGGACAGCTGAAGCTAAAGTGGATTTAGGCTGGGGGAGGGAGGGTGTCTTGGGGAGTTCCACACAGGGAGCACCCTGGCAGGATGGGTGGAGGCAAAGCAAGCATGTGCTGGGAGGTCCCAGAGCACTCTGCACCAGGGATGCCCTAGGAAGTCCTCTGGAGCTGAAGTGTTGCAGGTCTGGGATGTTTCAGGCTACTTTGTGCCTATGGCACCTTGGCCAGACAACTGGAAGTATAGTAAGCACTAACTAGCATGTGCCACACAAGGGCTGCTTTGGTGGGATGGCTTGGACTGTTATGGGCTAAGATCCTGGGGCTCACTGAAGAGGTAGGCTGGCTAGGGTACTCGGACCTGGCTCCTGTCCATGCGATCAAGGTGGAAGGGGAACATAAATTGTGGCACTCGCAAGCCCCACTGACCTGAAGAGAGTTCCAGCAGCTGCCCTGTCATTTGGCGGAGTTCTACAACTGGAACCTTTTTAAACCGCAGCTTTTATTTTTCCTGTAACCTAGTTTATCCAGGGTTGGTATGGGTTAGTGTCCTTGGGCTCGTGCGGCAGCAGGCCAGCTATGGCACCTAGACCCTGCCTCCCATCAGTGCTATCAAGGTGGAAGGACAATGTAAACTCTGACATTCTCCAGCCCCTCAGTGCTAGAGAGAGTTCCAGCAGCTCTCCACTGTTTGGCAGGGTTCTAAAGCCAGTTGCTTTGTAATTTAGTTGCTGATTGATGAATCCATTGTAATTTACCCCCCGCGTAGGGCTCAAACTCACCACCCTGAGATCAAGAGTCTCATGCTCTACTGACTGAGCCAGCCAGTTGCTCTTTCATACTGCTGCTTTTTTTGTGTGCCCAGGGTAGAAGAAACTGCTCGTGATCCCTCAATGCAGTCCCTCCCCACTGCGGTTCACAGTGCTGGGGCGTGGAGGTTCCCTTCATTAGTGTGTGTCCATCTCTCTTGCCTTTCTCTATGTGATCTATCTTCCATTGTGCAGAAGGTGTTCAGTCAGCCCTCAGTTCTTCAGGAGGAATTGCTTTGTAAATAGGTGTAGATTCGGTGTGTCCATGTAGGAGGTGACCGCCTTAGACAGGAAGCCCAGTACATTGCCACCTTAGACAGGAAGCCCGGTAGTATGGACATTTTAACAGTATTAATTCAGTCCATAAACACAGTATATCTTTCCATTATTTGTATTGCCTTCAGTTTCTATAATCAGTGTCTTATAGTTTTCAGAGTACAAGTGTTTCACCTCCTTGGTTAAATTTGTTCCTCAGTATTAATTTTGTATCCTGCAGATTTACTGAATTCATTTATTCCGATCATTTTTGGATAAAGTCTTTAGGGTTTTCTGTATATAGTAATGTGTCATCTGCAAATACTAATGGTTTTACTTCTTTTCCAGTTTGGATGGCTTTTATTTCTTTTTCTCATCTATTGCTGTGGTAGGACTTCCAGTACAGGTATAACTTACTTTATTGCACTTTGTGGATAATGCATTTTTTACATATTGAAGGTTTGTGGCAACCCTGCATCTTGCAAGTCTTATCACTGCCATTTTTACAACAGCATTTGCTCATTTCCTGTCTCTGTGTCACATTTTGGTAATTCTCACAATACTTAAAACTTTTTTATTATATTTGTTACAGTGTTTTGTGATGTTACCATTGTAATTGTTTTTTTTTTTAATTGTTTTTTTTTTTAACTTTTATTTATTTTTGAGACAGACAGAGACAGAGCATGAACAGGGGAGGGGCAGAGAGAGAGGGAGACACAGAATCGGAAGCAGGCTCCAGGCTCTGAGCCATCAGCCCAGAGCCCGACGCAGGGCTCAAACTCACGGATCGCGAGATCGTGACCTGAGCTGAAGTCGGACGCTTAACCGACTGAGCCACGCAGGCGCCCTACCATTGTAATTGTTTTGGAGTGTCACAAACTGTACCCATATATGACAGAGAATGTAATCAATAAATGTGTGTGTTCTGACTATTCTACCAACCAGCCATTCCCCCATCTCTCTCCCTTTCTTCAGGCCTTCCCAGGACACAACAATATTGAAATTAGGCCTGAAATTAGGGTTAATAACCCTACCGTGACCTCTCATTGTTCAAGTGAAAGGAATAGTCACATGTCTCACCATAAAAGCTAGAAATGATTAAATTTAGTGAGGAAGGCAAAAGTCATCACACTAACCAACAGATTCTCAACATGGATGAGAAGCTTTATATTGGAAAAAGATGTCATCTAGGACTTTCACAGCTAGAGGGAAGTCAATGTCTATCTTCAAAGGACAGGCAGACTCTTGTTAGGAGCTAATACAACTGATGGCTTTAAGTTGAGTTGTCCTTGTTAGTATAGTGGTGAGTATCCCCACCTGTCATGTAGGAGACCTGGTTCAATTTCCCAACCGGGAGGCAAGATGCCCTTTGGTGGCTGGGTGGCTCAGTCGGTTAGGCTTCCGACTTGGGCTCAGGTGATGATCTCATTGTTTGAGCCCTGCGTCAGCTCTGTGCCGACAGCTTGGAGGCTGGAGCCTGCTTCAGATTCTGTGTCCTCCCTCTCTCTCTGCCCCTCCCCAACTCACACTCTTTTCTCTTTTTTTTTTTTTTTCATTATGTATATTTTTTAATCTTTTATCTATTTTTGAGAGAGAGTCCAAGCTGGGGAGGAGCAGAGACAGAGACACAGAATCCGAAGCAGGCTCCAAGCTCTGAGCTGTCGGCACAGAGCCTGACACATGGCTGGAACTCACAGACCATGAGATCATGACCTGAGCCCAAGTCGGATGCTTAACCGACTGAGCCACCCAGGCGCCCCTCTCTCTTTTTCAAAAATAAACATTTAAAAAATTGTTTTAATCTTTTTAAGTTGAAGCCAGTGCTCATTTCCCATTTTGAAAATTGCAAGGCCCTGAAGAATTATGCTAAATCTACCCTGCCTGTGCTCTATAAATAGAACAACAAAGCCTGGGTGACAGCACATCAGTTTACAACATGGACTGAATATTTTAAGCCTACCATTGAGACCTAGTCCTTAGGAAAAAAAGATTCGTTTCAAAATATTGCTCATTGACAATGGACTTGGTCACCTAAGAGCTCTGATGGAGGTATACAAGACTGATGTTATCATGCCTGCTAATGCAACGTCCATTCTGCAGCCCATGGATTAAGGAATAATTTTAAGTCATAATTTTTAAGAAATACATTTTGTAAATCTAGAGCTGCCATAGATTGTGGTTCCTCTGATAGATCTGGGCAAAGTAAATTGATAACCTTTTAGAAAGGATTCACCATCCTAGGTGCCATAAAAAACATTCACGATTCATGAGAAAAGGTCAAAATACCAACATTAATAAGAGTATGATATAAGTTCCAATTCCAGTCCTCATGGATGACTTTGAGGGGGTCAAGACTTCAATGGAGGGAGTAACTGCAGATAAGATAGAAATAGCGAGAAAACTAAAAGGGAGCCTCAAGATGTGACTGAATTGCTGCAGTCGCATGATAAAACTTGAATAGATAAGGAGTTGCTTCTTATGAAGAGCAAAGAAAGTGGTTTTTTGAGGTGGATTTATTCCTGGTGCAGATACTATGAAGACTGTTAAATGATAAAGGATTTGGAATATTATACAGACTTAGGTGATAAAGCAGTAGCAGGGATTGACTCCAATTTTGAAAGTTCTAATGTGGATAAAATGCTATCAAACAGCATTGCATTCTACAGAGAAATTCATAAAAGGAAGAGTCAATTGGTGCAGCAGACCTCACTGCCATCTTTTTTAAGAAATTGCCACAGCCACCTCCAGCTTTCAGCAACCACCTGGTCAGCAGCCATCCATCAGTATCAAGGCAAGACCCTCCAGGAGCCAAAAGATAACTTGCTGAAAGCTCAGATGATAGCATTTTTTAGCAATAAAGTACCTTTTTTTTTTTTTTTTAATGTTTATGTATTTTTAAGAGCAAGAGAGTGCAAGTGGGAGAGGGGCAGAGAGAAGTGGGGGAAAGAGGATCCAAAGTGGGCTCTGCACTGACAGCAGTGAGCCCGACATGGGGCTCAAACTCACAAACCATGAGCTCATGACCTGAACTGAAGTTGGATGCTTAACCAACTAAGCCACTCAGGTGCCCCAATAAAGTAATTTTAAGGTATGTATATTATTTTTTTAGACATAATACTATTGCACTTAATAAACTACAGCATAGTATAAACATAACTTTTATATGCACTGAGAAACGAGTAAATGCATTTGACTCTCTTTATTGTGATAACCACTTTACTGGTAGTCTAGAACCAAAACTGCAACATCTCCAAGGTGTACCTCATATTGTTAAAAGCAATGAGAATGGGCATCCTTGTCTTGTTTCTGATCTTAGAGGAAAAGCTTTCAGCTTTTCACTATTCAGTATGTTAGCTGAGGATTTGTCATAGATGACCTTTATCATGTTGAGGTATATTCCCTCTATACCTACTTTTTTGAGACTTTTTTAAAACATTTAAAAAAATTTTTTTTAATGTTTGTTTTTGAGACAGCATGAGTGGAAGAGGGGTAGAAAGAGAGAGAGGGAGATAGAATCTGAAGCAGGCACCAGGCTCTGAGCTGTTAGCACAGAGCCTGACGTAAGGCTCAAACTCATGAGCCATGAGATCATGACCTGAGCCAAACAAAGTCGGATGCTTAACCAACTGAGCAACCCAGGTGCCCCAAGAGTTTTTAATCATAAATGGATTTTGAAATTATCATCAAATGCCTATTCTGTATCTTTTGAGATGATTTTTATTCTTTTTGTTAATGTGTGTCAACATCGATGGGTTTGCATATATTTAACCATCCTTGCATTCCTGGAATAAATCTCACTTGATCATAGTGTGTGATCCTTTTAATGTATTGTTGCATTTGGTTTGCTAATATTTTGTTGAGGATTTTTACATGTATGTTCATCGGGGATATTGACCTGCAGTTTTCTTTTTTTTGTGATATCTTTGGTGTCAGGGTAATACTGGCCTTATAGAATGAGTTTGAAAGCTTTTCTTCCGCTTCAGTTTTTTGGAATAGTTTGAGAAAGATCGGTATAAACTCTTCTTTAATGTTTGGTAGAATTCACCTGTGAAGCTGTCTGATCTGGGGACTTTTGTTTGTTGGTAATTTGATTCACAATTCAATTTCATGACTAGTAATCAGTCTGTCCAGAGTTTCTATTTCTTCTTGATTTAGTCTCAGAAGATTGTATGTTTCTTCTGGGTTGTCCCATTTGTTGGCATATATTTTTTATAGTAGCGTCTTATAATCCTTTGTGTTTCTGTGGTATGGGTTGTTCTGTTTCATTTGGGCCCTCTTTTTTTTTTTCCTTGATGAGTCTGGCTAAAGTTTATCAATTTTGTTTTATCTTTTTTTTTCTTTTTTTAATGTGTATTTATTTTTAAGAGAGAGTGAGAGTGAGTGCAAGTGAGGGAGGGGCAGAGAGGGAGACACAAAATCTGAATCAGGCTCCAGGCTCAGCTGTCAGCACAGAGACTGGAGTGGGGCTCGAACTCACAAATCACGAGATCATGACCTGAGCCAAAGTTGGGCGTTTAACCAACTGAGCCACCCAGGCGCCCCAATTTTGTTTCTCTTTTTAAAAGACCACCTCTTGGGGCACCTGGGTGGCTCAATCGGTTGAGCATCTGACGTCAGCTCAGGTCATGATGCGCGGTTTGTGAGTTCTAGCCCTGCATCGGGCTCTGTGCTGATAGCTCAGAGCCTGGAGCCTGCTTTGGATCCTGTGTCCCCCTCTCTCTCTGCCCTCCCCCGCTCATGCTTTGTCTCTCAAAAATAAAAATAAAATATTAAAAAAAAAAAAAAAGACCATCCCTTAGATTTGTTGATCTTCTGTATTGCTTTTTTAATCTGTTTCATTTGTTTCTGCTGTAATCTTTATTATTTCCTTCCCTCTACTAATTCTGGGCTTTGTTCTTTTTTTTTTTTTTTAATGTTTATTTATTTTTGAGAGGTAAAGACACAGAGCATGAGCAGGAGAGGGACAGAGAGAGATGGGAAACACAGAATCCAAAACAGGCTCCAGGCTCTGAGCTGTCAGCACAGAGCCCCACACGGGGCTTGAACTCACAAACCGCAAGACCATGGCCTGAGCTGAAGTCAGACACTTAACCAATTGAGCTACGCAGGCGCCCATGAGCTTTGTTCTTTTTCTAGTTCATTTAGCTGTAAGGTTAGATTGTTTTAGATTTTTCTTGTTTCTTAAGGTAAGTCTTTACCATCTAAGCTGCCCTTTTTCAACTGCTTTTGCTGCATCTTATAGATTTTGGACTATTGTGTTTCCATCTTCATTTATCTCAAGGTCCTCCTTGACCCACTGGTTGTTTAGTAGCATGTAGTTTAGCCTCCACATGTTTGGCTTTTCCATTTTTCCTCTTGTAATTGATTTTTAGTGTCATACAATTGTTGTTAGAAAAGATGCTTGATATGATTTTAGTTTTCAGTTCATTAAGACTTGGTTTGTGGCCTAACATATATCCTGGAGGATGTCCCATGTGCAGTTGAAAAGAATGTGTGTTCTGCTGTCTGGGGGCTGTTTTGTTGTTTTAATATTTTTTTAAGGTTTATTATTTATTTTTAGTAATCTCTACACCCAACATGAGGTTCAAACTCAAGATCAAGAGTTAATGCTCTTTTTTTTTTACCATTCTTTCTTTTTTTTTTTTTCTTAATTTTTATTTATTTTTTTAATTTACACCCAAGTTAGTTAGCATATAGTGCAACAGTGATTTCAGGCGTAGATTCCATAATGCCCCTTACCCATTTAGCCCATCCGCCCTCCCATAACCCCTCCAGTAACCCTGTCTGTTCTCCATGTTTAAGAGTCTCATGTTTTTGTCCCCCCCCCATTTTTATA
Organism: Panthera uncia; assembly: GCF_023721935.1. Lineage (NCBI taxonomy): Eukaryota > Metazoa > Chordata > Mammalia > Carnivora > Felidae > Panthera > Panthera uncia. The sequence goes on along the minus strand of NW_026057582.1, from coordinate 72,327,526 downwards.
TTATTTTTGTTTCCTTTCCCTTATGTTCATCTGTTTTGTATCTTAAAGTCCTCATGAGTGAAGTCATATATTTGTCTTTCTCTGACTAATTTCGCTTAGCATAATACCCTCTCGTTCCATCCACGTAGTTGCAAATGGCAAGATTTCACTCTTTTTGATTGCCAAGTAATACTCCATTGTGTGTGTATATGTGTGTGTGTGTGCGCGCACGCACGCGCACACACACACACAACCACATCTTCTTTATCCAGTCCTCCATCAATGGACATTTGCACCCTTTCCATACCTTGGCTATTGTTGATAGTGCTGCTATAAACATTGGGATGCATGTGCCCCTTCGAAACAACACACCTGTATCCCTTGGATAAATACCTAGTAGTGCAATTGCTGGGTCGTAGGGTAGTTCTATTTTTAATTTTTTGTGGAACCTCCATACTGTTTTCCAGAGTGGCTGCACCAGCTTGCATTCCCAAGGACTCACATGCTTTTCTGATTGAGCCAGCCAGGTACCCCTGTATTCTGCTGTTTGGGAATGGAATGCTTTGTATATATCTATTAAGTCTCTGGTCTTATGTGTTGTTTAAAGCAACTGTTTCCGGGGCCTGTGGGTGGCTCAGTGGGTTAAGCGGCCGACTTCAGCTCAGGTCATGATCTCATGGTCCGTGAGTTCGAGCCCCACGTCGGGCTCTGTGCTGACAGCTCAGAGCCTGGAGCCTGTTTCAGATTCTGTGTGTCCCTCTCTCTGACCCTCCCCCATTCATGCTCTGTCTCTCTCTGTCTCAAAAATAAATAAATGTTAAAAAAAAATTTTTTTTTAAAAAAGCAACTGTTTCCTTATGGATTTTCTGTCTGGACAGTCTATCCATTGATGTAAAAGGGATGTTAAAGTCCCCTACCTTTATTGTATAAGTGTCAATTTCTTCCTTTTTGTCTGTTAACATTTCCGTTACATATTTAGCTGCCCCTGTGTTGGGTGCATAAATATTTACAAGTGTTATATTCTCTTTGGATTGATCCTTTTATCATTATGTAATGCCCTTTTTTGTCACTTGGTTTTGTCTGATACAAGTATTGCTACCCCAATTTTCTTTTCATTTCCATGGAATATCTTTTTCCATCACTTTCAGTCTGTCTTCTTAGGAATCACATGTGAGTCTCTTACAGGCAGCATATAGACGAGTCTTTTTTTTTTTTAATCCATTCAGCCACCTGTGTCTTGATTGGAACATGTAGTTCATTTACCCTCAAGGTAATTACTGAAAGATACACTTTTTATCATTTTTTTAAGTAATCTCTACACCCAATGTGGGGCTCAAATTCACAGCCCCCTAAAAATCAGGAGTCACGTGCTCTACCAGCTGAGCCTGCCAGGTGCCCTTACTTCTTACCATTTTTTTGATTTCTGCTTGTTTTTATAGTTCTTCTCTGTTCCTGTCTTTCTCTTCCCTTGTAATTTGGTGACTTTCCTTAGTGTCATGTTTGTATACCTTTCTCTTTATTTTTGTGTGTATATTATAGGTATTTGCTGTGTGGTTACCATGAGGTTCATATGTAACATTGTATGTATATAACAGTCTATTTTAAGTTGATGATTGCTTTAAGTTCAAGTGCATTCTAAAAGCACTACATTTTTAGTCCCCCTTCTCACATTTTGTAGGTTTTGGTTTTTGTGTTTGGGTTTTTTGGAGTTTATTTTGTTGTCTGTTTTGTTTTGTTTTGTTTTGAAGCTTTAAAAGCTTTTATTCAGAAAGCCTATGAAATAATTATATGATACTTTGAATGGGTAGGTGGTACAAAAAATGACTTGAAAATTCCTACATTGTTTTTGACATATCTTAGAATTTAATATTTTGTGTATCTCTTGACTAATTATTGTAGGTCTAGGTGATTTTATTACTTTTGTCTTTTAACCTTCATACTAAAGTATGTAGTCAGTTATCTGCTCCCTTTATTATATGTTTACCTTTGCCAGTGAGATTTTTTTTCATAATTTTCTTATTTCTAATTATAGCCTTTTCTGTTTTGAGAATTCTGTTTAATATTTCTTATAAGGCTGGTTGGTGTTGATGAATTCTTTAGCTTTTGCTTCTCTGGGAAACTCCTTATCTCTCCCTCAATCTGAATGATAAATTTGCTGGGTAGGCTATTCTCGGTTGTAAGTTTTTCCTTTTGGCACTATGAATATATTGTGCTCCTTCTGGCTTGTAAAGTTTTTGCTGAAAAATCAACTAATAGTCTTATGGGGGCTCTTTTATATGTAGTTGTTTTCCTCTTGTTGCTTTTAAGATTCTTTAACTGTTGGAATTTTTATTAATTAGTCTTAGTGTGCATCTTTTTGGGTTCATCTTTTTTTGGGATTATCTCTGCTTTCTGGAGTTGGATGTCTGTTTCCTTTAACAGGTTAGGGAATTTTTCACCCATTATCTCTTCAAATACGTTTTCTGTCCCTTTCTCTCTTTCTTCTGAGATCCCTATGATGCCAATGGTAGTACAGTTGATATCCCTGAGGTTCCTTCAATCATCCTCAGTATTTTTCTTTTTTCTTTTTGCTGTTCCCATTGGGTGATCTCCACTATCTTCTAGATACCCGATTCATTCTTCTGCATCACCTAATCTGCTATTGATTCTCTCTAATGTACTTTTTATTTTAGTTATTGTATTCAGCTCTCATTGGCCCCTATTTTATAGTTTCTGTTGAAATTCTGTTCATCAATTCTTCTTTGGAGTTCAGTGAGTATGTTTATGACTTAGACCTTTGTATCTGGTAGATTGCTTATCTCTTCTTTGTTTAGTTCTTTTTCTGAGGTTTTGTCTTGTTCTTTTGTTTAGAACATACTTTTCTGGCTTTTCGTTTTGCCTAAACTCTCTGTGTTTATATTAGTTAGATCACTTCTGTCTCCTGGTTGTGAAGGAATGAGTTTTTGCAGAAGGTGTCCTATGAGGTCCAGTAGTGCAAACTCCCCGGTCACCTGAGCCAGGTGCCCTAGAGGTTCCTTGTGTGAGCGGTGTGTACCCTCCTCCTGTGGCTGGGTCTCTGTTGGTGTAGACTCAATGGTTTGCAGAGCTGTCCCCTGACACAGCTGTCTACAAGGCTCAGCCACAGCTTCTTCAGGTGTGCTGGTAAGTAGAGCTGCCCCCCATCCTGTCTGAGAGGCCCAGCTACTACTACTGTTGGGTGGGCTGGTGTGAGGGTTTGGCCCCAACATAGCTGGCTACCAAGCCCAGCTGTTGCAGGTGCTCTAGTAGGCAGGGCAGGGGCCTCTTGGTGGGGGTGGCTCTGGTGCAGACTGAGGCCACCTGCTGGGTGGGAGGGGGAGGGCAGGGAGCCACTTAAGAGGGGCTCCTGGCCAGTGCATGAGTTGGGCTGAGCAAGCTGGTGCTAGCACAGTAGATGGAGAATGTCAGAAATGGTGCCCACCAGCTCTTCCATCCCCAGAGAATGTTCCAACAGATCCCTGCCCTGCCAGCACATGCCCTAAAATTAGTCTGTGGATCTCTTCCATGTGTAGCCCATTTTTCTAACTGCTGCCTCTGCACTGAACCTTCAGCAAGTGAGATTGTGCTGTACCCTTTAAAAGCAGAGTCTGGGGGCGCCTGGGTGGCTGAGTCAGTTAAGCGACCAACTTCAGCTCAGGTCATGATCTCACAGTCCGTGGGTTCGAGCCCCGCATCAGGCTCTGTGCTGACAGCTCAGAGCCTGGAGTCTGCTTTGGATTCTGTGTCTCCCTCTCTCTCTGCCCCTCCCCTGCTCACACTCGTCTCTGTCTCAAAAATAAATAAACATTAAGGAAAAAAATTTTTGTTAAATAAAAAATAAAAGCAGAGTCTGTTTCCTATTGCACTCCAGCTCTCCCAGACATAAGCCTTGCTGGTTATCAAAACCAGATGTTGTACGGGGCTTGTCTTTCCAGTGCAGGTCCCCCAGTCCTGGGAACCTAATATGGGGCTTGGACCCCTCGTTTCACAGGGAGAGCCTTTATGGTTATGAAGTCCCTCCCACTCATGGTTCCGGACTAGACCATGTCTCTGCCTCCTATCCAGCTCAGAATGGCTTTTTCTTTATATCCTTAGTTGTATAAGATCTGTTCTACTACTCTGAAGTTCTTTCTCAGAGACAGTTATATATAGTTACAGATTTTGGTATATCCTTGAGAGAATGTAAGCTCACGATCTTTCCTCCTCCATTTTGACCTCTTGGGACCAAGGTCCTGTATTAGACACTTTAGACCTTGAAATCTATCCCATGGCTTTTGTGATCATCTTTCCTGATTTTCTTCCAGTCTTTCTGACCACGTCTTTCCATTTCCATTGCCCTTGCCCGGTTCTCGGTCTCCTCCTTCAGGGCTAGTATTCTCGGTTTCATCCTTAGCTTCCCTTCTCTTTCCACTCCACATCAGCCATCATAATGTTGATAAAGCCTAAGCCCATATCCCCCCAACTACCACTACCCTCTTTTTTCAGCCCAGACCCTCTTGCTTGTCTACAGATAAAGTATTTGTTGGAATTATCAAGAAATAGGAAATACAAGAAAAGAAATAGGAGCTAAAGCAGTAGGCCACCAAATTACTTCCTACCTTAGGGATTTCTACGCTAGTGGTTTTCAAACTTTATTCCTGGGAGCCCCAGAGTTCTATAATGGTGCCTCTGAGGAAAGCAAAAGCCAGAGCTTGAACGGTTCTGTAGCCAGACTACCCCCTCATCCAGAGTAGCTCAATTTTATCTGTTACTTATATTGGGGCTACACCTAAGAGTTGGGGGTGGGGGGGTTCCATTGATAATAGAAGAGTTTGGAAACCACTGATCTAGAGAAGTATCTTCTGTCACCTTCCTTTTTTTCAAGGAAATAAACAGTATTCCTGGCCATTTGCTTACAGAAGTTAATGCTAGACATTGTGATATCAAAGCAGAAGACTAAGCCTTGAAGGAACTAAGTCACCCCTGCCCTTTGTTTTGGGCTCCTCCAGCAAGAGTCGCAGTGTTGAAAAGACTGGAATAAGAAAGAGTCTTTCAGTGAGGACCTAAAGACCTTCAGCCTTCTAGCTGCAGAACTGCTTTAATTTCACTTCAGTCCTAGTGTATGTTTTCCAGGTACAGTCCTTGCCCGATGCCTGGTGTTTCCTCTCATCGTGAAGGGCCAACGAGAAGCAGCCAAGATCCACAACCACTTGCCAGAGATCCAGAAGTTTTCCACTCGAATCAGAGAGGCCAAGTTGGCAGGAGACCATGCTGAGTGTGAGTCAACTGCAGAATGCACGTTAGGAGCGGACCACATTTGCACTTTGCTGACATTCTGCTGAGGGAAGGGAATGACCAAAACCGGGAGTTACTAGAGGTGGGCAAGTTGTAAAGATGTACCTGATCCTTGGGCCTAATGTTTGCAGTGACTAGCAAGGGTCAGGTAGAAATTTCATGGGCCAGATAGTAAGGATGGTGACCTCCACTGATGCAACTGTTAGCCCAACCATTAATTTCCCCTTATTCACAGTTTACAAGGCCTCCTCGGAAATGACATTTTACCAGAAAAAGCATGATATTAAACTCTTTAGACCTCTTATTCTACCTCTGACTCAGGTAAGCAAAAACATTTTCCTTCTGATTTTATCCCATACCAGTCAGATAGCCTCCTCTGTGTTTCCCATGCCTTAGACCCCGAAAAAGCAGTGGTGGTGATACAGTTTTCAGTAATGGAGTAATGAGAATGTCTCCTTTGCTAAAGGGTCCTGACGCTGTTTATCCTTTGTACTAGGCCCCAATCTTCATCTCCTTCTTCATTGCCTTGAGAGAAATGGCCAACCTTCCTGTGCCCAGCCTGCAGACAGGCGGCCTCCTATGGTTCCAGGATCTCACACTGTCTGACCCCACCTACATATTACCACTGGTAGTAACTGCTACAATGTGGGGTGTCCTTGAGGTAAGCCCAGGCTGGCCAAGTGCCAGGTCTGCAAAGTGGGGAGTAGGGGTAAAGTAGTTATGCAGAATGGTCATTCTTTGCCCCTTGGAGAAGTAGAATTGATGGGTTGAAATCTGTGCCAGATTCTTTAAAATTGATGTGCATTTGCTCCTTTTTTATTTTTTTGGCAGTTAGGCGCTGAGACTGGTGTACAAAGTTCTGATCTTCAGTGGATGAGAAATATAATCAGAGTGATGCCCCTAGCAGTCTTGCCCATAACTATCCATTTCCCCACGGTAGGTAATGGCTTAGGAACTGGCTCCAAGCCCTTCCACCTAGCCTTGCCATCTCCCATCGAGCTAGTAACAGATGACAGTTTCTGAGTATTGTCTCTTTCTTTTCATCCAGGCTGTGTTCATGTATTGGCTCTCCTCCAATGTGTTTTCCCTGGGCCAGGTGTCTTGCCTCCGGATTCCAGCCGTACGGACTATACTTAAAATCCCCCAGCGTGTGGTGCATGACTCTGACAAATTACTTCCACAGGAAGGCTTCTTAAAAAGCTTCAAAAAAGGTAAGGGTGTGCCCTCAGTATAACAGGATTGGGGGAAAGTAGTCAAAAAATGGGTAGAGGCCCAACTGCCTTCCTCTTTACACAGGGTGGAAGAACGCTGAACTGGCTCATCAGCTACAAGAGCGCGAACGACGCATGCAGAATCACTTAGAGCTAGCAGCCAGGGGTAAATAACCCTTTCAGGCTAAATTCGGTGATTTGTTTCTTCCTTTCCTTTGTTCATTGAGATTTGTTTTCTTTTGCCCTAGGTCCCTTACGACAGACCTTTACCCACAACCCTCTGCTACAGCCTGGAAAGAACCAGCCTCCCAGCACCCCGAGTAGCAGCAGCGCCAACCCAAAGTCAAAGCAGCCCTGGCGTGACACACTCAGCTGAATTCCATCTCTGCTTACACTGGTAGGAACTCTCTCTTCAAAGACTCGTCCTCAGAACAAGATTTGACGCTGAGTCATTGCCCCAGGCCTTAGAAACTCTGAGGTGGTGTACAGATCTTCATTGTAAAAGTGGATTCCACTACAGACTCTTACCCCTAAGTGTAAAAGAGCCGAGTGATCTTGCCATCCACAGAATTAGTAAACCTCTGTACTCCATGCTGCTTTCTGACACTTATTAAACAGGGAAATGAACTGAAGGATAGATTGATTGGTAATTGCCCCTGCCCATGCTCTTAGGAAGTGCCTCAGTGTTGTCAACTGGCATTATGATCTTAAATTCCTACCTCATTCATGGATTTTTCCATCCATTTATTTATCTTGGATCCTATAAAATATTCAAGTAGATGTGCTCAATTTCTTAGTGACCAGTACAAAGGACAAGAGTTGATATCTAACAACTTAAAATTTTGCTAGAGCAACTTAGGTGTGCTCTCTTGCATAGAGACTGGTTTCATCAGCCTCCAACAGCTGACTTGAGAGATAAGCAGAAGACTGGGACAGTTCTCATTAGGCTAGGAGGAACACTAAAAGCAGACACCTATCTAAAATGAAGCCACTCAAAGTTTAGAACATAACGTTTATTGTCTAGCACCTGTGACAGTTTCATGTCTCTCTCTCTAAAGGAGACAGGAGGTTTGGAGCATTATTGGCCCTTTTAAAGGAAAGGAGTGGGTAGGCACACCCAGAAGTGAGTGAACATCTTGACACACGGGAATATGCTACTAGTACAACCAAGCCCACACCTGACATGCTCCCCACCACAGTCTGCTATATTGTCTTTTTAAAAAAAATCTGGAACAGTGTGTAGCAAAACAAATAAATTACTTTTCATCTCTCAAAAAGCAAGTTCAAAAATTGGAGGCACCTGTCCAGAAGCCTGGTCTGAGCAGCTTCAACAAAGAAGTGTACTTTCCTTTTCTCTTCTTTGGCTCCAGCCAGCAAGAGACAAGAGGCCCCCGCTTTCCGCATCTTAGAATTCTAGATGGTGTTTAGTTAGACTTGGGATCTCGTTGCTTGGGTATCTCTCTTCCATCTTCCAAATCCATCTCTGCAGCAACTGACATACATAGGACCTGGAGGTACCATGTAGTGGATGCTACAAAGAGAAGTGCGAGTCAAAACTGAGAAGAGGTCAACTGAGCTCAATTCAAGTGGCACTGAACAGGGCTGGCCTGGAGGACGATTCATTTAAGCCTAAGTGTTAACAGGAAGGGCCAACGGCAAAGGTGACTTAGGGGGACGAGATTTGTGGAAAGGCTGTACACAATAGCTAAGCCAACTCGAAGATCCAGAGGCTTGGGGGGGTGGCTGGATGGCCCAGTTGGTTAAGCATCCAATTTCATGATTTAGGCTCCGGTCTTGATTTCAGAGTTGGGAGTTCAAACCCCCACGTTGGACTCCACACTGGGTGTAGAGCCTACTTTAAAAAAAGACTCAAAGGCTTACCCACAATCCTTCGGAGGCAGTGAGGTCGCTTGTGTTCTGGCACTCTGATGATGAGGAAGTAAAAGGGCAAGCCCGAGAGGGCAATGCCAATGCCGATGAGGGAGTTGATGGTATCACTGTAAAGCGGTACAGCCACCAGGAAGATGGTGCAGAGGCAGAAGACAATGGGAAAGAAAAGACTGAGCTGAAGGGCACAAGACAAAACAATGGACGTTAGACAGCTACAGTAGCAGTTTCTCCTGTGAAGATCACAGCACTGAGCCCTTCCATCCCCTTCATCTCCACCCACTACCACCACCAAATCCTAGGCAGAGGGTTCTGTCTTGAAAGAATCCCCTGGAGCAAAGGTAAGATGGAGGTGAATTACCTTGAGGGGACGAGGCCGATTAGGCTCCTTCCAGCGCAGATAAAGCTGACCGACGATAGAGAGCCCCACGAAGAACCAGTAGCTGAAGCTGTAGTAGTTAATGAGCTGAAAGATGTCCTCCACACACAAGTAGATCAGTGCCATGATACCCTGCAGGCACAAGCAGAAGTCAGCTCCCCCTCACAGCATTTGTCGCTCAAGGGGTTTTTTTAATGCCCTTTTTTTTAATCCCTACGCCCAGTGTGGTACTTGAACTCACAACCCCGAGATCAAGAGTTGCATGCTTCACTACCTGTGCCAGCCACGTGCCCCCCCCGCCCCCCGCCTATAAAGTTTCTCTTAACCTAAAGCCCATCTCCACCTTTTGCTACCTAACATAAAAATCCACTTCAGATGCACTTTGTCCAAGAAGTCTTTCCTCGTGCACCTTCTGCCCCCATGGTAGATCACTTCTTCCCTTAAACACTACAGCACTTACTAATCTTGGCAGTCATTTCATCTCAATATATTCAGCATACTTTATGCCTTATCCTAGACCAGAGGAGGTTACCATTTTTTATGGAAGGTAGTTTTTCTGTTAGACTCTAGAGCTTTGAGGAAGCCAGAACAGTTGTGTGTACTGTTAACATTTCCCCCATAGTCTGGCTTTCAGCCCCATTTGAGATCACTTACATTGAAGAGCAGAGCAGGTACCGGTGTGAACCGCTCAACATGAATCATGCAGATGGCATCCGGGAGATGGCCTTCTCTTGAGCCCACAAAGAAAAGCCTATTTGGGGTAAGATGAAAGAGGCTGAGAAACTTGTGGGACACTGGGTATGGCTGGTTCATGTACCACATAGCCCTTCCTCTGCCATCCCCTCCTTGAAAAGAGTTTGAATAATATCGAATGGAGTTCAGTTATAGAGATTAGTGAGAACTGGAGGCTGCTGATGGAAACAAGAACAAAGGGGTTAATATCATTATCACTTGGGGGAGCAGTGACTACACTCCGGGTCCTATAAGTCCTACTCTTCCCTGCCATAGCTCTTCACGATACCCCCCCACACACCCTGTAAAAGACACCACTCTTACCTAGAAGCAGCCACAATGGAGGCATTGAGGCCACCAAAGCAGGATAATGCAACCGCCAATGGAATTGTCCAATTGAAAATTCCAAAAATCTGGTCTGCAAAAGTCTAAGGGAAAGGAACAGAAAAGTGTTTTTAGCAGGACCTAAACAGGATGAAAGGCATGGACAAGCGTGCCCCAGATAGCCCCTACCTTGTTTAACTCTTCATTCACAACCAGGATGACAGGACTTTGTAAGCCCAGTATGGTAAGCATACTTTTTTTTTTTTTTTAAGATTTAATTTTAAGTAGGTAGGGGCGCCTGGGTGGCTCAGTCGGTTAAACATCCGACTTCGGCACATGTCATGATCTCACGGTTTGTGAGTTTGAGCCCTGCATTGGACTCTTTGCTGACAGCTCGGAGCCTGGAGCCTGCTTCAGACTCTGTGTCTCCCTCTCTCTGGCCCTCCTCCACTCGTACTCTATCTCAAAAAAAAAAAAAAAAAAAAATTAAGATTTAATTTTAAGTAATCCCTATACCTCCTATGGGGCTCATAACCCATAACCCTGAGATCATGAGTCACGCACTCCGTTGACTGAGCCAGGCGCCCCTAAGCATGTTCCTTTCAAGGACCACCCACTTTCCTACAAGCACACCCTCAGCCTTCTGCTTGTGAAAATCCTTTACCACAGCAACAGCATCACTGGCGAGGATGTCCCTCATGTCTAGCACAGTGTAATAAGCCACATTGGTCAAGATGTAGATGATGGTGACAATGGGCATGGAAATGCCAATGGAGAGAGGTAGGTTCCTATGACCAAATAGAATAATGCATGCATTAGTCCCACGGTCACATCCCCATCTCCTTTATTCCTTACACTCCCACACCAATCCAGGGGTGGTGCCTCCTGTGCATTGCCCCATTGCTTTTGCCTTTGAAGTTACCTACAATCGTGACTTCATTCTTCAGAGTTCAGAGCTTAAAGGGCATCAAGGGAAAAGAATATCACATTTAGAGAAAAGGCTGAGCAGAAAAAGGATTAACAACTATGTCACAGAATAATAGCACAGGAAACAGGGGCTTTTTGGTTTTCACATCCAAAGCCTCTTGACGTCAGGATTCCCTCTCAAGATTGTCAACGTTGGGAAATTTGTATTAAAGTGGAGAAATCTAAGAGGAAATTATGGAGGCAAATTGTGAAATCTAACATCTCCAGAGAATAAGACTCTTGTTGGGAAGAACACTATGTATCTACATAAGCAAGCTTGGAACTATGTCCATGCCCTTACTCAACTTGAGAAGCTTATGTGCCATCCTAACCAGTGGCCAAGACACAAGGACAAGGTCCTCTGGACCAATAAAGCAATGACCTTTATAAGCATTCTTCACAGGGGGAGGGGGGATATTCTCAAGTCATTCAGCTTCTGTCCAGTAGGTGGAAGCACCACCCAGGCTCAGTCCTGCTTCTGTTATCTGCTCCTGGAATTGCAACACTGGATGTGTGCCAAGAAAAGTTTATTTTGATTTAAAAATTTACAGAAACTCCATTCCCTCATACTCTCAGTTCCAAGAATAATTGAATTTTTGATCCAGGAAGGGCTCTGGAGATCATATAATTCAACCCCCTCAATTTATACATAAGGAAGCAGGCAGAGTTGGCAGGGGACTCCCTCAAGGTCATCAACAAATGAGTGGAAAGACAGGCTCCAGGCTCTTTGACTCCCTGTCCAGTGCTCTTGTCACTGCATGACTACAGAGTATTTTAGAATAAAAAGGATGAAGCAATAGCATTCGATGCTGACATGATACCACTATGTCAGTATAAATTTGAGAAAGCAAAGGATCAAAAAGGAAATAGGACCGTTTGGGGGCATTTGGGACCTAAAGTTATCTATGTGAGGATAAAGGTGGAGGAGTATCCAGGAAAAGCCATATGAAAGCATGGATGAACACACGGTAGAACCTGCTTTAATTAATGTAGGAATGAGTGAGCAGATGTGAAAAGGCCTGCCGTTACAGACTAGGTATTTGGGCTTTAGACCTCCCATCTATTAAAGTGGAACCAATAAAATCAGTCTCAGTGGTTGTGGTATGCTGTCGGGCACAACTCAATAAATGATAGCATATCCTTACTGCTGTGGAAAATTGATGGTGAGATACCTACCTCTCGGGATTCTTGATCTCTTCAGTAACATAGTTGAGGGTGTCCCAGCCTGAGTAGGAGAACAGAGCCGAATACAATGCCAGGGCAATGTCCCCCACTGCAAATGATGAACCCTCAAAAGAATTCTCAAAGTGAGTGGAGGCTCCTAGAATCCAGAGAACATGGAAAGACAAAAGGATTAGTGGTTCGCCCTCAACTTTAAGGTGATCGAATAAAGGAGTAAAAGAATAGGACAGTAACAGCTAGTGAGTGGCTTAGAACACGGTTGGCAGCAAGGGCAGTGGTAAAAGAACAGGGACAGAAGAGAGACCTCTACAATGATGGGCTGGAATGCAGGGAACAAACAGCATGAGGATCTTGACAGGAAGGACCATGGTGGTTTTCTAGGGTAAGAAACCATGACAGAACTGAAGGGCTATAGAACCTAAGTAATGTGGTTCTGTCCTATCCTGTAAGCTACCCGATCCCACCCCTTTTCTAACCCCACAGACAGCTGGTACAGAATGGAGGAAGGATAGGGCTTAGAAGGCCCAGGTCAATAGAGTAGTAGACTATGTGTTCCTACCTGGAAACTGGAGAGGAGTGGGTACAAGGGTTTCATTTCTGCCCTTACCCACTTCCACGGGCAGAACAATCACAGCCACAGCATTGGACATAACAGTCTGCAACAGCTGGCAAGACCAGCTTTGGGGTCATCTGAGTACAAATCTGCACTAACTTACTAGCTAGGGACTCGGGCAAGATACTTAATTCTGCAGCCTCAGTTTCCCCCATCTATAAAATGGAACTAGTAGGGGCGCCTGGGTGGCTCAGTCGGTTGAGCGTCCGACTTCAGCTCAGGTCATGATCTCACACTCCATGAGTTTGAGCCCCGCGTCAGGCTCTGTGCTGACAGCTCAGAGCCTGGAGCCTGCTTCAGATTCTGTGTCTCCCTCTCTTTCTCTGCCTCTGCTCATGCTCTGTCTCTCTCTGTCTCAAAAGTAAATAAAAACATTAAAAATAAAATAAATAGGGGCGCCTGGGTGGCTCAGTCGGTTGAGCGCCGGCTTCAGCTCAGGTCACGATCTTACGGTCCGTGAGTTCGAGCCCCGCGTCGGGCTCTGTGCTGACAGCTCAGAGCCTGGAGCCTGTTTCAGATTCTGTGTCTCCCTCTCTCTCCGACCTTCCCCCATTCATGCTCTGTCTCTCTCTGTCTCAAAAATAAATAAATGTTTAAAAAAAAAATTAAAAATTAAATAAAAAATAAAATGGAACTAGTAGTACCTAGCAAATGAGAATGCACAAAAGGCACTTAAAGAAGTGTGGCTCAAAGAACTGCACAAAACTTAGTCACTATTATGTCTTACCCTGGCCGAGTCTAACAATGCCTGCAATGATGACGGCGATCAATGCCAAGACTTTAGCATAGGTGAAGATATCTTGTACCAGTGTTCCCCACTTGACATAGGCACAGTTAATGAAGGTTAAGAGACCTGAAAAAATAATAATAACAATATTGATTGGGGACTGTCCCTACCACCCAGAGAGCCTTAGACTTTCAAGCAATATTTCCAGTAGCAGTCATCAAAACAGAGCCCTTGGCCAAAGAAGTGTTTGGGTTCTGACCTGCTGTGTATTTGACACCTCTGCCCAGAATGTCCTCACCATTAGCATTCAAAGGCACCTGCTGAGCATCTGTGTAGGCAGCACCACACACACCCTTAGCACTTACACTAAGAGAGGAAAAACAAAGTAACTGGATTTGCTTACATACAAAAGTGTTCACAGCAGTGGGAGGCAACTGGTAGCTGTACAGGATTAGTGATGTTTTTCCGCTACTGGCTCCGAAAAGTCATGGTCTGTCCAGCTTTCCACCCCTTTACCTCCTGATACGGGCTCCAGGACTCGGCGCTCTGGTATTGTTAACCTTGGTAGATCCTGTTGTGACTTATCCAATGCCTGGCCCAGCAGGTCAGAACATGTGGCCAGGGATTAGAATGGGGGCCAGACTTCCTGCTGCTGCCTGCCAGCTCAGCCACTTGTTTTTGTACTTGGAAAGATTCTTGGAGCTGGGGTTCCTATAGAGTGGGGACAGCATTTTTCCTGACTGGACATTGCAAAAGAGTGAGCCACACAGGTCATGATCTCACAGTTCATGGGATCAAACCCCACATCAGGCTCTACTCTGACAGCACAGAAACCTGCTTGGGATTCTCTCTCTCTCTCTCTCTCTCTCTTTCTATCTCTCAAAAATAAACAGGGGCACCTGGGTGAATCTGTTGGGTGAGCGTCTGACTCTTGATTTCAGCATAGGTTATCTGATCCCAAGGTCATGGGATCAAGCCCCATTTCAGACTCTGTACTGTGCGTGGAGCCTGCTACTTAAGATTCCCTCTCTCTTTCTCCCTCTGCCCCTCTCCCTCACATGCACTCTCAAAATGTAAATAAACATTCAAAAAAAAAAAAAACCCACAAACATTCCTCAAGTCCTTCTACCTCGGGGGTAGAGGCAATCCCTTTACCTGGATGAGCTTTGGCAAAGTCCATGGATCACCCCTAGAGAGTTCTTAACCTACAGCTTCCACAATGCTTGAAATTCCTTGTAAATGGTTATGTATGTACACCAAAAATATATGCATTTTTCTAAGAAAAGCGTCCTTAGCTTTATGTCCGAATTTCAGAGAAATCTGTTACCCCAAAAAAGTTTCAGTTTACTACTTCAGAAGATGACATTCAAGAAGGGAAGCCCACACATGCTGTGAAGTTGACCGATAGCCCCAGGATGTGACAGGGAAGAAAGTCAAAAGAAATGATTCTGAAACTCAGCTGAATGTTCTCAATCCCCCACCAGCCTCTTAAGCAGGCAGGCACTTGCAGCACACCTTCCCCACTCTGGCAGAGAATCACCTTGCTGCTTCTGCCTTCCCAGATCAGCAACTGGAGCACCAGGAGGGGCTTAACAGTTCCTTCCAAGAGATCCCAGGGTAAGATCAGAATCAGCCTGCCTTAAACTGCAGAAAGTGAGGTCCGGTGCTGGGCTTGCCTGCTTCAGGCTACGGAAGAAATACTCCCTGTCTCAGCTCTGGTGGTGGCATGTCCCTCAATGTCCCTAATCCCCCCTGTTTTCTTGTGTCCTGGCCTCACCACACTGCCCCAGAAGCATCTTCATCCTGAGAAGCAGGAAAGACCAACCTCAAAGAACAGCTCATCTTCTGTCTCTCTCTCCCCCATCCCCCCCTTCTTTATACCCCTATTCTCGCTGCCCAAGTTCTTTTCTGCTCTTCAGTAGAAGGGGCATTCTAGTCCTATACAAACACTTGCCTTTCTGCCTAATAAACAAGACAATAAACAACCAAAGCTTATCACAGGGCTGGGCAAAAATATGGTAACTCCTCAGTGCTCGGTTAATAATTAAAGACATGCATACTGGCTCCCAAGCACCCTACAAAATGACCAAAGTGCCTTTATCTCACCCTCCACAAATCTCTCAGCTCTGTTGATCCTCCCCAATTACCCATCCTTCACTCCCCACTGGGCTTCAGTTTCCAGCCATTCAACAGCCCTCACGCCCCTTCTGTTCACCCTGTGACCCCTACACCTTACCCTCAGGCTCTGCTGCTGCTTCACAAATAACACAGCAGCCAGATTTCTGAGTAGAAACGCCCGGCCCGAGACCAAAAAAGGGCAGAAGTGGGGGAAGGGGAGCACCTGGCCGGCTACCAGTTGGTAGAGCATATGACTCTAGATCTTGGGGTCATGAGTTTGAGTCCCAAGGTGGGTGCAGAGTTTACTTTAAAAAGTAAAAATAAGGGGCGCCTGGGTGGCTCAGTCGGTTAAGTGTCTGACTTTGGCTCAGGTCATGATCTCACGGTCCGTGAGTTCAAGCCCCACGTCGGGCACTGTGCTGACAGCTCAGAGCCTGGAGCCTGCTTCAGATTCTGTGTCTCTCTCTCTGACCCTCCCCCACTCACACTCTGTCTCTGTCTGTCTCAAAAATAAATAAACATTAAAAAAAATTTTTTTAATTAAAAAAAAAAGTAAAAATAAAACAAAATAAAATATAAAAAGAAAGGCCAGGGACAACAGATGCTACAATATTCACAAGGGAATGGGATCACAGAAACTGATAGTTAGCCCTCAGGGTAACTACAGTCACACCACCAAACCAGCCTAGCTTCAGGGATTAATTCAGGTTCAGAGTCTGTCTGCAGCCTTGTGCCACAGCATCTGTTCTCAGCTCTGTCCAGGCATGTGGGCAGGGAAAAGACAACTCATCATCCTTTACCACAACAAATTCTGAAATGAAAATACATGGATTGTTTGCATTTTAATCCCTACTGCTTCTCTACTTGAATTCCATATCCATCTATTTGCATCCCTCCTTTTACCCACAGTTTTTCTCCCTCCCCCCACACCTGAGCCTTCTTTCTCAGCCACCAACCCACCATCTTGCCCTGATCTACTGCGTCCTGAGCACCGGGACGAGGTTTGAATGAAGAAGGGAATCCTATGGAAGGAAACGGAGCAGGGCACTGCCTGAGGAGAGCTGGCCCTCACCTTCCCCAGAGCCCAGCTTCCTCCAGGGCCTCTTGGCCATGGGAGCAGGAAATGGGTATGGCAGGCAGCACTGCTGACTGGGCTGTTTGTCCTCGCCCACAGCGGATACAGCTGACCGGAGACCCCAAAGCCCAGCCTAGTGCACTGTTCTTAAAGTGGAGCCCAACCTCCTGCTTCAGAGGCAGGAAAAGGAGGGGACCACAGGCTTATAGTAATATGGCGGCAACTGCAAGCCAACCTCAAGGACAGAAATGCCCTACCCTCCAACCTCTAGGTGTAATTCCGTCTCCACCCAACACTGGGCCAAGTCCACAAGAAGATGGCTGGAAATCACCTTGGACCCGTGACTCAGGTGCAGCTCCTTTCCTGCTCTGACCTGCTCTGGAGGAAGGAGAAGCCACTCCTATAATCATCTAAAGAGATGCCCCTGAACGGTCGGTCGGTCATCAAACCCAACTGCATGGACTCTCCTGGAGCAGAAGGCTAGTTCTAGCACTAAGGCCCAGCGTCAGCTGTAGAACTAAAAGCCAGGAAAGCACCCACATAGATTGATACAGAACAACAAAGCTTGTAGGCCCACTCAGATCAGATGCCCAGATTTACTTTAGATGCCCACACTAAACAGTCCCTGAAAAAAGAACATTAAACCCACAATTCTCCCAGCACCATTAGTTTTAAACACATAGAATGTAACACATGAAACTCTGGCCACTATTCAGTGTATTTTCTGCTTCAAATTCCCAGAGACTATAAAACCTCAATACTTTATTTATTAGACAACTCATTCCATTTTTAAAGAGATCAATAACTCTTCCCTCCACTAAGTCAAAAACTTCTTCCTCCTAACTTCTACCCAGTAGTCCTAGACCTCTCCTCTGGAACTACACAGAATCCAGATAAATGGCCTCATTTACATAATGGCCCTTCTTATCAAACATTAACACCCTGTCCCTTTTGATACTTCCCCCATTGAAGCTAAAAACGCAGTTTCTTCAACCTCTTGTGTGACAAATGTCACTTCCAGATCACTCACTCACTCACCATCGCGTTCCCTCCTCTCCATTTACTTCACTTTGTCAGTATGTCCCTGGAAACATGAGACCACAAAGAACACTCCAGACATTTTTGCAGACTAGGGGGTTTCAGTTTGAATTCATTGTCAACTCCAACTCCACTTCAAACTAATGAGCTTTTCCCTATCCCCCTTTCAGGGCCTAAAAAAGGGATTTTTTTTTTTTTTTTTTTTTTAATCCTAAATAGGAGACCTTAACATTTATTCCCAGGAACTTTCCTCTGTAAATTTTTAGGTATCATTCTCATCTACTAGAAATGGATTTTCCCTCCTAATTTTATTAAGTAGTTCAAATGCCTTCAATTTGTGAAATCTGCAAATTTGATTAGCATACCTTCTGGGTCCTCCCTGAAGTCTTGATGAAAATGTTGACTAGACAGGCAGAGCCCTGTAGTCTATCATTAGAGACCTTCCTGTATGCTGTCATTATTCTACAACATCAACCAAGAATCCACCAAAGTATTCTTTTATCTAGTCCACCTTTTTCTACCTTGTCAACAAGAATATTGTGAGAATTTGCCAAGAACTTCTCTGAAAGCTGTATAAACGTGTCTCTGCCCTTGCAATCTAATGACACAATCAAATGATTCAATGAAATTAGCACGCATTTATAGAATTTTCATAGCTATACCACGTAATAGTCAAAAATTAGAAATAACCTGGGGCTCCTGGCTGGCTCAGTCAGTAGAGTATGCAACTCTTTTTTTTCTTTCTTTCTTTTTTTTTTTTTTTTTTTGGTAAGATTGTTTTTAATGTTTTTTATTTATTTTGAGAGAGAGCACGCATGTGCATTCAAGCAAGTGAGGGAGGGGCAGAGAGAGGGAGAGAGAGAATCCCGAGCAGGATCCATGCTGTCAGCCCAGAGCCTGATGTGGGGCTCAATCTCACAAACTGTGTGATCATGACTTGAGCCAAAATCAAGAGTTGGATGCTTAACCCACTGAGACACCCAGGTCCTCTTTGCCTTTTTTTTTTTTTTTAATATTATTTCTATACCCAATGTGGGGCTCAAACTCACAACCCCAAGATCAAGACTCACATGCTCAGGGGTGCCTGGGTGGCTCAGTCAGTTAAGCATCCAACTCTTGATTCAGTTCAAGTCATGATCTCACGGTCATGGAATCAACCCCCGAACGGGGCTCTCCATGGATTACGGAGCCTGCTTGGGATTTTCTCTCTCTCTCTCTCTCTCTCTCTCTCTGCCCCTCCATTGCTCACGCTGTTTCTCTCTCTCTCTCTCGCTCGCTCTGTCTCAACATAAACAAGCATTAAAAAAAATAAAGAAGACAGTCGCATGCCCTACCAGCTTAGTCAACCAGGTGCCCCTGAGCATGTGACTCTTGATCTCAAGGTTGTGAGTTGAAGCCCCATGTTGGGCATAAGGTTTACTTAAAAACAATAATAATAATAATTGTAAAAAATAATAATTATAAACAATCCAAATGCCAATCAACAGTAGAGTGACTAAGTAAATACTTAGAATATGTAGAATATTAAACAATAATATGATCCATCTGCAACTATAAAATATAAACTTCACAAACATATTAAGTGAACAAAGACACAAAAAGAACACATATCCTGGGGTGGCTGGGTGGCTCAGTTGGTTAAGCGTCCATCCAACTTGACTTCGGCTCTGGTCGTGATCTCACAGTTCGTGAGTTTGAGCCCCCTCATCAGGCTCCGTGCTGACGGCATGGAGCCTGCTTCAGATTCTCTGTATCACTCTCTCTCTGCTTCTCCACCTCCCCACCCCTCTCTTTCAAAAATAAACACTAAAAAAAAAAAAAAAGAGTGCATATCCTTTATATCCACTTATATTAAATGGCCAAAATGAATCTATGCTACTAAGAATAATAGTAATTTCCCTTCATGTGTGCATGGGGGACAAGGGGAGTGACTAAGAAGAACACAAGAGGAGTTCAGAGGACTGGTTTTTTGATGTGGATGGTGGTTACATATGTGAAAATGTGTGAAAAGTCATCAAGCTGTACGCTTACAACATATGCACTGTTCCTTTTATATTACACTTGAATAAAAAAATTAAAGTTGAGGGGCACCTGGGTGGCTCAGTCGGTTGGGCGGCCAACTTCAGCTCGGGTCATGATCTCGCGGTCCATGAGTTCGAGCCCCGCGTCGGGCTCTGTGCTGACAGCTCAGAGCCTGGAGCCTGTTTCAGATTCTGCGTCTCCCTCTCTCTGACCCTCCCCTGTTCATGCTCTGTCTCTCTCTGTCTCAAAAATAAATAAAACGTTAAAAAAAAATTTTTAAATTAAAGTTGAACTGGGGCACCTGGGGGGCTCAATCAGTTAGCAGCTGACTCTTGGTTTCAGCTCAGGTCACGATCTCACAATTCATGAGTTCAAGCCCTGCGACGAGCCGTGTGCTGACAGCGTGGAGCCTGCTTGGGATTCTCTCTCTCCCTCTCTCTCTCTGCCCTTCTCCCCCACCCCCATCAAAAATAAATGAACTTTAAAAACATAAAAATAAAATTAAAATAAAGCAACAGTATGCTTTATTACTATCTCCTCAATTCTCTTGGTCTTGCTTTTTTGTTAGCCTAGATCTGTTTTTTACTGAACCTTTTCTAGGTTACCAATCCTTCTGCTACATACAGTTAGAAGGAAAACAGGACTGGGCCTTCTCCTTTCTCTCTACCATCTGTTATTGCAGAACTAACTGCCCTTGCTGTTTTCACTCTATATGTTGCTTCTAGAGCTTTTTATCATCCGCAGTCTCTTCTTCAGATCTTAGTTGATGCTGGGCACCAACCTTCGGACACTTTTCTTACAGCTCTGGGCCACTCCTGCATTTAATCTTTGTTATGCCACCTCTCCCCATCTCTTATGTATCTTGTTTCTAAAAATCTCAGCTTATCAAAAAGCAATATGTTTAATCACATTGGTTTGTTCACATGATTCTCCTCTTCCTAAATAAGAGAATTTTTTTAATTTTATTTTAGAAAGAGAGAGAGCTCAAGCAGGGAGGAGAGGCAGAGAGAGAGGGAGAGGGAGAATCTGAAGCAGGCTCCAAACTCAGCATGGAGCCTAATGCAGGGCTCGATCCCACCATGCTGGGATCATGACCTGAGCCGAAATCAAGAGTTGGATACTCAACTGACTGAACCACCCAGGCGTGCCCTAAATAAGATAATTCTGATAAAATAGGTGAAAATTTCATTTTGGAGAAGCTTCTGGTCTTTTTTTTTTTTCAATCCCTATCTATTAGAGTATAAATTCTTTTCCCTGAACTTTTCCATCATCTCTTTGCCAAACTTTAGAGTTTTTCTGAGGAAATGCACCATTTCTTTTTCTGAGAGGTACAAACTCTGAGTAGGTATAGTCACTTTCACACTAGGACTCCACATTTGCCCTGGTTATGTTAAATTAATAATAATGATAAAACAACAACAACAACATCCTTATGGAGATTCACAATGACACCTTTACAAGTTAAATGGTATGATGTCTTCGATTGGCTTGAAATAATCTAGTGGGGTGAAGAGGGTGGTTGGAGTATAGATAAAACAATGGTGATTAATCATTCATGCTGCTGCTTGAACCCTGGGAGTTCATCATATTATTTGCTCTAGTTTTGGATGTTTGACGTGTTTTATGATAAACCTTTAAAAAAAAAAAATTTATAGAGGTACGGCTTCTAATGGAATAAAACGGATTTTAGCGAAAAGCAAATGTTTATTAGCCTTATTTAACATTTATGAGTCCAAAAGCATCATTCCCAACCTTCTATCCTATTTCTCCAAATGCACTACTCAGCAACTTTCCACTTTTATCCTTCTACATGATTCCTTGCAGCCTCTAAAATACCCAGATTTAGGGGTACCTGGGCGGCTCAGTAGGTTAAGTGTCCGACTCTTGATTTTGGCTCAGGTCATGACCTCATGGTTCATGAGATTGAACCCCGAGTTGGGCTCCACACTGAGCGTGGAGCCTACTTGGGATTCTCTCTTCCTCTCTCTCTGCCCCGCCCCCACCAACTTGCACACATGCACTCTCGCTCTCAAAATAAACATTTTTTTAAATACCCAGATTTTTACCTTCATCTGTGCATTTTTCTCCTTTCCTTTACAATTTCAGGTTAAAGCCACACTAAACACATCTCTCCCAATCTCTATGAAATCTGCTCTATCCCTTACCAGAGTTTATCCTCCTGGTATCTTAGCATTTACAGTCAGGTACTCTGCTCTAGGTTCTCTTTGCTCTTGCACATGCACAGCCTTCAATTAACAGAGATGAAAATGCCACCTGCCACTCAGTTCACTATCTTGACGTTCGGAGTCACCAGTGACACACCTCAGGTATCCTCTGACTGGTAACATCATTCATCCCACGGGATAGCAAAAGGATAGCCATCTGTGGGTTCAAGTGATTCAAGCAAGCTCTTTGTGGTAGGTTGCTCCAGAAAAACCGCATGTCTCTGCATTAGGCTGGTCTACCTGCAGCCAGAGTCACACCCCCTGGGGAGCAGCCGAGACTCTTCACTGGTTTGCTCAGGCCTGCTAATACCCAGATGTTTCCAGAATACTCTACCACTGCCCTTTCCTCACAAGGACCAGATGTAAGGTTTCTGAAAAAACCTCAGTTGTGTTACCTAAACCCAGAAAGTTCAAGTCTCTCCTCTTTTTACCTGCTGTATTTCTGTTTGTGTTGTCAGGGATACTCTCTATACCTTAAATATCATGTTTTCAGGGCACCTGGGTGGCTCAGTGTGTTAAGCGTCCAACTCTTGATTTTGGCTCAAGTCATGATCTCACGGTTCGTGAGCTCAAGCCCTGAGTCTGCTTGGGATTCTCCCTCCCCACCTCTCTCTCTGCCTCTCAATATGCACACTCTCTCTCTTTCTCTGTCCAAACAAATAAGCTTAAATAAGTAAATTTTCTTCCTGGCTTCCTTGACGTATTGTTTCTTCCACCCTTCCTAGGTGCTGTAATAGGTCTCAGACAGCAGATGGTCCTCAGGTTCTTTTACCTTTCAGGCTACAGGACCATTTTGCTTACTCAGACATCATGGGTAAGAACAGCAGGCAAGACAACACACAGAGCATAAACCCTACGGATCACTGGATCAGAGTCTTCCTACTATGCCCCCTGGAACTCAGGCAGCGTTTTGGTCACTGCGGCTCTGCACCACTCTGAGGGAGCAAGCAGGCTGTCTGTACCAGGAGGCCCTCATATTAAACCACACTACCTGCTCTCTTCTCAAAGCCAGCTAGTCCTTATCGGTCCGATCCTTACTGGTTTGTTCAGCTAGGTACAGTTTGGGTCCTCAGAAACGGGACCCCAAGGTTAAGCGAGCATCAGAATCACCTGAGGCATGTTACCTAGGGTTTCAGAGCTCCAACCCAGAAGTTCTGGATGCAGGAAGTCTAAGACGGGGTTTCCCAGAGGAGTCATGATCTGCCTGCTTTGGGTGTGCTGCCTTAGGTAATCACTAGACGAAATAATCACCTACAGAACAGCCTTGATCAGAACAAGCCCAAACCCTTCCCTTAACTCGGTGCTCCTTTATCCTGGCTGCACATTGGCATCGCTTTACAAGCTTTAACAAAGTCAGCGCTCAGGCCCCACCTAGGCCAATGAAGTCAGAAACGCTGGGGTGGAGCCCAGGCACCAGCGTGTTTTTGAGGCTTCCCAGGCAATTCTAAGGGACAGTGACAACTGAGAACCTTTCCGTCCAAGGCCTCCATCAGTTCTCCTCAGCAGCAACTTTTCTACTTCCCCAGTTCTCGTTCTCCAAGCCAATTCCCATTCTTCTAACCAGTGGCTCAGATTTATTTGGTTGGGGAAACGAAGTGGGAGAGGAAGGGGCCATTAGCATTTTTCTAAAGCCCTAGGTGATTCCAATGTACAGCCAGGGTGGGGGCCCACTCTCCCCAGCTTCTTCCCAAGCCTACTTTAGCCTGTCCCCTCAGCCTCTCCTGAGTCAGAGAGAAAGAACACAAGAAAAAGAAGACCAAGGGTGAACCCCTGAAGAGCCTTGAGGATCCAACCAATACAGAGCTCTACCCTCTGCCTGCGGAGGAAGGTTGTGCTGAAGTTCATGTCGGCCCCACCCCAGAAAGAACCCAAGGCTCTGACTCCAGCCTATGCAGTGTGTGAATGTGGGACGTGAAGTGGAAGCTTCCTCACCTCCAACCTAAAGTGGCTCTTGAGAAAACTCCTCTGAGAAAGTACCTAGCTGCCAAGTAGAAAGTATGAAGGGCAGAAATCAGTTGCGGGCCCAGCATCTGCCTATTCCGCTTCATTAGCCACAAGTACGTGAAGTCAGTGGTCGAGTATCAGAAGAAGCTGCACAAGGACACACGGCCCAAGCTCTCAGACAAACACGCAGAGATCCAAAGTCCCCTACAGCCCACAAGCGGCTCCAGGAGACCCGGGGTGAGCTCTCTGCCCTCCCTCGTGCCTAGCCCACAGTGGGCCCAGCCCTCATCCAACCCTGAGAGCCAAAGGCACACAATGCCCTTCTCCGCCAAGCCAAATCTAGAGCCACATCTCCTGTTCGTGCATCCAGCTGCCGTTTATTGAAGCACCTACTATGTGCAAGTCACTAGGGTCAAGCATCGGGGACACACCTGATCCCCAAAGACCAGCGGTCTGTTCCCAGAGGGGCCTGAGTATGTGCTGCTGGCTGACTGGCACAGTGTGGGCAGACCTCCTGTGAAGACACAGGAAGTAAGAGCTCCTGTTCATGAAAGGCAAAAACAAAACAAAAACAAAAACAAAAAAAACTAGACCAAAGATCCTAGATCACAGGGCAGGCAAGCACAGACAGGACAAGGCAGGAGCAGAAGCGTCCGAAACGGCTAACAGTGGCCGAGGCAGGCTGGCTTTCAAGAAAGAACGGTCAGGTGAGGCTGCACTTGGGGACACCTCGCTCTGACTCTGCCAAGGGAAAAGTTCCCCTGTCTGGCAAAGAGGAAGAAGGGTCTCAGCTCTCCTTTCTTTAAAAATAAACTTTTTCAATGTTTATTTTATTTTTGAGAGAGAGAGACACACACACACAGCGTGAGCAGGGGAAGGGCAGAGAGAGAGGGAGACACAGAATCAGAAGCAGGATCCAGGCTCCGAGCTGTCAGCACAGAGCCTGATGCGGGGCTCGAACTCACGAACCGCGAGATCATGACCTGAGCCAAAGTCAGATGCTCAACCGACTGAGCCACCCAGGTGCCCCTCAGCTCTCCTTTCTGATCCCTGGAACACTAAAACCGCTTTTAAGTCATCCAAAGGTGGAATGGAAAGTAAAGTTTTTAGAAATTAATAAGATGCATATGACTGAATAGAATTTGCAGTAGGACACACCATTTTTGGCTAACAATTAAGTGTTAGGTCCCTTGCATTCTCATAGATATCATCTAACTTAATGTGACAGAGTAGGTGTATTATCTTTATCTTTTTTTAAGTTTTATTTATTTAAGGAATCTCTACACCGCAGATGGGA
The DNA here is from genome assembly GCF_023721935.1 of Panthera uncia. Lineage (NCBI taxonomy): Eukaryota > Metazoa > Chordata > Mammalia > Carnivora > Felidae > Panthera > Panthera uncia. The sequence continues at coordinate 72,302,536 of NW_026057582.1, read as the reverse complement.
GTCGAACCCACGACCCCAAGATCAAGAGTCACATGCTCTTCTGATTGAACCAGCCAGGCACCCCAGTCTTTATCTCATAATTGAGAAAACTGAGGCCACTCAGGCAGTGTCCAGCTCCAAAACTTGTATGCACTGCAGCACGTCATGCTGTCCCTATTGTATGCAAGGATGTGGGACTGTGAGCGGGATGATCTCCCCCTGGGGTGATGGGGCTTCTGGCTGCAGAAAACTGGGGCAGTCCCCTAAGAACTCTGAGAAGCCAGAATAATCAGCTCTAGGAGGGGCCATCTGCACACTTCTCTGGTTAGGAAAAGTAACCATTTATAGTACCCTGGCGGGACAGCAAGGTTTTTTCAGAACTCCTAATTCATTTATTCCTTTATTCATTCATTCATTCATTCAGCCAGCCAGAGAGCAAGTATGTACTGAGCACTGACTGTGCTCCAGGCCTTGTACAGACCCAGTCCTCAGCCTTCACAGAAAAGTGAACATGGACAATTATAAGAACTGGGTGATGGGGTGCCTGGGTGGCTCAGTAGGTTAAGTGTCCGACTCGATTTCGGCTCAGGTCATGATCTCACAGTTCATGAGATTGAGCCCCACATTGGCTCCACACTGAGCATGGAGCCAGCTTGGGAATCTCTCTCTCCCTCTCTCTTCTCTGCCCCACCCCTTGCTCACACACTTTTGTGTGAGTTCTCTCTCCCTAAAAGTAAATAAACTTAAACAAAAAACAGAAAAACCCTGAGCCTGGGTGGCTCAGTTGGTTAAACGACTGACTTCAGCTCAGGTCATGATCTCACGGTCTGTGAGTTCAAGCCCCACGTCGGGCTCTGTGCTGACAGCTCACAGCCTGGAGCCTGCTTCGGATTCTGTGTCTCCCTCTCTCTCTGCCCCTCCCCTGCTCGCTCTCTATCCCTCAAAACTGAATGAACATTTTAAAAAAACTTTTTTTTAAAGAAAAGACAGTTTAAAAAAGAATAAAAACTGGGTGCTGTGAAAGTCACTGTGAGGCAACCCATCCAGTCTGGGGCAGCGAAGGGGGTGCAGGTGGGCACCAGGACCACGGTTACCTGGACTGAGCACAGGGAGGCTCATGCTGGGGTTGGGGGATGGGAGGACAAACTCCTGGCAGAGAGGAAAGCACGTGATTACCCAGACAATGAAATCAGCAATGAGTGAAGTCACCCACGCGTAGAAAAAACTTACTTAAGCAATAATCAGTAAATGATTTCAAGGTCTATTCGCAATAGTAGCCTATCTAGCATTGTAGTTCATCAGCAGTTCTAAAGGAAAACTATTATCTGTAGAGGGACAGTAAGCCACCATGACGGGAGCAGAAATTATTTGCTCTCCTGAAATGGTCACTGTTTGAACAGGATTAAAGTATGGTAAAAATATAGATCAAGCCTCTAGGAGATAGAGACTCCATTATACAGATGAGGAACCTGAGACTAATAATTTGACCTGATTCCATGCTCTTAACCACCACACATTCCTGCCTCCCAAAGGGATGAGTTCAAGGGAGAGAGATGCTGACTCGGGGCACCCAAGCACTCTACCCAACCATGGAGAAGACGTGACTGTCGGGTATGGATTCTTCATCCAAATTTTCCAGAAATATACCCCCAAACCAGCCTAAGGAGGACTGAAGTCTTCCCCATAAACCCCTCCCTCAACCTCGGTCCCTCCCTCTAAGAACCACACTTCTTGTCTACAGAATCAGTCTTCTGGAAAGTATATCTACATTCCCTTCCTTTCCCTTGACTAATATCCACTCTACCACTCCACTGAAGAGGGACAGTTTTCCTGACCTGTTATTTGTCAATTCCAAATGGCATTCCATTCCTTATCTTACTTAACAGTTCCTCAACAAAGGCTACTTTTGAGTGTAAACCCATCCCCCTTGAGTGTGCTGCCTCTGCTTTTCCCCACACTATCCACACTGCAATAGAATAGTTTATTGATGTGTCTCTATCATCAAGTCGGAGCCAAATGAGGACAGACTGAGTAACAGTCACTTCTGGATCCCTAGGCCTCGCCCAGAAGTAGGCATATAGTAGATACTCAGGTTTCACTGGATGAATAAACAATCTCTCTGAAATCTGACTCTACCCTCACTGCCCTGAAATTTCCCTCTCCAGAGTCACGGTGACTTCCTGTTGATATATCCAAGCAACCGCCCTCCTTATCTAGCTTGGCCTCTTAGCAGATTGGACACCGTTGGCCACCAACTCCTTCTCAAATTGCTCTCTTTTACTCACCATCTCCCATTTCCCTCTTATCTCTCTGGGCGCTTCTTCTCCTTGTTGTGGACTATTTATCCTTCAATGTTGGCATTCCTGAGATGCTAACCTCGCCCCTTTCCTCCTCTCTTGCTACATCCGGTCAAGATCATCTCATCTGCTACTGTGATTTCAATGACCACCTCTACACCAAGGATTCACAAAAGTATATCACCAGCCCAACCACCGTAATTTCATATACTTATGAATATACAACCATCTACTGGACGTCAGCAAACACAAATTCAACCTATCCAAAACTGACCTATCAATTTCTCTTAACCTACTGCTCCTTCAGTCTGACTCCCTGAAGGTAACTGGCATCACCATCCACCCAGTTGCCCGAGACAGAAACGTGGTCATCTTATCATCCTCAACCTCCACCCATATCCATCTAATCAGTGTCTAAGTCTTAACCAGTCTCCTCATCTCTCATCCCATGACTCTAATCCAAGCCACTATCCTCCCTCACTGGGATCATGGCAACAGCTTCCTAAGTGGTCTCCCTGTTTTTAGTTCTGCAAACTGAAGTCAGAGTAATCTTTCTAAAAATCACAAACTCTACAATTTAATCACAATACAAGTCACTCTCTGCTTTACTCTCAAAGAGGTTTTTTTTTATTACCATAGGAGAAAGCCCACCAAACTCCTTAATGTGGTTTGTGCAACAGATTGTATTTTCCAAAGATGTCTCAACAACATTTCCCAACACACATGCTTTTCATACAATGTGACTGTAACACTCTGCCCATCAAGAGATAGGGTCTGTGCCTCTTCTCTTATGAAGAGATATTCTTGGGGCACCTGGGTGGCTCAGTCGGTTGAGCGACCGACTTCAGCTCAGGTCATGATCTCACGGTTTGTGAGTTCGAGCCCCACGTCTGGCTCTGTGCTGACAGCTCGGAGCCTGGAACCTGCTTCGGATTCTGTGTCTCCCTCTCTCTCTGCCCCTCCCCGACTCATGCTCTGTCTCTCTTTGTCTCAGAAATAAATAAACATTTAAAAAAAAAAAAAAGAAGAAGAAGAGATACTCTTCTGTGAATGTTTCTACCTACAGAGTTCAGCAGGAAAGACACCCTGTGACCTCAGAGGCTAGGTCATAAAACGCACAGCTTCCACTCTGGTTGATGACATACTCCGTTCTGGAAGCCTTCAGCTGCCAGGTAGAGAGTTTGATTGCTCTGGGGCCACCATTATGTAAGGAGACTCAACATAGTCCATATGGAGGGACCACTTGAAAGACACATCTAACACAACACGAAAAGAAAAAGATGCCCAGCTAGCCCCCATCTTCTTCAGCATCCCCTCGTTCTAGCTCCTGCCACCATCTGACTACCACCACACGAGACCCTGAGCCAGCACTGCCCCAGTTACCCCTTCCAAAATCCCTGAGCTAAGAAACCATAAAAGAATAAAACAGCTGTGGGGCACCTGGCTGGCTCAGTCAGAACATGCAACTCTTAATCTCGGGGTCATGAGTTCAAGCCCCACATTGGGTGTAGAGATTACTTTAAAATAAATAAATAGGGGCACCTGGGTGGTTCAGTCAGTTAAGCGTCAGACTCTTGGTTTCAGCTCAGGTCATGATCTCACAGTTTGTGGGTTTGAGCCCTGCATCGGGCTCCATGCTGACAGCACAGAGCCTGCTTGGGATTCTCTCTCCCTCTCTCTCTGACCTTCCCCAGCTGTTTCTCTCTCAAAATAAATAAATAAACCTAAATAAATAAACAAACAAGCATAAATAAACATAAATAAATAAATAAAATGACTATTATTCTATGTCACTAGATGATTTATTATAGAACAATAATAACTACAACTAATAAAGCCCTGAACAAACTATCTTACCATTTCCACCCACCTCTGCAGGCCAGCTGTCAACATTTCCTACCTTAACCTCAGTATTGCAGCCCACCCTGACGTCCTTTACTAGAAGGAGTCTCTAAAACGTCCTTCTTTCTTGTCTTCGGAGTTTTCATACCTCTTGTTCTTGCTGCCTGAGATGCAACTCCGCCCTCTTTTGGTTAATTCCTCATTCAGGTGTCAGCTTAAACTTCCTTACAGAGTTTCTACTCTCCTAGGCTAGCCTAGGTCTGCTCCCATGGCTCCCTGTGCCTAAGAAATCACAACACTCATTATAATCCATTGTAACCTTGCGTTGGAGTGCCCACCCTGACAGCCCCCAGCATGCTCACGCACACGTATGCGTGCACACACATGCAGTGAGAGCTCCAGGAAGACAATGATCAGTGCTGGGAAAATAAACATTCAACAAGTATTTACGAAGCACTTGCCTATCTCCAGCCCCATCTCTTTACTGAGCTCCAAATGGGCACATCCACCTCCTATCCTACAAATTTCAAATTCAACATGATTCCATCCTCCCCATCCCTGTAAACGATGCCACCACCTACCAACTGCCCAAACCAGAAACCTCAGCTTTTCATTCAAGAAATAGTTATCAAGCTCCTCTCTTGGTTTCTTTGCTGGGGATACAGTGGATCCTAAGACAGGCTTAGCCCCTGGGATACAACATTTACAAGCTGGTGGGTGTTTTCCTCATCACCTACCTCTCTCTCTTACACCAGACATCCCAATAAGTATTACTGGTTATACTGATTATACCTTCTAAATTGCTCTCCTATCTAACCTTTCCTGGAGACATCATCTCCTAAGTAAGCCACAGCCCCGCTGCCACTGCCCTCATTTGGGCTTTTGTCATTTCCTGCCTGGATTGCCACAAGAGCTTCCTAACTTGTGGAATAAAATCTTAACTCCCTAGAACATGAGCGTCGTGTTCTAGCCGCTTGCCTCCTTTTGTCCCCTCACATCCCACAATCACCCCCGTGCACCCACACTCCATTCTTTTTCTCACCTTTGTGCTTTACATTGCCTTTCCCTGTGCCTAAAATATCCTTGCCCCTTCTTCATTCAACATATTTATTGAGTACCTAGCAGATGCCAGGCACTGTTCTAGGCGCTGGATATTCAGCCGTGAGCAAAACAAAGTGCTTACTTTCGTGGTGTTTACACTCTAGAGGGAAAGATAGACAACAGACAAGTAAACGATTAATGTCAGGTGGTGACAGGTGCTATCAAGAAAAACAAAACAGGATGGGAAACTGAGAGTGACCATTAGAGACAGGAGAAGTCTCTGGTGAAGTAACGTCTGTACAAAGACCCGAGTGGACTGAGGGGATGAGCTCTGAGGACATCTGAGGAAAGAGCCTTCTCAGCAGAAGGAACGATAAAGTACAAAACTCCCGAAGCAGGAACAGGCCAGGCAAACTGGAAGAAAAGCAAGAAAGCCGGTGTAGCTCCACAGAGAGAGTGAGGGGGAGAGAGGTCTGAGAGAAGTCAGATGGAGCACGCCTTGTAGGTCACGGCCAGTGGGCGCTTCAGCCACCCCTTGACACCATTTCATCCTTCAGCGTTGAGTACAGACATCTCCTGAGTAGGGCCCACCCCACCCGCTCCCAGCACTTACCCATATGAAGTGTGTAATTGACTACTTCCTGTCTCCTCCACCACACCGTGAGTTTCCTGCTCTACCTTTCAGCTCCGTATTTTATAAAACCCATCACGTTCAGTAAATTTGTCTCCAGTAGTCAAAACTTTCTCCCTTGGCTCTGATTCCATGCCCTGAGAGCAATCCCTGATTCCTCGATGGGTTTCCTAGGGACTATGGCATTAGGAAGCCTTGACAGTGAACACACACCTTCTGGTCATTAGAAATTATGCTAATGATGTATGTCCATCATTGTACATTCCTAGGCTGCCATCATCATTTACACATCAGTCTCTGTTTTAAGTATGAGTCAATTGATGGGACAGTGACCGACTCTGGGTCATGATGACCCAAGGAGGGCGCTGCTCATGAAAGGCCACATAAGCAGCCTAGCAGAAGCTCCAGATGCCCCTCTACTCATCCCTCAGCTCACCTTCCCTATTTCAGATGGAAGCCCCATCACCGGCCCCCTGTCCAAGCTTGAATTCTTAGCATCACCTCTGAGAACTGCCCCCCACCACCACACACACTCATCCAGAAGTCCTAGAAACCATGCCTTATTACTACTTTTCTATCCACCCCCTCATCTCTGGTCCAAAGGCCTTGCTCACCAGCCTTCAAGTGGACTCAGGTGTCCACTCCCTAAACCGATGTGCCTACCTTCTGATTCTCACACTTACCAAAAACACTCCACCTGGCCACCAGTGTTCTTCTTCCAGGCAAATCTAATTTCACTTCCCCACTTACAATCAACAACTTCCCACTTTCCAGATAAAGTCTACCCTGTGTAGACAATGTATAAACCAGTCTTGGAGCTGGCCTTGGGCTACGTTTCCAGTCTCTGCCTTCTCACCCTCTCCCACCCTGCATTCCAGCCATACCAACCACCTGGAATTCTCTGAACATTCCATGCCTGTCTGCACCTCCACACCTTGTCACACTGCAGTTCCCTCAGTGAAAGTGTCCTAGGAGACAGCTCCGTATCTTTCCAAAATTCAGTTCAGACATCATGGTCTCTGTGACATCCTCCTATAAGCCCTCTTCCCCAAATGAAGAAAATTGTCCTGCTTTCTCCTACAGTGTCTCTATCACCACATTTCCTACATTGCATGACAATTATTGGTTAACCTATCTATCTCTCTCCTTGACTAGGAGTTCTTGGATGGCAAAGTCCAGACTTTATTCTTCTTTGCTTCCCAGCATTCATTGGAATATCTAGCGCAGAGAATGCTCTAAATGTTCCGTGAATGAATGAAAGTTCTGTATTAAATCCCTATTCTCGCTAAGTTCAAAGATTCAGCCTCAGTCCTCACGTTGAGCATACATTGTTGGCATATATTTGACAACTCTGGGGGAGTGACAAGGGCACCAGACCTGTGCCTGAGGGAGGGCTCAGTAGTGGCAGGACATTGGGCAAGTGCAGGGATGGTTTACTTCCAGGCCACTCTGCGGATGAAGTGAGGCTGTGAAAACCATAAATCATGACTCAACTGTAACATATTAATGATTATTGTGTTTAAAATTTCTTTCTTGGCTGCTTCTAGGCCTTTTGCTCTACCTTTCTCCTGAACGGCTATGGCTAGATAAACAAGATATTACTGCATAGGTAGTATATGGACAGAATGTTCATGTATTGGGTGCTCGTTAGACAATGGTTGAAGGAAGAAACTCATGAATCATATGTCCCTAAATTCTTAATTACAATCTTGGTTGCCCTTTTGAACCTTCTTCCAGATCTCTAGGTCCCTCTGAAGTAATTAAAGACAGAACAAAGTCCTGGAAGCAGCCAAAAGAGAATAATTTCAAACATAATAATCACCAATACATTACACCTGAGTCATGATTTATGGTTTCCACCAAATCTCACTTCGTCCACACAGTAGCCCAGAAGTAAAACAGTTACTGCACCCTGCCTAGGGTCACGCAGGCTCAAACACAGATCTGGTGTATCTGTCACTCCATCAGAATTATGTTATATATATGCCATAAAGCCATGCACAAAACTGTATCTTTTTATTAACTGGGGAGCTCTGCGGACAAATCATAACTGTGGCTACTCTGCCCATATCCTTACAAGGGTGTACCTGCATGTGTATGTGCACCCAACTGTAGGGTCTGAAGACATCTCTGTCCCCAATTAGACACAGCAAATTAAAAAGGGGTGACTGACGCCTGGGTGGCTCAGTCAGTTGAGCGTCCAACTTCAGCTCGGGTCATGATCTCAAGGTTCATGGGTTCGGGCCCCACGTCAGGTTCTGTGCTGACAGCTCAGAGCCTGCAGCCTGTTTCAGAATCTGTGTCTCCCTCTCTCTCTGCCCTTCCCTTACTCACGCTCTCTGTCTCAAAAATAAATAAACATTTTTTAAAAAGGGGTGGCTGATGGAGGTAGGCACAATGCCAGAGTCAAGGAACAACAGCTGTCAGACATGACACAGATGGAACTCATAAAGAATGAAACTGCTGAACTGAAGTCAGGCCAGCACCCTGGAAGCTCCTGAAGAAGTCAACACTCGTCCCCGCCCCAGCGGCCTGAGGCCTCATAGTCATGTAAGAATAGAGATGTGTAATGGTGACTCTGAGTCACCAAAAGAAATGTCAAGTTATGAAGGCAGGCAGACATATCACTGGTTTTAAAGAGATTTCAACAGAGATGGTTAAAATTATTGGATTCTAGGACTTCAAACGATGCAGCCATCTTGGAAATTTTGCTTGGAATAATCCCTACACCACACAAGATACATAACAGTATGCCCACACTGGAGAGCGCCTCAAGACTGACAGATCCTAAAATTAGTTTCCCCAGTAAGTCAACTGTAAATGACGCAAGAGACATTACAGATCACATCTGAGACCTCAAGGGAAAGCCTCCTTCTTGTAACAAGAGACAGTGCCCTCCTCCCCTCCCTGATTGTTGCCATGCCTGACAAACATCCCCATACACGAAGAGGAGTCCAAGCCACAAGCACGGACGCACAAAGCACAAGGGGACCCCATGGAGACACCCAGGACTCCGCACAACAGTCAAAGGGGGCAGGCTGGAGAGGAAGCTGAGGAATAAGATGGGGCAGTGGAGAAACCTCGAGAAAAGAGGACACAAAGCCAACTGGAGAGGATTGATCCAGGGAGCAACTACACCTGGTGCAAAATGCCCACACTCCGCAGCCACCGCTGCTGGGGGAGGTGCCCCTTAAAATGACAGAATTTCCAAGCTTCTCCACATTTGGGGTGTGGGAAGGGTCTCCAAGGTTTCAGGCAAGGAGGCCATTTTTCCAGAACAGAGGCCCCTGGGGGATGGGGCTATAGACGATCAGCTTCTCAGGACCTCCAAAGTGGCTTTGCTGAATGTATAGGTTTAAATACATTACTTATGAGACAGAGCAAAAGTCAGGGTAGATTGAAATGACGGTTTTAAGAATCTGGCCCACAGAAAAACTCGTATAAACAATAAAATATTCATTGGCGCATTACCTGTGTGCCTAACAAATTAGAACCCGCTTAAATGGCCACTAAGAGGACTGATTTGTTAAATAAACAATACATCCTTCACATTAACATGGAATAACATAAATAATTTTTTTTTTAAATAGATCTCTAAGTAGAAAATGTCACTGGTAAATTCTGGGAATAAAGCACAAACCGGAATTATATGTGTACCATGATCCCATATTTTAAAAACAAAACAACTACCTCTCCCAAAATAAATAAACTTTACAAAAAATAAAAACAGAAGAAAACTACATTTTTTTAACGACACTTCTTAAAGGAACAAGAAAAAGTCAGGAAGGGCATACGAACTGCTAGTGGGGCTACCGTGGGAAAGTGGGGAAGAGGTGAAGCGTTCTCTTTATTGTTGCTTGTTTTTACACGTTGCTACCATTTGAATTTTCACACGAAGCCCACACTAACTTAAAGACAACAAGAGGGGGTGACTGGCTGGCTCAGTCGGCAGAGCATACGACTCTTTTTTTTTTTTCTAACGTTTACTCATTTTTGAGAGATGGAGAGAGACAGAGCATGGCGAGGGAGGGGCAGAGAGAGAGGGAGACACAGAATCCGAAGCAGGCTCCAGGCTCTGAGCTGTCACCACAGAACCGGACGGGGCTCGAGCCCCCAGGCCCCGAGATCCTGACCTGAGCCCAAGCACTTAACTGACTGAGTCACCCACTTGCCCCAAAGCATACAACTCTTGATCTAGGAGTTGTAAATTCAAGCCCCACGTTGGGTGTAGAGATTACTTAAAAATAGAATCTTTTTTTTTTTTTTTTTTTAATAATAAAATGAAAACAAGAGTGTTTGTCGGAGGCATTCGCTTCCAGCTCCTTTCTCACTGGCTTACTGGACTCACATCCCAGCCTCTGCCCTGGCGCTCCAGCCCACACCTCCTGCCCTGGCCCCACTTACAGATACAGGCAGCAGCCAGCAGGCGCCCAGCCGCATAGGGGGCAAAGCAGCTCGGGAAGATGGGCTGCACCATGTAGTTGGCAAAGGTGATGGCAATAATGGCCTGGCTGGTGGGCTCGATGATGAGGAGTGAGGTCCACAGTCGGATGAAGGCAAGGAATCCCCCGAAGGCCTCGAGGATGTAGGCATAGCTGGCTCCAGATTTCTTAATGGTGGTGCCCAATTCCGCATAACAAAGGGCTCCAAAGACGGAGAAGAGGCCCCCAACAGCCCAGATGACCAGGGAGAGGCCAAAAGAGGCACTGTACATGAGCACGCCCTTGGGGGAAACAAAGATGCCCGAGCCGATCATGTTCCCCACAATCAGGCACACGCCATTAAGCAGCGAGATCTCCTTCTTCAGCTTTACCTGCTCAGACCCTGAGCTGGCTTCATCGCCCAAAGGGGAGGCGTCCCCCTCTTGCTGGGAGGCCACTTCATATTTAATGCCGTCAGCCATGGTGGAAGGAGAAGAAAGCCGTCACCAGCTTCTTGGCATCGCCCTCTAAGGAAGAAAGATGAAGATATAACTCAGGTGGCTGGCAATTACCTAAAACTCTTGCCTATGGTGGTCAACAGGGACAACATCCGGCCCACCATCTCAGAGAGCTCACTCTGGCCTCCCATCTCCCATTAACCTCTTCTTCTCCAGCTGGCTCCTTGAAACAACCCCAGGTGGAATTTTTAAGAGAAGGCACTCATTCTCTAGAGAGAAAGCAGCATTTCTCCTCATTAGGAGAGTGCTGCCCCCCAGATTTCCAAAATAGAAAATTAAATCCTGGTTCTATCGGACTCTGCTGGGATACAAGGCAATTTGGCAGTCCCCAGGTATAACCATCCTGATTTGAGCCTGTGTTTTTTTCAGCCTTGCCCCAAAAAAGCCTGTCTCCCTTCCAATTCCAGTCTCACTGTTACCTGTGCTGAGCTGCAACATTAGGAACCAACCTTGCAAGCAGCCTCTCTGTGGGTTCCCCTCACAAACTTCTCTCCTCCCCAAGGACACGGACTCTGGCGAACCTAAGGGCTTCATGGACCTCTTGCCGGAAACCTACAACCATCCCCTTGCTCAGGGAGCATCTCTTAACCACCCTGAGGTGAGGTCTGCAGCCCTAGCAGAGCCCAAGCAGCCCCACTCCTCTCTGAAAGAAGGCAGATTATTCTCCTCTTTTCCTTCCCGGACATCTCTCTCTCGCAGCCCCTAGTGTTCCAGCCTCCTGCTGTCCAATCCCCCACGTCAGCATAGGTGCATCACCCAAAAAGGTATGAATGGGAAAAGGGTGATCCAACCTAGGGATGATGGGAGGCAGCTGATGATGGCTCCCCCGCCGAGGAATTGCAGCTGGAGAGCTGAGACCCAAAGACCCAAAGCTGAGGCAAGTAGCTAAAGCGGTAGCAGGTGCCCGAGAGCACTGCAGAGTGGGAGAAGGCGGAGAGGAAGAGAGGAGAGGCTGGCGGACCAAGTGGAGAGGTGCTAGGGCCTGGGGCACTGGGGAGAGGAAGTGATCGGACAGTGCAAAGCAGCACAGGGGGTGGGCGAGGGGAGGGGGTTGCTGAGGGGAGGGCGGGAAGCACACTCACTCCCTGAACCTGGGTTCCAGCAGATTCCCGCTGTGGCAGTCCTGGGGAGCCACAGCCTCCAGGCACTATGGCCTGACCACTCCTCCTTTTCAGCCAGCAGTCAGAGGAAAGGCCAGGCAAATGCTTATGGATTTAAATCAAATGGAGAGGTCAAGACGGGAGGAGGGAGTGAGGGAGGGGGAGAGGAGTGTTAAGCAACTGTCTGGGTCTAAGGTTCACTGGCCTTTCACATCTGCAAAAGGGGCAGCCTGGAGTTCTTGGCTCAGCACTTTCTGTGATAAGAAGGCGCTCTCTCAGGAATCTCCTTTGTCAGCGCTGCTCCAGGACTGAGGGCCCATAAGAAATGACAGTCCACTGGGTGCAGTTTCTTTAGCCCGAGGGAAGTTGGCCCTGAGGAAATTAGCTGAGGACGGGGCGGTGGCCTGAGAAGGAATGCACAAGCCTCTGTCCTCCAGGCCCCACCCTAGCCCCACTCCCCCCTCGCCCCAAACAAGAAAGGCAAGGCGGGGAGATTGCACAGGGTGCCACAAAGGCTTGTTGCCCGTGCTGACATTAGAGGAAGTGTAAGTACAGTCCCCATGCCTCGTGACGGGCCTCCTAAGAGAAGAACTCTGCACACTTCCCCTCAGAGCAAAGGATGGCTGCCCCCAAATTTGAGCCACAACCCCAAAGCTGAGCCTCAATCTACTTCCAAGGCAACAAGGTCAAGAAATGAGGCTCTGGGGTGCATTCGGTTAAGCGTCTGACTCTTGATTTCAGCTCAGGTCATGATCTCATGTTGGTGGGTTCGAGCCCTGCATCTGGCTCTATGCTGACAGCAGGGCAGAGCCTGCTTTGGATTCTCTCTTTCTGCCGCTCCCCTGCTTGCTCATTCTCTCTCTCTCTCTCTCTCTCTCTCTCTCTGTGTGTGTGTGTCTCTCTCTCTCCAAATAAGTAAACTTTAAAAAAATTAAAAAGAAAATGAGACTCAAACCTCTGGCTGCATCCCCTCCCCATTCATCCTTAAAAAAATAATAATAATTCCTATAAACACCTTCCCCACATACAAGTTTAGTCCAATTTCCTAAAAATATGGGGAACTGAGATTTCATTGAGCTATCTTGCATAGACAGGCCCAGAGCAAAGAAGTTGAGCATTGTTTTGGGAAATCACATATTCTAGCTTCATAGTCCATCTACTTCGGTCTGGTATTCTGGTTCTCTTTTTACCAACAGAAATACATCCTATCCATCCTGAAATCTGCCGGTCCCTTCCCACACCCTTTCTAACCCTCTTTGGTTAACCTAAGAAGGAAGATCTAAAAATCCCCAGGGTGTGGGGGAGGGTGGCTTATCTCTACCCTACATCTTTGCATTCTGGTGAGCTCACCCTTCCCAGAGATCAAGCTTCTCCTAAGCCATCCTCACAAATACCTAAAATCCCTCCAGAGGAGAGAGTCCTTTTCTTCCAGCAGCCCCCTCAACACTCATGTTAATGATAGCTATCATCTATGGAACACTTATCAGGTGCCAGACATACTGCTAAGCACCCTAATGCTTGATCTCATCCAAGCTTGCCTGCAGCCCCAAGAGGCACTAAGTCACATGTCGGGGTGCCAAACTGGTGAAGGAGGCAGGTGGGCTCGCCAGCAGAGCCCATGCTCTGTGCTATCTCCCCTACCTCCCACCAGTTCCAACCGGCCTTCCCCTCAGACAGGAAAACGCTTCCGATGGCTCCCTAATGAATTACCTGGGGGAGGGTGTGATTAGATTAAACGGAAAGCCTCTGCCATCCTTCAGCCTGATGCCTAGGCTACCTCCTTCCCAGCCTGCTCCTCCCCTTTCTCACCCCTTTTCAGGGATGAGGGGCGACTACAAGTCTTCTTGGCGGCGATGCTATTGCTAGGATGGCCACTGCCTGGCAAATAAAAACACATCATGCCGCCTGCCCTTTTAAGACCAAATTTCCTGGCACCAAGGGGTGGGCATATGTCCTAATGGAACATAAAGGAAAGGGATGAAGGAGAGATGAGGAAGGTGGGACAAAGGAAGGGGAAACTGTGGCGGAAAGTAGCGAAGCAGTGTGCAGGGTTTAGTCCCGGGCTGGGGGTATGTGAAAAGCGAAGTCCTTTATCTTGGAATCTTGAGACAGATACCCAGAGGAGGGGGGTGAAACCCACACTCCAGCAGGACAGCACACCCTAGCGGTCTCACTAGGAAGTGCCGCCAGTGGAATCTTCCCTATCTTACTCCTTAGTCTGTGCAAACTGGACAGGGGAGAATGCCCTTCAGAGAAAAGATGCCCCCTCTTAACCACTGCTTAGCATCGCAGCCGTGGGCAGGAAGGCACCGTCTTTGGCAGCTCACATTCCTCCCTGAGAGCCTGGCTCTCGGGTAATGCTTCCACCGTTCAGGCAGCCTGGGACCAGCAGGACCTCTCCCAAAGGGCTCTCCCACGCCAGGCTTTACAGGAGAAACTTTAGAGTCTGGCACCCCAGGAAATACCTGCCTTCCTGATACACAGCACCCTGTCTTCTTCCTGCCTGAGGTGCATTCATCCCTGAGTACCCAGTGGAGGTTACAGGACAACACTCATAGCCTATGGGTGAAGATTCAGATTCAGGGTTTCAGAGAAAGTGGGCACAGGGCCCACAGCATGCCATGCCTAGCACAGCAGCCAGTGGAGTCCTGGACCCAAACCCTACCTGTGAATGACAAAGCCAAAGCATACTTCTTCCAGGAACGAGAACACAGTTCAGGGTCTTGGCTGCTCTGTCAAGCTCAAGAGCTAAATGAAGAAGACACTTTCTCCCCTAGAGACCCCATGTCCTGCCTTCCTAGCTCCAACTGGTCTGTGCTTTCCCCTCTAACAACAGAAAGAGAAAACACATACACTGTGGTGCAGCCAGATTCCCCCATCACCCCAAGCTGGAAGCTCAGCTCCTCCCTCCCCAGTGCTCCATTTGTTTTTCTATATTCCAGTGAGGCTACCATAGTCCCTTTAAAAAAAAAAAAAAAAAAAGTGAAACAAGAAAGAAATTGTTTACTCCTGCGCCCAGGGCTCCCATTAGCGTAGGGCTGAAGTCTCTGGGCAGAAAGAGGGCTCTGCCTAGAGAGGGCCGGGGCCAGGGCCAGGGCCGGGAGACAACGGACTCTTGGGTCTCCGGTTGGCCAATTTGCAGGACGCTCACTCCATCCTCCTCCGGCACTTCCCCTCTGGCCCATAGTCCCTCCTCTCCCACCTCTTACCTGTCCCGTGACCTTTGGGCAGGTGCGAGGAGGAGGGGCTACCCGCAAGCAGGGGGTAGGGGCGGGGGAGGGGAAGGTGCTAGGAAGGGAAGCCAGCTAAGGCTGGAGCTGCAGCAGCTGCTGACTCCGAGGAGCTGAAAAGGCAGAGGGTGACGGGGACCGAAATGGAAAACAGGAAAACACATGTGTGACTCTGGCCGGCAGCGGGGAGGGGCCAGGGGACGGGCTGGAGCTGGGACTGCCCGGTCAGACCCAGAGGACTTCGACGCCTGCTGGCCTCTAGGCACCTTCTCTACTCAATCTCAGCTCCTCCTCTTCCCCACCTCAGCCCCTGAACTTCCTCGTTGCCCTATGTTTACTGAGCACTTAAGTTCTCCCAGTGACTGGCAGTCCCCTCCTGGTGCCCTTAACCATTCCCCTGTTCCTGATTCCATGTCCTAGTCATCTCCCGCTCATATATGATCTATCCTTAGTCCTGCAGAGGGCATAGGAACCGTCATTAGGACACCAGAACTCAGCTCCTATGTAAGGCAAGACACGCCAAGCAAGACTACTTGTGGGGGTACGGCCAAATGCCCGACCGCAAACGCACCCACTCACAGTTCAGGTCCCCAGTTGGTTCAAGGGGTGCACGTGTTGCCGGGTAAGAGCCAGCCCTGGCACCCTGAGCAAGCCAGTGAGTTGGCACCCCTTCAGACCCGGCTCATTTAAATATCTGTTGAATGTTTTACTTAGCAGGGGTGGAGGAATACCAATTTTGTTGGGATAAAAACGGTAAACCTCATTCTTTCCATTCAGAATTAGAGCTTATTATATGAATTCATCACATGCAACTCTCTGAAGCAGTTTCTCGGTGGGCATATTAAACCATTTAAACTGTAGACAATAGCATAACGCTCTCTCAGGGAAGGGCACTTCACACTGGAGGGCGCATTTGCAGAATTCCAGCTGTGACTGCTGCCTTTAGACCACGCTGGCTGGCAGGTCTCGGGGGCCACACCCTGCAACTTCTGCCTGTACCTGCACGTTGCAAAATTATTCTGGAGACAAACAGTCCAGGTAAGCAGTCGTCAAGGATTCTGTCAGTGTATGGGAGCCAATTTACGGTTCACCAAGAGACCCAGACAGAAATCAGAGTTCATTGGCACCAAATGTCGGAATTACCCCAAGGATAATTTAGTGCCCTTTTCTACCCAGGCCGCTGCCCAGCTGGCCTGCCCCTTAATTCCAGTCTGGGGTCAGGCCCAAGTTGCAAATGAGGGAAGTCCTAGGAAGACAGCCCTAGCGCTGCCCCTGTTGGCACTGGCCCGTGCACTGTCACTCCACTCAAGCCACAGCGGCCTCCTTGCTGTTGCCACACAACAGACATGCTCCCTTCTCCGAGCTTTCGAAATTGCTGTTCCCTCTGCCTGCAACATTCAGCCCTCCCCCCCCACCCCCACCCCGTGATATCCGTCATCCCTTCGCTCACTCCATTCAGGTCTATGCTTAAACACCATACTACCACAGGCCTTCCCTGAGGAGTCTGTGATGGAGCAAGTTCCTCCCTCTGTCGGTCTTCACCCCTTCACCATGCTGGACTTTCTTCAAGGGCACGACCACCCCCAGAGTTCGTCTGTTTGTGGGCGTCTCCCTCACTAAAAGAAAGCACCACCGGGGCGTTCTTCACCCTGTATCCCCAGGGCAGAGCACATGTCGAGAATAATTGCTGGAAGAATACAGGAATGAATAAACAATGCTGTTCCTCCTAGACTGATTTCCCAGCAGCCTCGGCTCTGGGAACGTCCTTGAACTTGCCCTTCTGACCCACTTATATGCGTCTGTTGCTCTGGCTCCTAAACCAAGCAAGTCGTATCTGGAAGTATTTATTCCTTTTGACAGTAATGGGTTGAAGGAGTGGGAGGGTATCATTTTGTTTTACTGGGAGGCCTAGAATGGTTCGGACTGAACTTGTTTCATTAATGGGAAAACAAAAGGCCCCGCATCTAACGCGCTTCCCCGGATCCGAGAAGCTCTTGGCCGCTTGGTCCCACGTCCAGGCTCAGGTGACCGGTCTGCGCGCTGCGAGAGCAAGATGCGACGGCCGCTCAGCGACGACTAGGCAGAGGGAGGCGAGGCTCAGGTTCAGGAGAACGCAGGCGAGTTCAAGAGTGGAACCGCAAACCCCGTAGGGGACGCCCTCCCGCAGTTCTCCCCTCCCCCATGACCCTGGCCCCACACTCCTCCGCCCCCGCCCAGCCAGCAGGCCGACCTCACCTTTGCCCCTTTCTCCCACACTCCCCAACCCCCAGCCCCGCCTCGCCTTCCCCTGCCGGCTCCCTTTAGTACCCTCTTTCCCTTGGCCCCTGGGTGTTCCGTATCCGCAGCCCCGAGACCTCGCCTTCCCAAACCCCGACCCAGCCGCCGCCCACCCTCAATGCTCCTCTTAAACGCTTGGTCGCCCCCGATGTCCAGGTCTGGATACGGATGCCAAACCGGGGTCTGCCTTGAGGGACCAGCAACCCACCCCACCCGGCGTCCCCTTCCCTTCCTTCCCCCTGGCCAAGCAGCCCCCGCCCCTCCCCGGGCTTCAGGAAGCGCTGGAGGAGGGGAGCGTCGTGGGTGGAGGGAAGGGCGCCAGGGTCCGAGAGCCGAGGTGGCCTGCAACCCGCTCCCCTGCCCTCTCTTCGCTCAGGCACAGCTGCGCTACCCCGGGACAGGGAAGTGTCTGCGGATACCCTTAGGCGCGTCCTCCGCCCCAGGACGCTCAGCTTCCTCTTCCCTCCCTCCCAATCCCGCTCGCCCTGGCTGCCCGACGGGGGTCGGGCCAGAGCCCCAAACCCTGGCAACCCCGCCTCCAGCCCCGAGATGCAAAGCTGAAACTCCGGAGGGACTCTGGACTGCAAAATCCCGTGGGGGAGGAGGAAGGGAGCGGCGCCCGCCGGGAGCCAGGGGAGGGGTCTCTCGGATGGGCGTCTCAACTCCCCGCCCCCTCGGGGAAGCTGTTGCATCAGCTTCGAGATCCCCAGTTAAAGAAAGTGGTCTCCACCAGAAGGGGAAGGTGTCGGGCAGTAGAGCTGCCGCCAGGAGGCAGCACTTAACCAAAAATATCCCGTTCTCGGGTGTCGGAGAGGCTGGAGTGCCCAAAGCATCTTTCATCTGAAGTCTTAATGGCCCCACCCATTTGTTGTGGGGTGGACCCAACAACAAAGGGTGTTGCTGAGCTGATTCAAGGAAAGGGATCTGGAAACGCCTAAAAGATGACTTGTAAATAATACGATTGTTTGTACACCTTTTGGACAGTCCAACTGTGGCATTTTTAAAGCCAGCATTGCCACTCTGCAGAAATTCACCAAGAGCTACCCACCTTCAAGACCAGTCTGGTGTGGGGCGCCTGGGTGGTTCAATCAGTTAAGCGTCAGACTTCGGCTCCGGTCATGGCCTCACAGTTTGTGACTTCGAGCCCTGCATCAGGCTCTGTGACTTCTTTTTAAAAGACCACTCTGGTGAAATGACACACAGCTGAGAGATTTCCCAGCTGCAAGAAAAAAGAGTGTAGCCCAAGGTCATAATTTACCCATCTTGAACCTGGATGATTTAACACAGAATTTAGCCCGAATTGATTTAGCAGCCATGGGGAAAGAAAAGGAATGTGTTACAATAAATTGTGTGTTAAGGAAATAATATGCAAAGCAATATATTGTGTAAGGGTGGCCTTTAGTTGCCACATTTCTTGCATGGGTTGACAGTGATCATTGTTGAGTGGTCCTAAGGAGGAAGATAATGAAGGAAGGTAAAATAAGATACTTCCCAAATAGTTTGCTCTTCAAACTTCAGTTTGGTCATAAGCGTGTAAAAAGGAGAACGAGTTACTAAATGAAATGGAATTGGTCACCCTGAGTCAGTTTCACTGATTTTCTCCAACATCATCATTATTCATCTCAATGATTTAAGAAGCACCTAGCTTCCCAGGGGCACCTGGCTGGCTTAGTCAGTGACTCTTGATCTCGGGGTCCTGAGTTTGAGTCCCATGTTGGGCATAGAGATTACTTAATTCAAAAAAAAAATTGGGGGTGTCTGGGTGTCTCAGTCAGTTAAATGTCCGACTTTGGCTCAGGTCATAATCTCGTGGGGTTCATGGGTTCGAGCCCCACATAGGACTCCGTGCTGACAACTCAGAGCCTGCTTGGGATTCTTTCTCTCCTTCTCTCTCTACCCTTCCCTTGCTCAAGGTCACGAACTCTCTCAAAATAAATAAATAACCAAAAAAAAATTTTTAGTTTAATAAAAATAAAAAATAAAAAGCATGTGAGGCGCCTGGGTGGCTCAGTTGGTTAAGCATCCGACTTCTTCAGGTCATGATCTTGCAGTTCCTGGGTTCTAGCCTCACGTCGGGCTCTGTGCTGACAGTTCAGAGCCTGGAGCCTGCTTCGGATTCTGCGTCTCTTTCTCTCTCTGTCCCTCCCCCACTTGCATTGTGTGTGCGTCTCTCTCTCTCTCTCTCTCTCTCTCAAAAGTAAATAAACATTAAAAAAAATTTTTTTAATAAATAAAATAAAAAGCACCTAATTTCTTAGAACAGTGCATTTGTACAAAAGCTACTGTGTACGGAACACACAGAAGGATATTTGAATAAACATACTGGACAAAAACATGAGTGGGTGGCAAAATATTAAAACCAAAATACAGGCTGTATTCCTTGAGAAGCAAGGCGTTTAAGAGAGGAAAGACATGAAGCTCAGATTCCTGACGCTTCCCATTGCTCTTAATTCCAGCCTTTGCCAGATGAAGTCCAGAGGTTGAAGAACATCTAGTTTGGAATGACAAAGCCATTTTCCTGTGGTTCATGAGTCTAATGAAGTCATTAAGGAGAGCTGTCCAATTGCCAGACCCCTTCCCCTGCCACAGTGTTCTATGAGGTCCCTGAGAAGGCTGCTGATGTTAGCTGTCAGCACTAGTGTTCTTTCTCTCTCTCTCAAAATCCTAAACCATATTTCCTGCTATTTACAACCCACGGATTGTCCACAGCATACTAACCACGTCAAAAGCTGAACTCGTCTTCCTTCCAAAGACATTTCCCCTCCCACATTTCTCAGTTTTCCCAATTAAACTTCCCATCCTGTCCCCCAAAGTTCTCCAGCTCTGGCTCCTTGACTCCCATAGATATTCAAGTATTGCACGTGTTCATTTTTGCACACAGAATTTATATTGTTCACATTATTTGTTCACCTTCATGTGTGTGCCCTTTTTTATAATTTTGCAAATTCAGAGCACCTGGCTGACTCAGTCAGTAGAGTGTGTGACTCTTGAAGTCAGGGTTGTGAATTTGAGCCCCACGTTGGGGTAGAGATTACTTTAAAATAAAATCTTTAAGGGCGCCTGGGTGGCTCAGTCGGCTAAGCATCTGACTTCAGCTCAGGTCATGATCTCGAGGGTTTTTTTCGGGGGGGGGGGTTGTTGTTGTTTTGTTGGGGGTTTCTTTGTTTTTGTTTTATTTCTAGGTTCTTGACTTTAAGCCCCGCAATCAGCTGCTCACTGAGGTCAGTGCAGAGCCTGCTTTGGATCCTCTGTTCCCCTGTTTCTCTGCCCACACCCCACTCAATACGTGTTCTACCTCTTTCTCAAACATAAATAAACATTTGTAAATAAATAAATAAAATCTTTAAAATAATAATAATAATAATAATAATAATTTTGCAAACCGATGGTGTCCCCCAAGTGTGTGAGCTACTGAAAGAGAGGAATATTGCTGGTTCAACTATTTTATATAGTGATGGTGGTAGTCAGCTTGTCATCTTTCCTGTCAATCTTGACTGTTGACACGAAGGTTGTTTTTCCAGCCCCTGGCTTCTACTATTTGATTTGCCAACTGGGAACTATGTAATGGGATTCCAGTGCTGTCTACCTCAGCTGTCTATCTCAGAAACAGCCAAAGATATACAGAGCCAGGCTTGGGAAAGTGGCATTCAGTCACTATTGCAACTGTCAAACTATAAATCCACAGCCATGTTTTGATTCCATTTCCTGATCTCTGAAAACTACAAGCAATCTGTACGATTGCTTCCTGGACTGTCTTATCTACTTTACAGATGTATTATGAAAATCATGTGAAATCATTTATATAGAAGTGTTTTGATAGGTGAAAATGAAGTGTATGAATGCAAGATGGTAATAGTTCCTTACTGTCTTATTGCCCTTGCCTAGTATTTTGGGATCCATTTGTTGGCTTATAGTCAAGGGTCTTTTGTTCCCATCCTTTTTTTGGTTCAGCCCTAGCTATACCACTCTTATTGTTATTGAAACAGCTGCTTTTACTTCTTAAACCAGGATCCACCCTTCCCCTCTTTCAAAGCACAGCTCAGAGCCACCTCCTGTGGAAAAACTTCCCAGTCTTGCAGAAGGAAATGATAAACTTCCAGATAGGCCATTGCACCACTCCCTCAGTTTCCCCCAGTCAGCACGCATTAAGTGTCTAGCCTAGCACACGGTAATGGGCACTTTTGTAGGAGCTTCACCATTTATAAAGCATCTGTACTTACTTCAGTGTTTTAAGATGTGATATATTAAGGGTTTTGTTTTTTTTTTTTTTAGTGTTTATTTTTGAGAGAGAGAGAGAGAGAGAGAGAGAGAGATTGAGAGAAGGAGTAAGAGCAGGGGAGGGGCAGAGAGAGAGAGAGGGAGACACAGAATCCAAAGCAGGCTCCAGGCTCTGAGCTGTCAGCCCAGAGCCGACGTGGGGCTCGAACTCATGAACCATGAGATCATGATTTGAGTCAAGTTGGACACTTAAGTTGTTTTTTTTTTAAGGTTATTTAATTTTGGGAGGGGAGAGGGGGAGGGAGAGAGGGAATCCCAAGCAGGCTCTATGCCATCAGCATGGAGTCCAACTCAGGGCTCATACTCAGGAACCATGAGATCATGACCTGAGCCAAAACCAAGAGTCACACGCTCAACCAACTGAGCCACCCAGGTGCCCCTAAGCTTTTTATGAAAAAATTAAAGATAAATTAATTCCCCAAGACAAATAAATTATTCAAAAGAGGGAAGGAGCCACAGATCTGTGTTTTCTATGTACCAATACGGTAGTCCCACCTGATCCACAGGGGATACGTTCCAAGAACCCCAGTGGATACTTATTACGGTGGTAGTACCAAACCCTGTATATATTATGGGTTTTTTTTCCCATATAGACATACGTATGATAAAGTTTAATTTAAAATCAGGCACAGTAAGAGATTAATAACAATAAAAATCATAACAGTATATTGTAATAAAAGTTATGTGAATGTGATCTCTCTCAAAATGTCTTATTGTACCATATTCATCTTTCTTTTGTAGATGATAAGATAAAGTGAGGTGAAATATGGGCACTGTAACTTAGCGTTAGGCTACTATTGACCTCACAATTTGTCAGGAGTATCTGCTTCCATAGGGCAACTGAATGTGGATAACTGAAACTGCAGAAAGTGAAACCATGGTTAAGGGGGTACTTCTGCCTTGTTGCTGCAAGGATTATATTAGACAATATGTGGTGGTAGCCCTTGTAAAACTGAAATCGGATCTTAGCTCCAAGACCTATTCCCCAAGAAAGCCTTCAGCTTTCTCCAGATCAGCTTCCCATCATAGCTACAAATGGGTACTTGCCAACACTCATCTTGGAGAACTTCTGACTTCTGCTGCCTCCATTTTGACCTCAAACTTTTTTTTTTTTTCATTTTTTAATGTTTATTCGTTTTTGAGAGGGAGAGAGACAGAGCAGGAGCAGGAAAGGAGCAGAGAAGGAAACACAGAATTCAAAGCAGGCTCCAGGCTCTGAGCTGTCAGCACAGAGCCCAACGTAGACCTCAAATCCACGAGCTGGGAGATCATGACCTAAACTGAAGGCAGATGCTTAACTGACTGAGCCACCCAGGCGCCCCTTTGGTTGGGTTCTTTCCAGCCAGTCTCTTGGCTCAGGTGGAAGACCCTGAGGGCATAGCAACCTCTGAGGAGAATGAAACAACCCAGTCAAGCAATAAGCACTGTCCCGAGACACAAAACACCACCCATGATTGACTCTAAGCAAAACACTGATAGATTTGACCTTCACTGCCCCCCTGCAGGTACTCGCCCACCTTTGCCCCTCAATTTTCCTTGTATAAACCTGGAAGTATTTTCAGCGCTTTCAGACACTTGACCTCTGTCTTCCTGGTGTTGGCCTCACTGAACTAAATCCCTTTCTGGTTTCACCACTGTTTGCCTTTGGATTTTTGTCAGTGGCAAGTGGCCAGAACCTGATCTGTTTGGGATCCCCAGAACCAGGTGCTCTTGCATCCCTGTGCACCTGCTACCATCTCAACGGTACTGTTATAGTAATGTGGGTGATCATCATTGTCTTCTCTCGCTAGACTGGGCACGCTATCAGAATAGTGATGACGTCTGTTTTGCAGAATCCCCAGCACTTAGTACAATGCTTGCCACATAAGCTCTTCAATTGTGTTGAATAAATAAGGACGGAGACCCAAATTTTCCGATTCATTCTAGATTTGACACCTAGGCTGAGGAAAAACATGTTACAGTGATGCAGAAGACAGAATAAGGGAACTCCTCTAAGATAATGACATAAATTTCAAAGGACTAGACACCGCTGCGCAGAGATCGCTGGAGCAGCTCAGAACGATTCAGTCTAGGACACGACTTCCACTGAGGATGTAACCAGTACTGACGATTCATACGCAGACCAACCACTGTCGCCTAAATACTAGGGCCGCAGTTTTCTCCCGCTCTTCCGTACAATGGCCCAAGATGGCGGGGCC
This sequence comes from Panthera uncia, assembly GCF_023721935.1. Classification (NCBI taxonomy): domain Eukaryota; kingdom Metazoa; phylum Chordata; class Mammalia; order Carnivora; family Felidae; genus Panthera; species Panthera uncia. The sequence goes on along the minus strand of NW_026057582.1, from coordinate 72,278,724 downwards.
CGTGATTGAGAACCAGATTCAAGATGGCGGCTTCCGACTTCCCATGCGGCGTAGCGCGTGACACCGGGGTCACGCCCACTTCCGGCTCCGCGACTTCAGCATGGCTGCTTTAGGTACCCTGCTTTTGAGTAAGTGGGTGTGGAGTCGGTGGGCTCAGGGGCCCGCGGGGGCAGGGCTAGGACCCCTGAGTCGAGTGCACGGCGTCTCTCCCAACTCTGCCCTGTTTTCCCAGCAGGTGTCCGGAAGCTGCACAGTAGCGTGGCGGCTCGGGCGGGCAGTCAGTGGCGACTCCAGTGAGTTACTGGTTTAAGGGGGTCCTGGGGTGCCAGAAGGTGGGCTGAATCCTCACCGGAATGTTTTTCTCCACCCAGGCAGGGCCTGGCTGCTAACCCCTCTGGCTACGGGCCCCTTACGGAGCTCCCAGACTGGTCTTACGCGGGTGAGCGCTGATCTGACAGTTAACTGTCCCTAAGAGAGTTTCGCCGAGATGGAACGTCCCTGGACTGAGGGTGGGAGGGACAAGGGGGTTAAGGCGGGGATGTGTGTGAGTGAACATAGTATTGAACTTTATATTTGGAGTTGGGGAGAAGCAGCCTGAGTACTTTGTATTTTAAATTATGCCTATAGAAAGTGCAGCTAGACAGGATCTTGTGGGGTGAGAAGATAATTCTAACTTGGGGCGCCCCGGGGGAGGGAGTGACAAGATCTTTACGTTTCTCAGGGGCGACGATTTTTAAAAAGGTAGACCCACCATTCTACGTGGTGAGTACATTGTTGAGAATTTGCTACCAGATGCAGGGAGAACTCTTTGAAAGGCTGCCTAAATGAACATCTCAGAAGAGAGGGGTAGAAGGGTGAAGACTGAGGATGGCGGGCTCCCTTCAGAAAAATTTCTTCCCTTGAAAAAAAAGGAAGGAAGGAAGGAAAAGGAAAGAAAGAAGGAAAAAATAGATATTAAACCTAGAAGGGAGGGATGTTAGAAAAGTTGAAGCCATTCCCCATTCCCTATATGGGACTTCAGTTTACAGGTGGGAAAACTGAGGCCTCAGAGTTCCCGTGATCAAACAGCTAGGTAATAGCAAAGCTAGGACTAGAACTGAGCAGGAGCCAGGCACCGTTCAACAGCACAGAGACCTGAATACTGATACCCTATTGGATTCTATAGGAGTATGATCCTGAAGAGGATGGTGAAGGTTTTTCTGCTCGTTATTTACTGTAGGAAGCCTAGCACCTCCCAGAAGTAGTATGGAATATTGGAAAGACTCTGGAATTGAGTCTTAATTCAGGTTCTTTACTTGCTAACTTGTAGTCTTGGACATGTTACTTAATTGTATCTCTCAGTTTCCACAAAACTTTTGGGCAGACTTTTCACTGTTTGCTTCTTACTCTGTAGAAAGTAAGTGTCCTTTTTCTTCAGCTCCATTATTAATTACTTCAGGTCAGATATTGCATCTTTTCACCAAGTCAGCAGATATTTATAGAATTTTGATTATGTGGTTGTGTGCCTACCCTGCACTACAGTGAAATCTAGGGATGCAATCCATGAAAGTCTGGCTGGGAAAACGGCATGACATCTTTAAAAATTAATAATAGTTCAGTGCTCTACCCCTTTCCAAGAGGATCTGAAGTGCCACATAAGGCCAAAACAAAACACAACAACAACAAACAAACAAAAAAAGCAATAGTACAATAAATGTCCCAAGGCAAATAGATGAATAATAAATAACCAATATGCACTTCTTTCATAAAGAGATTTGACAGAGTTGAAAAGGTTAAAGAATGGTTTCTGGGACAGATAGGGCTTGGGGGGGGGCGCTAAGGATGAGAACTGGGCTGAAAGGAAAGGAAAAGAAGGTATTTCATTATGGAGTGAGATGGGATTCAGCAAAGATTCATGGAGAGTGGAACGGTGATCAGATTGCTTGAGTGGGGGGTTTCTAAAGCTAAAATGAGATTCAGCACTTCAAAGGACCTTGAATTCCAGGACAATGAGGGGTAAGTGAAATCGAGTAGGAGTATGCCTCAGAGCTTATTCTTGGCATATCTTACCCTTGACACTGAGGGATGGGTTTTGGAGAACTAAGCCATCACAGGTGTGAAAGTGGAAGAGAGGAACTAGAGACTGGTTCTTCCCTTGTCCCTGTCACAGTGCCTTCACAAGGTGCTGTCAGCCATCTCTAATACTTGTCTTTTTTTCTGCAGATGGCCGCCCTGCGCCTCCAATGAAAGGCCAGCTTCGAAGAAAAGCCCAAAGGGAGAAGTTTGCAGTGAGTGGCTAGAGCCCAAGCCAGGGCAACTACTGGGAGGGAAAAAACTTTACATTTTAATTTGTTTTGAGCTGTACTGACACATAAGCTAACTCGTACCCCCTATACCGAGGTTTTAACAGCTCAAGGTTTTTACAGTGCTTTGAGGAGGGGGGAATGGAGTGAGCACTCCGAGGGTGGGAACCAGTGGTAGACATTCTGCTACACATTCTCCTTCCTACTTCCCAACCCAGGACCTGGTCCCCCTCCCCACTCAACAGTGTCATTTTCCAGCTGAAACTTGCCTTTGATCTGTGAGTGAAAGGATATATGTGCAGAGCCCAAGCCCCAGATGTTATCCACCCTGTTTTCCTGTCTGTTTCAGAGACGAGTTGTACTGCTGTCACAGGAAATGGATGCTGGCTTACAGGCATGGCAGCTCAGGCAGCAGAAGTTGCAGGAAGAAGAAAGGAAACAGAAAAACGCTCTTAAACCCAAAGGGGCTCTACTGCAGAACCCACTACCAAGTCAATAAAAAGCAATACTTGTCTCCCTTTCCCAGCCTCTCTCTGGCTTTCTTCTCTATCACCTACATGCCTCATCCCAGTCAGAAGAGAGCCTTCACGTTCCCCATCTGTCTTCCCGGCACAAGAGCTTGGACACCAGAAAGAACAGCCTGTAAGATCACTGCCTGGAAGAGTTGGCTTAGTGCCCTCATCACTGGCTCCGTTCCAGTTCAGTGGAACCTTGCTCTGGGATGCTTCCCTCCTTCACGAGCCATAGGACTGGCCCAACTATGAACAGTAGCTGCTCTGCGAACTGCTATGAAAAAGGGGCAGCAGTTTTCCTGGTGTTAGCTAGGCACTCAAGCCTTTGACAGCCCATACACAGCTCAGGCTGTGTGCAGTTACTCATTTAATAAATGTTTTGATGAAAAAGGCTTTCCGGCTGAGGTCCATTTCTTGGCAAGCAACTGGTGTCAGTTTTCCTAAGCTTCAGATACATGGCCCAAGAGGATACCCCCACTGGGAACACTGACATGGGAAGAACCAGACTTGGGTGTCGCATGTTCTGCTAAAGAGTTGGATTCTGAGGTTTCTTTGGTTCTGGCGAAGTTCCAGAGGTTGGTTAGAGAGAGGCCTGTACCTCCCAACCGCACTTTGTGTAGGGGAGCCCTGGAGGTAGGTGCTCAGCCCCCAAACAGTCACCATGGCATAGGTATCTAATACCCATCATATATCTCCCACAAACCTGTTAGCTGTCCGGGACCCAGGGAAAGCTTTCATTTAATTGATCACGGATTCTGGGGGAAAAGGACCTTTGCTCCAGTTACAATACAGAGCACTGGGCTTTTCTTCCGTTATCCTGCCACAAACTTGTTCCTGGATCTCTAGAATTTCTGGAGCTTCCTACCTGACCTAATTTCTGTCCAGCCTCCTTTATTCCTTGCTTTCTTTCCCTCCCTTCTTCCCCCCACAACCTCCTTCCTCTCTCGCTGACCAATGCAATTCTGGGATCTTAGATTTCGCTGATGGTCGAGTTTTCTGTCTCCCACACTTTTCCTGCTTCTGTTGTGCTGCTTTTCCAGATCTAACTCAACCTCTTATCTGTCTCTCTCCCCCACTATCCGCCTCCGCGTGCCCTCCCCTTCTCCCGCATCCCTCCACGTTTTGTTATCAGTTTAGTCAGTCCCTGAAGACTTTAGTCTTCAGGGAACTGCCTTTTTCCAGTGTAGAGGGGGAGCTAAACCCCAAAGTCCTAATTCCCAATCTCTCTGGTCTAACAGTTTCCCTAAATTTGATTTGCCTTTCCCCACATTCCATGGCCTTGTACCTCTTTCCTCCCCAGCCTGCTCTAATTTAAGGAGCAGCCAGATTGCAAATGATGATAATTAAGGGAGTGCATTTGTCTTTCCATAAGAACCCCCAGACCCAATGTGGTTGTGCAATTTGTTGGTGGGTGGGTGGATTGTATTACCGTTGCATGTTTGCAGCAGGAGAGGGATGGAGGTGGTTGTCAAGATCCAGGGGCAAAAGTTTCAATTTGGTTGAGCCACAGGTCTCAGCGGACAAACCCCCAACCCAGGTGTGGTGGACATGGAAGACCTTCACCACCGTCATCCTAGACTCTGAACTCGTTTGCGCCAACCACTGGGCTTCCCAGTACTTCCCACTCTGAGGTGAGACAAATGCTGAATACCAGAGGACTCAAGCCACCCAAAATATGCTTAGGGGGAGAAAGTCTCCCACATCCCGTCCGCTGGGTCCCCCCCCCCCCCCCCAGACCCCCGTCCTTAGCTGTGGCCTCAACCCCTGCAGATGGCAGCCTCCACCACAGAAAGGCAACTTAGGGGTTTTTTTTACCCGGCTCTTGGCTGTAATTGGATTCAGGCTGAAACAACCACGTCCGCACCGGGAAAGGAGGGCATTGGGGCGGGGGCGGAGAGGCTGTGGGAGAAGGGAGGGACCAGAGGAGAGAGTGAGAGAGGGCTCGCGGATCCAGTTCGCAGACTAAGCAGAAGAAAGATCAAAAAACAGAAAAGAGGGGACGAGCAAACAGGCGCTTTCAAGAGCAATCCCCTCATCTCCAAGCGGACAACGGCCTAGGAATCCAAACTCAGCGCCCACCGAAGACAAAGGCGCCCTAAGGGAGTGGCGGCACGACCCCAGGGCTTGGGCCCCACCGCGGAGCCCGCACGGCTGGCGGCCGGGACAGTCGCGGACCATGTCTCCTGCCCCACGGCCCGCCGGCGGTCTGCTACTCCCCCTGCTCACGCTCGCCACCGCGCTCGCCTCCCTCAGCTCGGCCCAAAGCAGCTTCAGCCCCGAAGTAAGTGAGCTCCTCCAGTCCTGCCGGGAGTCGCGCCCGCCGGGGAGGCGAGCCGGGGGTCTCCCAGGTCTCCCCCGCTCGGAGAGCAGGGCGCCGGAGGTCTCTGGCCCTCCGACCCGCAGGAACCCCCTCCCTTCCTTTCCCTGCTCATCTCCAAACTTCCAAGTCGATCCAACTTCTGCTTCCCCCCAACCAACCCCCGACCCGCCGCCAACTTTCTTCCCCAGCCCTTTCCTGGGAAGAGCTGTACAGCGGGGCCCACCCCAACCCTCCCGGTTCTGCCGGGCTGTGAGTTCAGCTCCGGAACCAGGAGGGAGCCTGGTAAATACTTGAACTCGGCTCAGACCCAGCGCTGCCCTGGTTCCTTGTCATGTGCGCGAGATCGTTGTTTCTTCAACTTTCCAACCCTCCAGCGCTCTCCCGCCCGCGCCCGCCGGCGCTGGGGCTGCCAGGGAGGCTCGAGTGTACGGCGCCGCGGCTCCGGGCCCCCCACGCTGAGCGCCTCCCGGGCGGTCCCGGCCCTCCGTGGATGCAGGCGCCGCCAGTTGGGGTCAGGGCTGGACGGCCTGGCGGCCCCGGCCCCCGACCCACCCCGCCTCCCTGAGCGGACCCCTCTGTGTCCCCGGCCCGGAGCCCTGGCGTCGAGGGTCGCGGAGCTGGCGCCCTGGCCGCGTTTCCGTACACACAAAGCTCTCCTTGTGAGCCAGGGGCTCGGCCGGCGGAGCAGCCGCCTCCTGCCTCTACCCCCACTCACACCACCCGCCTCCAGCGAGGCCTTTAGGCTCTTTTTGTTGCTTTTGTTAATTGCTTTTCTGTGTTAATTGCAGGGAGACTGAGGGCAACGCACCGGGGAGTAGGGTGAGAGGGCCAGGCCCAGGGCACCCCGCAGGGTCTCTACCGCCTCCGGCGACGCCCCCCCCCCAACTCTTTCCCAGACTCTGGCCCACCGGCCCGGGAGGAAGCCGCGTGGGAGTTGTCTGGGGAGGTTTTTCCTCTTTCTTTCTCTCTCTCTCTCATTTTGGGGTGAAGGTGGGAGACGAATTTGATCAGCTTCTTATTTTGGGCCATCCCAACCCACTCAGCCCGGCAGGGCCTGGGTGCGGTCGGGAGGGGCCGGGAAGGGCCCCAGAAGGGGGAGGGGATCTGGACTTGGCTTCCTCCCTCCTGGTCCTGGCCCTGGACCCACCCCCGGAGGAAACATATCCAGAAAGAACACACTCTCTCTGTCCCGAAGGGATCCGAGGCTAAAAAGAAAAGCGTGGCCCTGGGGAGGGGGTGGCCAAGGAGAGTGCGAATCTGCTGTGGGGCCCAGCCTGACAGGGTCCTGCTGGAGGAGGCATCCTCTCTCCAGGCCTGGAGTCTTCATCGGAGGTCTGCAAGGAGAGCCCCTAACAAAAGGAGTCTGGACATCTAGGGGCTGTCCCCTGCCAACTTTGCCTGCCCTGCCTTCCCTCCCCTGCCCCACTAGGCCCCCCTAGGGGAGGGGCAGCAGCCCTGGCTCTGTTTTAAGTGGGTCATGGGCAGCCCCAGTGCCAGAACCACCATTTGCTTCTGGGCCACGGAGGGAGGAACAGGCCCAGAGGCTCTGATCCAGGGCCTTCCTGAGAGCCAGAGTTCCCCTCATCCACCCACCCACCTACCCACCTTCTGCAGGACTCCTAGGCCAGAGGTGGGAGGGGTTCTGTTGAGTTTTCCCCTAGGGGAATACTCAGACCACTCAGTTTTCGAGACAAAGCCAGCCAACTGAGTTTTTTGACCTAACGTAGTTGCTCCCTCTCCAGGCCAATCTAGAGGGCGAGCTCGGGTGGCGAGGCCTCAGCCAGCCGGGTCCCTCCCACCAGGCCTCCAGAGTCCTGCACCAGCTCCAGGACAGCCCTCTCCTCCTCGTGGCCTGTCTGGCACTGGCCCTTCCCCCACCCAGCCGCAGACACAAGAGTCCTCTCTTCTGTGGTTCCAACCTCACCTCCTAGTCTTCTCTGTGGTTCTTGCTTTGCTCAGAGCCTAGGCCTGGGAGGAGAGGGATGGGGGCACTTCCTTTCCAGGCTTTGCAGCTCTCTTTGACTCCAGGGAAGTCCCTTTCTTGCCTAAGTCTCCATTTTTCTCTCTTGCGCATGGTGGGGGGGGGGGGGACTTTGTGGGTGTGAATATTTAGACCTGCCTACTTTCTTGAAAGACTCACAGGGGAGAGGGATTGATCCCACCGCTCCTAGATGTGGATTCTCTCCACCTCTCTGCCACCCTCTATTCTGTCATTCTGCCCTAGCAGAATTCCCCTCAGCTTTGCTCCCTGAGGGTTGAGGGGGCCTGACTTCAGTCCTCCTGACTGCCAGCTCCAGGAGTAGGCCACTCCCAAGCTTCTCCAAAGCTGAAGTAGTGGCTCCCCCACCCGGGGTCATAAGCCTGGGGTGTGTGTACCCTACAGGTGAGGCCAAGGGCAAAGGGAGTTTCCTGCATACTTGGGCACAGGCCATTGCAACCTCCCACGGGCACTAGCTGTGGCATCAGCCAGCGCAGGTCAGGGCAAGCAAGCCTACAGCTTGTGGGGAGAGTAGCCGGGTTCTGGAGCACCCTGCTCTGCTCCCCTGTGGTAGAGCAGAGGTTAAACTTTGCTCCCTCCTCTACCCCTGAGGAGGGGCTCTCAGAGCCGGGTGGTGCTAAGGTTATTCAGGCCAGGCCTGTTGGCTGGGGAAAGGCTGGGTTGTTTACATCTTGGGCCCTAACTCCCATCAGCCTTGGGGGATCACTTCCCAGAACCCTGTTGCAATTCTTGCCCCTGCGGGCACATGTCTCCAGTCAGCTGCTCCTGAATCACCCCCAGCCCCAATGCAGGAGCACTGCTCCACTTCCCGGGCTGGGCCCAGAGGTGAAGGGCCACATGAAGATCCATCCTGACAACCTGGGATAAGGGATGTGGTGCCCAACAGCAGCCTCCACCCCTCTGCACTCCCAGATTCCATCCCAGGCAATGTGCAGGCCCCCTCTGGACTCCTTAAGAAGGCAAAGCTGGAACTGGGACCAGAGTAGTATCTCCCCTAGAGAATCCCAGCATTTTCATATTCCATATACACCTTGGCTTATTTTACTTTTCAGGCTTTAGGAAAATACTCCATTGTTCTTACAATAAAGGCTGACTTTCCACCACCCCCCCACCCCCCCCCCCCCCCCCCCCCCCCCACCCCCGTCAGCAGGGCTTTGTAGTTTGCATACCTTTCAGTCAAACACCAAAAACCTAACTTTATTTTAAGGCAGCATGCCAGCCTTTATATTATGAACAATTCACAACATACCTTAAGTAAAATACAGTCACCGAGTCTCTACCACCTCCCCCATCTCCCACTGCCCGTACTGAGAACCTTAAATAAGGGCCTTTAGGTCCCATGCCCTAGGTCAGATGCTCGGATGGGAACAGTGGCAGGATCCTGGCTCAGTGGCTGGATCACACCCCCAACACCTCCAAACGTCCCGGCTTCCCCCTCTCAGCAGCCAGCCTCAGCCCTAGCTCCTTTTCTGCTCACCTTTCCAAAAAGATCTCAGCTGTGAGGGTCCTGGAAGCATGGCATCCCTGTCCCAAGAGGGTCTCATGCCAGGACCAAAATAGAGCCCCCTCAGCCTCCCCACCTCCACCCATCAGGGGCACAACCCATCAGGTAGGACATGCTATATTTACAAGAACACTGACACGGAGGAGGAAAGTGCTGGAGGAATCTCAGCTCTGAGAAGACGAGCCATCTGGGTTCCCATTCTCAAGAGAGTTCACAGCCAAAGTCCAGAGCTGTGGCTCCCTACCCTGTTTGAGCCCACAGCCCCAAGAAGGCAAGTCCTACTGGGGCCTGGGCCAGAGTTCAGGTCCAGCCTGGGAAGTCCTCCAGCCCCGCTGCCAGAGCCAGGCTGGGAGCTCGTTGCCCTTTCCTCCTAAGCCAAGGGTGCATGCCAGACACCGTGAGGGGGTAGAGTCTCCCCTTGGGCCAAGTGGGGATGCTCTAAGCCACATTTCTTTCCCTACAGGCCTGGCTGCAGCAGTATGGCTACCTGCCCCCGGGGGATCTGCGAACACACACACAGCGCTCACCCCAGTCCCTCTCAGCTGCTATCGCTGCCATGCAGAGGTTCTACGGTCTGCGAGTGACGGGCAAGGCTGATGCAGACACCATGAAGTAAGTGCTAGGCCCCGGCAGGAATTCTGCCCAGCACCCACAGAGCACAGAGAGGTTGCTACCTGACTCCTGCCCCCTACCTCAACCCCGCACGCTGACCCTGAGTAACATATGCCTACATGTGCTCCTTCTCTCCCCTGGTCTCTGGCCCTTGCATCCCTTCTCCTCCCCCATGCCCTACAGTCTCCCCCCCATCCCCACCCGACCCTGCCTCCGCCCACCCTATACTCCCACTTTTTTTTTTTTTTTTAGACCCTCTCTTATCCACCCTGACCTCATAACCTTGGCCCTTTCCCACACTGACCCTGAGGCCAGACACTCCCCCACTCTGAAGACCTTTCTCTTTCATACACTATCCTGACTGCAATCTCACACCCCAGGGCCATGAGGCGCCCCCGCTGTGGTGTTCCCGATAAGTTTGGAGCGGAGATCAAGGCCAATGTTCGAAGGAAACGCTATGCCATCCAGGGCCTCAAATGGCAGCATAATGAGATCACTTTTTGGTGAGTCCAACAGGCAAGTTGCCTTTCTCCCATCAGAGTTGCCCTTCCTGTCAACTGTACTTACAGACTGTGAGGACTCCTGTCCTACTCACCTCTGTTCCTGTGAAGCGTCCTCGGGAGTGGGGAGGAAAGGGGCTTTAATCCTGGAGAAAGGTGCAGCCTGGGGGGCGGGGGTACATCCCAGGGCCAGAAAACCAAAGCCTGTGGGTCCCTTGAGCCCTCAGTTCTTGGGGCTGAAGCATCGTGAGGCAGCAGGAAGAGCCAGGTCAGCAGAGGTGGCTGGGCGGTTCAGGCAAACCTGGGAAAGTGCAAGGAGGGAGAATTTTATCCTTTGTTATCCTAACACACTCCCATCCTCTCCCCGTGCGGCTGGACCTCAGCATCCAGAATTACACCCCCAAGGTGGGAGAGCATGCCACATTCGAGGCCATTCGCAAGGCATTCCGCGTGTGGGAGAGTGCCACACCACTCCGTTTTCGAGAGGTACCCTATGCCTATATCCGAGAGGGCCATGAGAAGCAGGCCGACATCATGATCTTCTTCGCTGAGGGCTTCCATGGTGACAGCACACCTTTCGATGGCGAAGGTGGCTTCCTGGCACATGCTTATTTCCCAGGCCCCAACATTGGAGGGGACACCCACTTTGACTCTGCCGAGCCCTGGACTGTCAGGAATGAGGATCTGAATGGTGAGCGAGGTAGCCCTGGGACTCATTTATTCTGGGGAGAGTCAGTGATTGTTTTCATGGGGGGTCTCCCGCCTCCTCCCAAAACCTCAAACCCCACAGTCTCTGGGCTACAAACATCTCCTAGTCTGACTTCCAGTGAAAGCAGGGATCTTATTTTGAGCTATTTACATCTGGTCCCTTCTCTCACCCAATCATTGACTTCCCAGTCAAAGACTTCCCACTTTTCTAGGCAAATGGCACCTCCAACTCCTGGGAGAAACTGGGGCCCAGATAGGACCTCAGCTCCCCTTAATACACATCTTCCTGGTATTGGTATCTGGCCCCAGAGCACTCTCTCACCTCCAACCAGAACAGATCGCTGACTGGCTTGGTGGCTTTTTGGGTGGAAAACATAACAGGCCCAGCCTCGGGTATCAAAATGAAGCCTCTGGTGGGAAAGCAGAGAGTCTGAGGGAAGGGGCCCAGGCTGCCCTCATAATCATCCCCATCCCTCCAGGGAATGACATCTTTCTGGTGGCTGTGCACGAACTGGGCCACGCCCTGGGCCTTGAACATTCCAACGATCCCTCGGCCATCATGGCACCCTTTTACCAGTGGATGGACACAGAGAACTTCGTGCTGCCCGATGACGACCGCCGGGGCATCCAGCAACTGTATGGTGAGTAATGTATGCCTACATGTGCTCCTTCTCCCTCCTGTTTAAATTGTTTTCAGTGTCTAGTTTTGAGAAAGAGAGACAGAGCATGAGCAGGGGAGGGACAGAGAAAGAGGGAGACACAGAATCTGAAGCAGGCTCCAGGCTCCAAGCTGTCAGCACAGAGCCCGACACGGGGCTCGAACTCACAAACCACGAGATCATGACCTGAGCGAAGTCAGCTGCTTAACCTACTGAGCCACCCAGGCACCCCTATTTCTTCTATATATTTTATTCCTCTCTCACCTTTGATCCTACCTTTTCTGTCCTGCCCCAGCTGATTGCTTCAGCCTCCTCTAAAGGTCCACCCACACCTTTGCAATGGTATCGTCTGCCCATATATCTGTTCTTTCCTCTCCCCTGTCACAAAGTCTAAAGTGCCTTTCATGTTCTCTACACCAGGAAGTGAGTCAGGGTTTCCCACCAAGATGCCCCCTCAACCCAGGACTACCTCCAGGCCCTCTGTCCCTGACAAGCCTAAAAACCCCACCTATGGGCCCAACATCTGTGACGGGAACTTTGACACCGTGGCCGTGCTCCGAGGGGAGATGTTTGTCTTCAAGGTGAGAGGAAGAAGTGGGCTGGTTTGGGAGGCAAGGGGGCTCTTTGCCCAGCAGGCTGGGTGGAAACAGCAGCAGGAAGGCTAAGAACTAGAGCTGAGGCAGTGGGAAGCTTTGGGGACTGAGCCAGAGGACTAGCTACAAGACATAACGCCCTGTCCCCACCTTGACGCCTTCCAGGAGCGCTGGTTCTGGAGGGTGAGGAATAATCAGGTGATGGATGGATACCCCATGCCCATCGGCCAGTTCTGGCGGGGCCTGCCTGCATCCATTAACACTGCCTACGAGAGGAAGGATGGCAAGTTTGTCTTCTTCAAAGGTAACCAGGCATTCTACCTTAGTGCTCTGGGTGTGGGGAGAGTCTCCCTGAAAGAGTGGATTCCACTCGACTTCTCCACAGCCGCAAGAGCCCAAGTGGAACCCTGATCGTGCTCTTCTCTCTCCTCCCCAGGAGACAAGCACTGGGTGTTTGACGAAGCTTCCCTGGAACCTGGCTACCCCAAGCACATCAAGGAGCTGGGCCGAGGACTGCCTACTGACAAAATTGACGCTGCTCTCTTCTGGATGCCCAATGGAAAGACCTACTTCTTCCGGGGAAACAAGTGAGACCCCATCCTCTTGACCCAAGGCCTCTCTCCTCAGATACCACCACCAGATTCTCTCAGTCCTACAGGAGGACCCACTTTACCCCTGGGATGTTTCCCTGGAGACGTTGCTGGCTGAGCCTCTGCTATTGCCTAGCAACAGACAGCCTCCATTAGGTGCTGAGTGAGTGGGAAGTGACCGGGTCACCATTTCAGACCTGGTCATTTGGCGCCTCCTGCCCCCAGCACCGTGCCTCCACCCCAGCTTCCAGGCACTATCATTAAAGGCTACTGGTGGCTCCTTGCAGCCTGGGACCTCCCATCCACCCCCACCTTCCGCCACTTTCGGCCACAGGCCCTCATTACTCAAAACCCCTGTCCTGCACCCTGTCCATAGCCACCCTTTGCTCGCTGGTGAATTCAGTCCTGGGCCCTGCTACCCTCCAAGGACATGCCCAGGGCCCGACCGCTTCCCCTCCTCTCCTCTCCTCCAGGTACTACCGTTTCAACGAAGAGCTCAGGGCAGTGGACAGCGAGTACCCCAAAAACATCAAGGTCTGGGAAGGAATCCCTGAGTCTCCCAGAGGGTCATTCATGGGCAGCGATGAAGGTGAGCGGCAAGCCGGGGAGGGTGTCTGGGGGGGGGGGGGGGGGGGGGGGGGGGGGGGGGGTATGAAGACAGGGGGTTAAGGAAGAACAGGAGGAAAGATGGACAGTAGCACGTAGAAAGCAGTGATGATGAGAACAGCAGAACCCTTGCTGTGTGTCAGGCTCTGAGCAAAGTGCTTTGTGCACATCGGATACCTAATCACCACCATGCTGCCAGCCTGCCACTAGAATTACCCCCTTTTACAGCTGAGGAACCCGATGTTCAGAAAGGGTTGGGGATTAGCTCAACCGGGTCACTCCACTCACAGATTTTCCTTCTGTTCTTCTCTCTGTGGGTCTTCTGGATGCTGCCCCCATCCCTTGTTCTCCTTGCCACCTTCTTGCTGACCCCTGCAGTCTTCACTTACTTCTACAAGGGGAACAAATACTGGAAATTCAACAACCAGAAGCTGAAGGTAGAGCCAGGCTACCCCAAGTCAGCCCTGCGGGACTGGATGGGCTGCCCCTCATCGGGGGGCCGGCCAGATGAAGGAACTGAGGAGGAGACAGAGGTGATCATCATCGAGGTGGACGAAGAGGGTGGCGGGGCAGTGAGCGCGGCCGCCGTGGTGCTGCCCGTGCTGCTGCTGCTCTTGGTGCTGGCTGTGGGCCTCGCCGTCTTCTTCTTCAGACGCCATGGGACCCCTAAACGACTGCTCTATTGCCAGCGTTCCCTGCTGGACAAGGTCTGACCCCCACTGCCGCCCGCCCACTCCTACCACGAGGACTTTGCCCCTGAAGGCCAGTGGCAGCAGGTGGTGGTGGGTGGGCTGCTCCCACCTGTCCCGAGCCCCCTCCCTACCCTGCCCCCCACTTCCCTTCTTTTCTGTCCCACGGCTGCCTCTCTCAACCTCAACCCTGGCGTTGCTTCTTCCCTAGATGGGTCCCCTGGGGGCTGATCAGGGGCCGCCCCTTCCAGCCCCTGGCCCCCCCCCAGGGGGCCTCTGTAGCTTGGTGTGTGTCCAGCCCCATCTGAATGTCTTGGCTCTGCACTTGAAGGCAGAACCCTCGGACCTCGCTGGCAAAGGTCAAATGGGGTCATCTGCTCCTTTTCCATCCCCTGATGTACCTTCAACCTCTGAACTCTGACCTCATGAGGCTCTGGGCATTCCAGCCCCACGAGCCCCCAGGCGCAGCCCGTTGGCAGCTTCCTACCACTCTTTCTGGCTAAAAGGAATATAATTTTGCTGTGGGGGGAGACCCTGAGAGAGTAGGAGTGGGTGGGGGCTGCACAGCTACCCTAAGACCTTGGGAGGAAAGCTCAGAGTCAGTCCTCTCTGCAAAGATCTGCCTCTGCTGCGCCTGGCCCCAAGAACTTCCCCAGAAGGAGCCTGAGCCATTAAGGGGCTGTAGAAACCCTTGACGGCCCTACCTCCACAAATGTTAGCTTCAGCCGGGGATGTCAAGGTTAGAGGAGCTGAGACCAGGGGGTGCAGCTACCGGGGTGGTGTGGGGCCAAGGACAGAGACTGTCTGGAGCCCTGGGGGTCAGCCTGAAGGCCACAGAGAAAGAATCTTGCTCAAATGCAGGCAGCTGGGGTAGGGACCAAGGAACAGAGCAGTCAGAGGGGACAAGACAGGACCAAAAGGCTAACAGGGAGGTGCAGTGGGAGTGGATGGCCAGGGGCCGGGCAGGCCAGGCCAGCAGGGACACGGCAAGGTGGACTGTGGTACCCAGGGAAGGGCATGTTTTATTGGAGCTCTCAGGAAGGGCCCAAGAGAGGCACACCTACTCACACCTCCTCCACTTTGGTGCCCTTCCTCCAACCAGAGTACACGTATGGGAAGGGTGGGGAGCCCAGAGAAAGCAGCAGAGACAACACACAACCAGGGACTGGCGACTTGGGACCTTAATGACGGCGGCCACCTAGTTAGGGAGGTGACTGACCAGGGGCTGGCAACGCTCAGCCAGCAGCCTCAGCTGGCCTCAGACGGCAGGTGCCTGGGTGAGTCTCAGTCAGGTTAGCCCCTCACTTCTTGATGCCCCTGCCCCTCAGCCCATCCTGCTGGTGTCCTGCCTCCTCTCCCCCACCCAGTCCACACATTTGAAGTCTCCTTTGGCCACTACAGGTGGTCATGGTACCGGGGACTTGGGAGAGTGAGACCCTGTGGGGGCAGTGAGAGGAGAGGGACGTCAGGGGTGGGAGGTTATGGGGGGTGGGGGGAGCATGGGATGAACGGTGCTGGCAGTTCGGCTAAATTTGTCTTGTTTGGGTTTTTTGTTTTGTTTAATGTATATTTTTATTATAATTATTATATATGAATTCCCTTCAAATCGTTCCTTTTTGTTAACAAGGGGCATGGGAAGGGTGGGGGTGGGGGGGCAGAGGCATCCGACCCCAGGAACCTGCAGGGCGGGGCTGGGTCAGTGCCCTCTAAGGACATTTTTGACCTTGTTCAACCTTTCCACAAAGAATAAATGGTGTTTCACATTCTTTGTGTGGCTGCGTTCTCTCAGAAAGAGAAATGAATGGAAAAGGCACTCGTAACTGGTGTTTTCTGTGAGGTGGGGTTTTAAAATTTTTCATAAAGGACTATGTTTATTCTTGGTGGACAACATGGACTCAGGGCCGTAGCTGGGAAGTGGGACATACTCCACTGGGGCAGAGAAGTGGTCCACAGAGCCCAGCTGCTCTCTCCCAACCTAGCCAAGAGGTTACTTTAGAGGCCCAGAGCTGCAAAGGGCAAGAGGAAGTGGTCAAGCTGAGGCCACTCGGAAAATCTTCCTAAATTGCATTACCCTGTCACGTGATCTGGCCGCAGACCCTCCATTTCCCCAGACCTGTCTTTTTGCTGCTAGGGACTCCCAGGATCTTTGACATTCAGCCTCAGGCAGGCCCTTTACCCCAGCCCTCAGCATCTAAGCCTCTTCTAGGCCTGGGGCTCTGCCTCAGGAGCAGAAGGAACAGAGAGGCAACCCATGGCCTACTAGGAGCAGCCTATCTCTGGCAAAACAGGAGTTTCACCCCACTTGACCAGGAGAGGCAGGATGGTCAGGTTGGAAGGGAAGAATAACAAGGCTTTGTTTCTTCGAAACTGCTGCCCCAGACTGGGTTCCCAGGCTGTCCACCCACCCTTCCCTTCCTCCGAAACCAGCCTGGAGGGAGGAATAGCTCAGTTGCTGAGTCAGCTCAGCTGAAGGGGAGCAGCCCTCTTTCTTCCTCCCCTTCCTTTCCTGCCTTAGCCCGGCCCTCCCCGGGCTCCAGCCCAGGCCCCCTCCACAGCCTTCCTCCAAGAGCACTGGCCCCACCTAGACCAGCGGTTCCATCCAGCTGCTCTTCAGGGCTGGTTGGTGTGATTGCTTTGGCAGAAGGGGTACCCCACCTCTCTGCCAGCCAGGAACCCTGACCCTATGACTGGCCTCCTACACCTCTCCTGCCAACAGCTGTTTGGCACGGCCTGTGTGTCTCAGCGGATTTGGACACCACCACCCTGCCACCCTCACAGGAGGGGATGGGGACCCTGAGAAGCTGGCACGAGAAAGTCAGGGGTTCTCTGGGGGGTGGGGGGCCTGTGCATGTCGCAAGGAGCTCAAAGATGAGCTCATGGCCCCTTTGTGTTTTTGTGGCCCGCATCTGGAGGCAATTACAGATGTTATCCAGTGGGAGTTCTGCAAAACACAGCTGGAGCCAGTAGAGGAGCCTGGGGAGGGGGGACTGCCAGAGGGAAGAGGAGGGGGAGCCTAGGGCTGCCACGGCTGGAGTGCGGTTTCCCCATCACGAGGAAATTGTTTGGCCCTGATTCTGGAATCACAAGATGCTCTCTGAAGCCAAGGGGGAGAGATGGGAACGGAGGACCAGAGACAAAGGGGGAAGAGGTGGAAGAGGCTTCATAAGCAGGGAGAATTGTGGGGTGGAGGCCGGCAAGGTCCCGTGCTTCTGACGTGCCCCGGGCCTGAGGGATCCAGCCCATGAGGCCACCCAGAGACCCCGGGAGGGGCCTTGCTGATCACACAGGGTCAGGCAGGGTGAAGGGAGAGCAGAGGGCCCTGTGGCTCCTGATAGACCTGACAACACTGCTTTCACTGGCCCTACCCCGCTTTGTCCGTTGGGCCTGACCCAGTTTCTAAGGTTCCAAGTTCCTTTATTCGAAAGCAGCACATGTGAGCTAGAGCAGCCAGGCGAGAGCCAAGGGGAATCTGTGAGGAGGTTTGGGCAGAACCCAGGGAAGCGGCCTCAGAGGAGACTGGACCGGGGGCAAGCGCTGAGGAGAGACAGCGCTCTGCCCACCACTGCACCCCCACACGTTTGAGGGGGGAGCCACAGACTCCCTTCTCCAGGGCTCCCACCACCAGCTGGGCCCACACCTCCAAGGCTGCCAGCCAGGCACTGGGTCACTGACATGAGAAGGGGAAGCCCGAAGAGGAGCTGGGCCTTCTAGGGGAGAGAGGACTGAGTAGAGTGATGCCCCACACACAACCCTGGGTCAGCTCTGCTGGACCTTCACTGTCCCTCCCCTGGGGCCCCTTCTCCCCCTTCTGACAGACTTCCCCGTCCTCTTTCCCCTCTGGACTCCTACTTCCCTTTCCAGCTAAAGGGAGGTGGTAAAACACCAATATTGCTGAGGTCCTCGTAACACCCAATGACACAGGCACTAATGTTGCCCCCATTTTATGGGTTTGGAAACTGAGGCCCGGAGAAGACTTCCTCAAGGTCACAGCTCATTAGTCCAAAGTTAAAACCCAGGTCTTTCTGATTCTTTTTTTTTTTTTTTTTTTTTCTCTGTACAGGTAGATTCTGACCATTCTCTGGGTGTCCCTTCCAGGGTGGACCCCATGTGGCTGGGTGTCTGTGTGGTAGTGTGTGTTCTAGAGATCTGACAGCATGTGTGTGTGTGCCTATTCTTCTGGATGGCAGCATTGGCATGGGGAATAGGGCTCTTCCTCAGGAATCCACTTTGCCTGTAACCACCTCCCTCTTGGGGGACAGAAACAGGTACTCTGAGGGAAGGAAGGAAGAAGCAGGAAGGACTCAGAAGCCAGAGGGACTGAGCGGGATGCATGGCAGCAGCTAGGGGAGGGATGGTGGTGGTGAGCGGCCGTGGCAAGGGCTCCGGGAGGACAGTTCCCATTCCCCGAGTCCCCAGGGAAACCCCAGTCAAGGCTGCTCCATCATCCTGCAGTCCCTGTACCCCTTTCTTACCCACCCCCCAAATCTGAATTCACCTCCTTTAGGAGACCAATTCCTGTACACCTAAACTGGGGGTTTCTGCTTCACTCCCTCAGACAGTTTTGGGAGACCAGAGAGACCCAGAGGCAGCCTTCAAGGGGGCTGGGCAATGGGGGCCTGGAAAGGAGGCAGGCCTGACTGGCCAGAAGCCACCTTCCAAATGAGCTCACACACATACTTTCCACCCTGGCCCACGGCCGAAGGCTGAGTGCCTTCCAGGCCAGCCTTCCCCAGCCAGACCCAGCCCCCTCTGTCTTCCTCTGTCCCTCACCAGTTGTGGACCCAGGGGCTCTACAGCAGGATCAGGCACCTGAGGGTAGAGCTGTCACCACATCCCAAGGGAGCAACTTCCACTGCCTCTATGCAGAAGCAGCTCCCCCCTTTCCCCAGAGTGCCTTATTTCTCCAATGTGCCCTTTGTGGCTTAGAGGAGGAGGAGGCCAGCTTCCTGCCCCCCAAAGACCCACACCTGGATGGGGAGGGGCAGTAGAGGGTACAGAAGAGGTGTCTACACTGCAGTGAATTGGCGGAAGGACTTCCTTTGAGTGCCTGAAGTAGCTCATTGACTCAGGGACCAGACCAGGTCTGGGAGCTGCCTCACTATTGGGTCACATCCTGCTCACACACTTCACTTCCCGATAGGGCCACTTCCCCGATTTAGGGCAGGATAGGCTCTGGGTGGGGCAAGGCCAGGATGACCACAAAGGAGGGGAAAAGACTGATGCCTCCGAAGGCCTAGCGGATTCACACACACGCGACAAGCTCCAGCTCATTTTGATCCAGCCTGTGGTCAAAGACGTCACCCTTTGCTCAGCTTCCAGAGACATGTAGCACCAGGCCAGAGAGCAAAACCAATTCCCAAAAATGCTCTCCTTGGCCACTCAGTGTCTGGCTCTGTGCTAGGAGCGTGGCCGCCCTGACCGTATATCCTGGATCCAATAATATCTTCCCAAAGTTCTGTGAGTTAGTATATTCAGACATGGCAGACAGTTCATCCCACTTTGGATTCCAAAAATATGGCCACTCCAAGTAGATCACACAGCCTGCCGTCGCCCTCCAAGACACTGATGGGATAGTTCGGTCAGGGAATGACTATGATTCATAATAATACCGACCCCATCACAGCCACCTGACAAACATGTTCGGTCCTCACTTCCTTACAAAGGAGTAGGAGGGTGCTAGGCACCCAGCACCCCCTAATAAAAGTTTGTTGGCTTAAATTGCCAACGAAAGTTGTGCCTATACACAAGTAAATGGCTCTAGCTGTGAATCTGTAAGCACTCTAGACACATCTATACAAGTATTATGTTACACAACTTACAAAGTCATTGAGCTGTAGGTTTGTTTGTTTGTTTTGTAGGTTTAAGTTTACTACATTTTATGAACTTTACCATATATTTCTCCTCATTCTTTGGAAAGTTAAAAAAAAAAAAAAAAAGAAAGAAAAATACATCAAGGTAATGGATTCACAACTCCAAAACAATTACTTTGTCTCTACGGATTCCTCATGAGTCCCTCACAGCCTGACTTCAATCTGGGGGTGGTCAGTATTGGGCTGGGTTAACCCAGCTCTTCTGGAAATAGAATTATTTTTTTTTCTTTTAATTTTATTTATTTAAGTAATCCCTACACCCAACATGAGGCTTGAATTCAAGACCCTAAGATCCAGAGTTGCATGCTTTTCCGACTGAGCCACCAGGAGCCCCTGGAAACACCAATTCCTGGGACTGTATCCTCAGTCCGGCCTGCATCGGGACCCTGACCTGAAGGGTCCACACAAAGTCTCTCTTCCCTACCGCTCTCTATTATCCATGCCAATTGTGCCCCAAAGTCTCTACCGGCCTGTGCTCCAGAGCCCACTACTACTTGCCTGCACAAAACTGCTTATAAATTCTGAGTGGAGGAAAGCTGGACAAGGGGCCCAGAAAAACACCCATCCCATTCTCCGGTTGGCCACACCCCCTCCACTGCAGAGACCTGCCAGGTAGGGTTTGTGGGGCGATAGCGCCCCCTTGTGCTGGGTGTTGGCACTGCAAACCACGCCTGAGACCCGCGGGGGCCTAGCTACCATCCCCCAGCCCCACACCCCCGACAAGGGCCAAGGATACTGCCAGCCCGTTCCTTCCCCCTTTCCACGTTTCCACCCAGGCCACCTGTACTTAAAGGGGTGGGACTATGGGTGCAACAGGATGACAGGCCTTAGTCTTGCAGCTGCAGAGAGGAAGAAGTCAGAGTTTCCCTCAGCTGTCCCTG